>NW_027445640.1:600000-973707 GCF_035582795.1 Mycteria americana
ATCTCTGGACGTTTCCAATTTGGCAGCCGGGCTCTGCCACAGAGAGATACAGAGTGTTGCCCCATTACGAAGCAAAGCTTTAGCAGAGCGCGAATGTCTGTGTGGCAGCGAATGCAGTTCCAAGGGACAGTGAAAACCAGCTAGAGCTTTCAGTGCTGGCAGCTTTCCTGTGGGCGCAATCTCTGGACGTTTCCAATTTGGCAGCCGGGCTCTGCCAGAGAGAGATTCAAAGTGTTGCCCCATTACAAAGCAAAGCTTTAGCAGAGCGCGAATGTCTGTGTGGCAGCGAATGCAGTTCCAAGGGACAGTGAAAACCAGCTAGAGCTTTCAGTGCTGGCAGCTTTCCTGTGGGCGCAATCTCTGGACGTTTCCAATTTGGCAGCCGGGCTCTGCCAGAGAGAGATACAGAGTGTTGCCCCATTACGAAGCAATGCTGTAGCAGAGCGCGAATGTCTGTGTGGCAGCGAATGCAGTTCCAAGGGACAGTGAAAACCAGCTAGAGCTTTCAGTGCTGGCAGCTTTCCTGTGGGCGCAATCTCTGGACGTTTCCAATTTGGCAGCCGGGCTCTGCCACAGAGAGATACAGAGTGTTGCCCCATTACAAAGCAAAGCTTTAGCAGAGCGCGAATGTCTGTGTGGCAGCGAATGCAGTTCCAAGGGACAGTGAAAACCAGCTAGAGCTTTCAGTGCTGGCAGCTTTCCTGTGGGCGCAATCTCTGGACGTTTCCAATTTGGCAGCCGGGCTCTGCCACAGAGAGATACAGAGTGTTGCCCCCTTACCAAGCAATGCTTTAGCAGAGCGCGAATGTCTGTGTGGCAGCGAATGCAGTTCCAAGGGACAGTGAAAACCAGCTAGAGCTTTCAGTGCTGGCAGCTTTCCTGTGGGCGCAATCTCTGGACGTTTCCAATTTGGCAGCCGGGCTCTGCCACAGAGAGATACAGAGTGTTGCCCCCTTACCAAGCAATGCTTTAGCAGAGCGCGAATGTCTGTGTGGCAGCGAATGCAGTTCCAAGGGACAGTGAAAACCAGCTAGAGCTTTCAGTGCTGGCAGCTTTCCCGTGGGCGCAATCTCTGGACGTTTCCAATTTGGCAGCCGGGCTCTGCCAGAGAGAGATACAGAGTGTTGCCCCATTACGAAGCAATGCTTTAGCAGAGCGCGAATGTCTGTGTGGCAGCGAATGCAGTTCCAAGGGACAGTGAAAACCAGCTACAGCTTTCAGTGCTGGCAGCTTTCCTGTGGGCGCAATCTCTGGACGTTTCCAATTTGGCAGCCGGGCTCTGCCACAGAGAGATACAGAGTGTTGCCCCATTACCAAGCAATGCTTTAGCAGAGCGCGAATGTCTGTGTGGCAGCGAATGCAGTTCCAAGGGACAGTGAAAACCAGCTAGAGCTTTCAGTGCTGGCAGCTTTCCTGTGGGCGCAATCTCTGGACGTTTCCAATTTGGCAGCCGGGCTCTGCCAGAGAGAGATACAGAGTGTTGCCCCATTACAAAGCAAAGCTTTAGCAGAGCGCGAATGTCTGTGTGGCAGCGAATGCAGTTCCAAGGGACAGTGAAAACCAGCTAGAGCTTTCAGTGCTGGCAGCTTTCCTGTGGGCGCAATCTCTGGACGTTTCCAATTTGGCAGCCGGGCTCTGCCACAGAGAGATACAGAGTGTTGCCCCATTACGAAGCAAAGCTTTAGCAGAGCGCGAATGTCTGTGTGGCAGCGAATGCAGTTCCAAGGGACAGTGAAAACCAGCTAGAGCTTTCAGTGCTGGCAGCTTTCCTGTGGGCGCAATCTCTGGACGTTTCCAATTTGGCAGCCGGGCTCTGCCAGAGAGAGATTCAAAGTGTTCCCCCATTACCAAGCAATGCTTTAGCAGAGCGCGAATGTCTGTGTGGCAGCGAATGCAGTTCCAAGGGACAGTGAAAACCAGCTACAGCTTTCAGTGCTGGCAGCTTTCCTGTGGGCGCAATCTCTGGACGTTTCCAATTTGGCAGCCGGGCTCTGCCAGAGAGAGATACAGAGTGTTGCCCCATTACGAAGCAATGCTGTAGCAGAGCGCGAATGTCTGTGTGGCAGCGAATGCAGTTCCAAGGGACAGTGAAAACCAGCTAGAGCTTTCAGTGCTGGCAGCTTTCCTGTGGGCGCAATCTCTGGACGTTTCCAATTTGGCAGCCGGGCTCTGCCACAGAGAGATACAGAGTGTTGCCCCATTACAAAGCAAAGCTTTAGCAGAGCGCGAATGTCTGTGTGGCAGCGAATGCAGTTCCAAGGGACAGTGAAAACCAGCTAGAGCTTTCAGTGCTGGCAGCTTTCCTGTGGGCGCAATCTCTGGACGTTTCCAATTTGGCAGCCGGGCTCTGCCACAGAGAGATACAGAGTGTTGCCCCCTTACCAAGCAATGCTTTAGCAGAGCGCGAATGTCTGTGTGGCAGCGAATGCAGTTCCAAGGGACAGTGAAAACCAGCTAGAGCTTTCAGTGCTGGCAGCTTTCCTGTGGGCGCAATCTCTGGACGTTTCCAATTTGGCAGCCGGGCTCTGCCAGAGAGAGATACAGAGTGTTGCCCCCTTACCAAGCAATGCTTTAGCAGAGCGCGAATGTCTGTGTGGCAGCGAATGCAGTTCCAAGGGACAGTGAAAACCAGCTAGAGCTTTCAGTGCTGGCAGCTTTCCCGTGGGCGCAATCTCTGGACGTTTCCAATTTGGCAGCCGGGCTCTGCCAGAGAGAGATACAGAGTGTTGCCCCATTACGAAGCAATGCTTTAGCAGAGCGCGAATGTCTGTGTGGCAGCGAATGCAGTTCCAAGGGACAGTGAAAACCAGCTACAGCTTTCAGTGCTGGCAGCTTTCCTGTGGGCGCAATCTCTGGACGTTTCCAATTTGGCAGCCGGGCTCTGCCACAGAGAGATACAGAGTGTTGCCCCATTACCAAGCAATGCTTTAGCAGAGCGCGAATGTCTGTGTGGCAGCGAATGCAGTTCCAAGGGACAGTGAAAACCAGCTAGAGCTTTCAGTGCTGGCAGCTTTCCTGTGGGCGCAATCTCTGGACGTTTCCAATTTGGCAGCCGGGCTCTGCCAGAGAGAGATACAGAGTGTTGCCCCATTACAAAGCAAAGCTTTAGCAGAGCGCGAATGTCTGTGTGGCAGCGAATGCAGTTCCAAGGGACAGTGAAAACCAGCTAGAGCTTTCAGTGCTGGCAGCTTTCCTGTGGGCGCAATCTCTGGACGTTTCCAATTTGGCAGCCGGGCTCTGCCACAGAGAGATACAGAGTGTTGCCCCCTTACCAAGCAATGCTTTAGCAGAGCGCGAATGTCTGTGTGGCAGCGAATGCAGTTCCAAGGGACAGTGAAAACCAGCTAGAGCTTTCAGTGCTGGCAGCTTTCCTGTGGGCGCAATCTCTGGACGTTTCCAATTTGGCAGCCGGGCTCTGCCACAGAGAGATACAGAGTGTTGCCCCCTTACCAAGCAATGCTTTAGCAGAGCGCGAATGTCTGTGTGGCAGCGAATGCAGTTCCAAGGGACAGTGAAAACCAGCTAGAGCTTTCAGTGCTGGCAGCTTTCCTGTGGGCGCAATCTCTGGACGTTTCCAATTTGGCAGCCGGGCTCTGCCACAGAGAGATACAGAGTGTTGCCCCATTACCAAGCAATGCTTTAGCAGAGCGCGAATGTCTGTGTGGCAGCGAATGCAGTTCCAAGGGACAGTGAAAACCAGCTACAGCTTTCAGTGCTGGCAGCTTTCCTGTGGGCGCAATCTCTGGACGTTTCCAATTTGGCAGCCGGGCTCTGCCACAGAGAGATACAGAGTGTTGCCCCATTACCAAGCAATGCTTTAGCAGAGCGCGAATGTCTGTGTGGCAGCGAATGCAGTTCCAAGGGACAGTGAAAACCAGCTAGAGCTTTCAGTGCTGGCAGCTTTCCTGTGGGCGCAATCTCTGGACGTTTCCAATTTGGCAGCCGGGCTCTGCCACAGAGAGATACAGAGTGTTGCCCCATTACCAAGCAATGCTTTAGCAGAGCGCGAATGTCTGTGTGGCAGCGAATGCAGTTCCAAGGGACAGTGAAAACCAGCTACAGCTTTCAGTGCTGGCAGCTTTCCTGTGGGCGCAATGCCTGGACGTTTCCAATTTGGCAGCCGGGCTCTGCCACAGAGAGATACAGAGTGTTGCCCCCTTACCAAGCAATGCTTTAGCAGAGCGCGAATGTCTGTGTGGCAGCGAATGCAGTTCCAAGGGACAGTGAAAACCAGCTAGAGCTTTCAGTGCTGGCAGCTTTCCTGTGGGCGCAATCTCTGGACGTTTCCAATTTGGCAGCCGGGCTCTGCCAGAGAGAGATACAGAGTGTTGCCCCATTACGAAGCAATGCTTTAGCAGAGCGCGAATGTCTGTGTGGCAGCGAATGCAGTTCCAAGGGACAGTGAAAACCAGCTAGAGCTTTCAGTGCTGGCAGCTTTCCTGTGGGCGCAATCTCTGGACGTTTCCAATTTGGCAGCCGGGCTCTGCCAGAGAGAGATACAGAGTGTTGCCCCATTAGGAAGCAATGCTTTAGCAGAGCGCGAATGTCTGTGTGGCAGCGAATGCAGTTCCAAGGGACAGTGAAAACCAGCTAGAGCTTTCAGTGCTGGCAGCTTTCCTGTGGGCGCAATCTCTGGACGTTTCCAATTTGGCAGCCGGGCTCTGCCACAGAGAGATACAGAGTGTTGCCCCATTAGGAAAAATGCTGTAGCAGAGCGCGAATGTCTGTGTGGCAGCGAATGCAGTTCCAAGGGACAGTGAAAACCAGCTAAGTTTTCAGTGCTGGCAGCTTTCCTGTGGGCGCAATCTCTGGACGTTTCCAATTTGGCAGCCGGGCTCTGCCAGAGAGAGATTCAAAGTGTTCCCCCATTACCAAGCAATGCTTTAGCAGAGCGCGAATGTCTGTGTGGCAGCGAATGCAGTTCCAAGGGACAGTGAAAACCAGCTAGAGCTTTCAGTGCTGGCAGCTTTCCTGTGGGCGCAATCTCTGGACGTTTCCAATTTGGCAGCCGGGCTCTGCCACAGAGAGATACAGAGAGTTGCCCCCTTACCAAGCAATGCTTTAGCAGAGCACGAATGTCTGTGTGGCAGCGAATGCAGTTCCAAGGGACAGTGAAAACCAGCTACAGTTTTCAGTGCTGGCAGCTTTCCTGTGGGCGCAATCTCTGGACGTTTCCAATTTGGCAGCCGGGCTCTGCCAGAGAGAGATACAGAGTGTTGCCCCATTACCAAGCAATGCTTTAGCAGAGCGCGAATGTCTGTGTGGCAGCGAATGCAGTTCCAAGGGACAGTGAAAACCAGCTAGAGCTTTCAGTGCTGGCAGCTTTCCTGTGGGCGCAATCTCTGGGCGTTTCCAATTTGGCAGCCGGGCTCTGCCAGAGAGAGATACAGAGTGTTGCCCCATTACGAAGCAAAGCTTTAGCAGAGCGCGAATGTCTGTGTGGCAGCGAATGCAGTTCCAAGGGACAGTGAAAACCAGCTACAGCTTTCAGTGCTGGCAGCTTTCCTGTGGGCGCAATCTCTGGACGTTTCCAATTTGGCAGCCGGGCTCTGCCAGAGAGAGATACAGAGTGTTGCCCCATTACGAAGCAATGCTTTAGCAGAGCGCGAATGTCTGTGTGGCAGCGAATGCAGTTCCAAGGGACAGTGAAAACCAGCTACAGTTTTCAGTGCTGGCAGCTTTCCTGTGGGCGCAATCTCTGGACGTTTCCAATTTGGCAGCCGGGCTCTGCCAGAGAGAGATACAGAGTGTTGCCCCATTAGGAAGCAATGCTTTAGCAGAGCGCGAATGTCTGTGTGGCAGCGAATGCAGTTCCAAGGGACAGTGAAAACCAGCTAGAGCTTTCAGTGCTGGCAGCTTTCCTGTGGGCGCAATCTCTGGACGTTTCCAATTTGGCAGCCGGGCTCTGCCAGAGAGAGATACAGAGTGTTGCCCCCTTACCAAGCAATGCTTTAGCAGAGCGCGAATGTCTGTGTGGCAGCGAATACAGTTCCAAGGGACAGTGAAAACCAGCTAGAGCTTTCAGTGCTGGCAGCTTTCCTGTGGGCGCAATCTCTGGACGTTTCCAATTTGGCAGCCGGGCTCTGCCAGAGAGAGATACAGAGTGTTGCCCCATTACCAAGCAATGCTTTAGCAGAGCGCGAATGTCTGTGTGGCAGCGAATGCAGTTCCAAGGGACAGTGAAAACCAGCTAAGTTTTCAGTGCTGGCAGCTTTCCTGTGGGCGCAACCTCTGGACGTTTCCAATTTGGCAGCCGGGCTCTGCCAGAGAGAGATACAGAGTGTTGCCCCCTTACCAAGCAATGCTTTAGCAGAGCGCGAATGTCTGTGTGGCAGCGAATGCAGTTCCAAGGGACAGTGAAAACCAGCTAGAGCTTTCAGTGCTGGCAGCTTTCCTGTGGGCGCAATCTCTGGACGTTTCCAATTTGGCAGCCGGGCTCTGCCACAGAGAGATACAGAGTGTTGCCCAATTACGAAGCAATGCTTTAGTAGAGTGCGAATGTCTGTGTGGCAGCGAATGCAGTTCCAAGGGACAGTGAAAACCAGCTACAGTTTTCAGTGCTGGCAGCTTTCCTGTGGGCGCAATCTCTGGACGTTTCCAATTTGGCAGCCGGGCTCTGCCACAGAGAGATACAGAGTGTTGCCCCATTACGAAGCAATGCTTTAGCAGAGCGCGAATGTCTGTGTGGCAGCGAATGCAGTGCCAAGGGACAGTGAAAACCAGCTAGAGCTTTCAGTGCTGGCAGCTTTCCTGTGGGCGCAATCTCTGGACGTTTCCAATTTGGCAGCCGGGCTCTGCCAGAGAGAGATACAGAGTGTTGCCCCATTAGGAAGCAATGCTTTAGCAGAGCGCGAATGTCTGTGTGGCAGCGAATGCAGTTCCAAGGGACAGTGAAAACCAGCTAGAGCTTTCAGTGCTGGCAGCTTTCCTGTGGGCGCAATCTCTGGACGTTTCCAATTTGGCAGCCGGGCTCTGCCACAGAGAGATACAGAGTGTTGCCCCCTTACCAAGCAATGCTTTAGCAGAGCGCGAATGTCTGTGTGGCAGCGAATACAGTTCCAAGGGACAGTGAAAACCAGCTAGAGCTTTCAGTGCTGGCAGCTTTCCTGTGGGCGCAATGTCTGGACGTTTCCAATTTGGCAGCCGGGCTCTGCCAGAGAGAGATACAGAGTGTTGCCCAATTGGGAAGCAAAGCTTTAGCAGAGCGCGAATGTCTGTGTGGCAGCGAATGCAGTTCCAAGGGACAGTGAAAACCAGCTACAGCTTTCAGTGCTGGCAGCTTTCCTGTGGGCGCAATCTCTGGACGTTTCCAATTTGGCAGCCGGGCTCTGCCACAGAGAGATACAGAGTGTTGCCCCATTACGAAGCAATGCTTTAGCAGAGCGCGAATGTCTGTGTGGCAGCGAATGCAGTTCCAAGGGACAGTGAAAACCAGCTAGAGCTTTCAGTGCTGGCAGCTTTCCTGTGGGCGCAATCTCTGGACGTTTCCAATTTGGCAGCCGGGCACTGCCACAGAGAGATACAGAGTGTTGCCCCCTTACCAAGCAATGCTTTAGCTGAGCGCGAATGTCTGTGTGGCAGCGAATGCAGTTCCAAGGGACAGTGAAAACCAGCTAGAGCTTTCAGTGCTGGCAGCTTTCCTTTGGGCGCAATCTCTGGACGTTTCCAATTTGGCAGCCGGGCTCTGCCACAGAGAGAGATACAGAGTGTTGCCCCATTACGAAGCAATGCTTTAGCAGAGCGCGAATGTCTGTGTGGCAGCGAATGCAGTGCCAAGGGACAGTGAAAACCAGCTAGAGCTTTCAGTGCTGGCAGCTTTCCTGTGGGCGCAATCTCTGGACGTTTCCAATTTGGCAGCCGGGCTCTGCCAGAGAGAGATACACAGTGTTGCCCCATTAGGAAGAAATGCTGTAGCAGAGCGCGAATGTCTGTGTGGCAGCGAATGCAGTTCCAAGGGACAGTGAAAACCAGCTAGAGCTTTCAGTGCTGGCAGCTTTCCTGTGGGCGCAATCTCTGGACGTTTCCAATTTGGCAGCCGGGCTCTGCCACAGAGAGATACAGAGTGTTGCCCCATTACGAAGCAAAGCTTTAGCAGAGCGCGAATGTCTGTGTGGCAGCGAATGCAGTTCCAAGGGACAGTGAAAACCAGCTAGAGCTTTCAGTGCAGGCAGCTTTCCTGTGGGCGCAATCTCTGGACGTTTCCAATTTGGCAGCCGGGCTCTGCCAGAGAGAGATACACAGTGTTGCCCCCTTACCAAGCAATGCTTTAGCAGAGCGCGAATGTCTGTGTGGCAGCGAATGCAGTTCCAAGGGACAGTGAAAACCAGCTACAGCTTTCAGTGCTGGCAGCTTTTCTGTGGGCGCAACCTCTGGACGTTTCCAATTTGGCTGCCGGGCTCTGCCACAGAGAGATACAGAGTGTTGCCCCATTACCAAGCAATGCTTTAGCAGAGCGCGAATGTCTGTGTGGCAGCGAATGCAGTTCCAAGGGACAGTGAAAACCAGCTAGAGCTTTCAGTGCTGGCAGCTTTCCTGTGGGCGCAATCTCTGGACGTTTCCAATTTGGCAGCCGGGCTCTGCCAGAGAGAGATACAGAGTGTTGCCCCATTACGAAGCAATGCTTTAGCAGAGCGCGAATGTCTGTGTGGCAGCGAATGCAGTTCCAAGGGATAGTGAAAACCAGCTAGAGCTTTCAGTGCTGGCAGCTTTCCTGTGGGCACAATCTCTGGACGTTTCCAATTTGGCAGCCGGGCTCTGCCAGAGAGAGATACAGAGTGTTGCCCCATTAGGAAGCAATGCTTTAGCAGAGCGCGAATGTCTGTGTGGCAGCGAATGCAGTTCCAAGGGATAGTGAAAACCAGCTAGAGCTTTCAGTGCTGGCAGCTTTCCTGTGGGCGCAATCTCTGGACGTTTCCAATTTGGCAGCCGGGCTCTGCCAGAGAGAGATACAGAGTGTTGCCCCATTACCAAGCAATGCTTTAGCAGAGCGCGAATGTCTGTGTGGCAGCGAATGCAGTTCCAAGGGACAGTGAAAACCAGCTAGAGCTTTCAGTGCTGGCAGCTTTCCTGTGGGCGCAATCTCTGGACGTTTCCAATTTGGCAGCCGGGCTCTGCCACAGAGAGATACAGAGTGTTGCCCCATTACGAAGCAATGCTTTAGCAGAGCGCGAATGTCTGTGTGGCAGCGAATGCAGTTCCAAGGGACAGTGAAAACCAGCTAAGTTTTCAGTGCTGGCAGCTTTCCTGTGGGCGCAACCTCTGGACGTTTCCAATTTGGCAGCCGGGCTCTGCCAGAGAGAGATACAGAGTGTTGCCCCCTTACCAAGCAATGCTTTAGCAGAGCGCGAATGTCTGTGTGGCAGCGAATGCAGTTCCAAGGGACAGTGAAAACCAGCTAGAGCTTTCAGTGCTGGCAGCTTTCCTGTGGGCGCAATCTCTGGACGTTTCCAATTTGGCAGCCGGGCTCTGCCACAGAGAGATACAGAGTGTTGCCCAATTACGAAGCAATGCTTTAGTAGAGTGCGAATGTCTGTGTGGCAGCGAATGCAGTTCCAAGGGACAGTGAAAACCAGCTACAGTTTTCAGTGCTGGCAGCTTTCCTGTGGGCGCAATCTCTGGACGTTTCCAATTTGGCAGCCGGGCTCTGCCACAGAGAGATACAGAGTGTTGCCCCATTACGAAGCAATGCTTTAGCAGAGCGCGAATGTCTGTGTGGCAGCGAATGCAGTGCCAAGGGACAGTGAAAACCAGCTAGAGCTTTCAGTGCTGGCAGCTTTCCTGTGGGCGCAATCTCTGGACGTTTCCAATTTGGCAGCCGGGCTCTGCCAGAGAGAGATACAGAGTGTTGCCCCATTAGGAAGCAATGCTTTAGCAGAGCGCGAATGTCTGTGTGGCAGCGAATGCAGTTCCAAGGGACAGTGAAAACCAGCTAGAGCTTTCAGTGCTGGCAGCTTTCCTGTGGGCGCAATCTCTGGACGTTTCCAATTTGGCAGCCGGGCTCTGCCACAGAGAGATACAGAGTGTTGCCCCCTTACCAAGCAATGCTTTAGCAGAGCGCGAATGTCTGTGTGGCAGCGAATGCAGTTCCAAGGGACAGTGAAAACCAGCTAGAGCTTTCAGTGCTGGCAGCTTTCCTGTGGGCGCAATCTCTGGACGTTTCCAATTTGGCAGCCGGGCTCTGCCAGAGAGAGATACAGAGTGTTGCCCAATTGGGAAGCAAAGCTTTAGCAGAGCGCGAATGTCTGTGTGGCAGCGAATGCAGTTCCAAGGGACAGTGAAAACCAGCTACAGCTTTCAGTGCTGGCAGCTTTCCTGTGGGCGCAATCTCTGGACGTTTCCAATTTGGCAGCCGGGCTCTGCCACAGAGAGATACAGAGTGTTGCCCCATTACGAAGCAATGCTTTAGCAGAGCGCGAATGTCTGTGTGGCAGCGAATGCAGTTCCAAGGGACAGTGAAAACCAGCTAGAGCTTTCAGTGCTGGCAGCTTTCCTTTGGGCGCAATCTCTGGACGTTTCCAATTTGGCAGCCGGGCTCTGCCACAGAGAGAGATACAGAGTGTTGCCCCATTACGAAGCAATGCTTTAGCAGAGCGCGAATGTCTGTGTGGCAGCGAATGCAGTGCCAAGGGACAGTGAAAACCAGCTAGAGCTTTCAGTGCTGGCAGCTTTCCTGTGGGCGCAATCTCTGGACGTTTCCAATTTGGCAGCCGGGCTCTGCCAGAGAGAGATACACAGTGTTGCCCCATTAGGAAGAAATGCTGTAGCAGAGCGCGAATGTCTGTGTGGCAGCGAATGCAGTTCCAAGGGACAGTGAAAACCAGCTAGAGCTTTCAGTGCTGGCAGCTTTCCTGTGGGCGCAATCTCTGGACGTTTCCAATTTGGCAGCCGGGCTCTGCCACAGAGAGATACAGAGTGTTGCCCCATTACGAAGCAAAGCTTTAGCAGAGCGCGAATGTCTGTGTGGCAGCGAATGCAGTTCCAAGGGACAGTGAAAACCAGCTAGAGCTTTCAGTGCAGGCAGCTTTCCTGTGGGCGCAATCTCTGGACGTTTCCAATTTGGCAGCCGGGCTCTGCCAGAGAGAGATACACAGTGTTGCCCCCTTACCAAGCAATGCTTTAGCAGAGCGCGAATGTCTGTGTGGCAGCGAATGCAGTTCCAAGGGACAGTGAAAACCAGCTACAGCTTTCAGTGCTGGCAGCTTTTCTGTGGGCGCAACCTCTGGACGTTTCCAATTTGGCTGCCGGGCTCTGCCACAGAGAGATACAGAGTGTTGCCCCATTACCAAGCAATGCTTTAGCAGAGCGCGAATGTCTGTGTGGCAGCGAATGCAGTTCCAAGGGACAGTGAAAACCAGCTACAGCTTTCAGTGCTGGCAGCTTTCCTGTGGGCGCAATCTCTGGACGTTTCCAATTTGGCAGCCGGGCTCTGCCAGAGAGAGATACAGAGTGTTGCCCCATTACGAAGCAATGCTTTAGCAGAGCGCGAATGTCTGTGTGGCAGCGAATGCAGTTCCAAGGGACAGTGAAAACCAGCTACAGCTTTCAGTGCTGGCAGCTTTCCTGTGGGCGCAATCTCTGGATGTTTCCAATTTGGCAGCCGGGCTCTGCCACAGAGAGATACAGAGTGTTGCCCCATTACGAAGCAATGCTTTAGCAGAGCGCGAATGTCTGTGTGGCAGCGAATGCAGTTCCAAGGGACAGTGAAAACCAGCTAGAGCTTTCAGTGCTGGCAGCTTTCCTGTGGGCACAATCTCTGGACGTTTCCAATTTGGCAGCCGGGCTCTGCCAGAGAGAGATACACAGTGTTGCCCCATTAGGAAGAAATGCTGTAGCAGAGCGCAAATGTCTGTGTGGCAGCGAATGCAGTTCCAAGGGACAGTGAAAACCAGCTAGAGCTTTCAGTGCTGGCAGCTTTCCTGTGGGCGCAATCTCTGGACGTTTCCAATTTGGCAGCCGGGCTCTGCCACAGAGAGATACAGAGTGTTGCCCCATTACGAAGCAAAGCTTTAGCAGAGCGCGAATGTCTGTGTGGCAGCGAATGCAGTTCCAAGGGACAGTGAAAACCAGCTAGAGCTTTCAGTGCTGGCAGCTTTCCTGTGGGCGCAATCTCTGGACGTTTCCAATTTGGCAGCCGGGCTCTGCCAGAGAGAGATACAGAGTGTTGCCCCATTACCAAGCAATGCTTTAGCAGAGCGCGAATGTCTGTGTGGCAGCGAATGCAGTTCCAAGGGACAGTGAAAACCAGCTAGAGCTTTCAGTGCTGGCAGCTTTCCTGTGGGCGCAATCTCTGGACGTTTCCAATTTGGCAGCCGGGCTCTGCCACAGAGAGATACAGAGTGTTGCCCCATTACCAAGCAATGCTTTAGCAGAGCGCGAATGTCTGTGTGGCAGCGAATGCAGTTCCAAGGGACAGTGAAAACCAGCTAGAGCTTTCAGTGCTGGCAGCTTTCCTGTGGCCGCAATGTCTGGACGTTTCCAATTTGGCAGCCGGGCTCTGCCACAGAGAGATACAGAGTGTTGCCCCATTACGAAGCAAAGCTTTAGCAGAGCGCGAATATCTGTGTGGCAGCGAATGCAGTTCCAAGGGACAGTGAAAACCAGCTAGAGCTTTCAGTGCTGGCAGCTTTCCTGTGGGCGCAATCTCTGGACGTTTCCAATTTGGCAGCTGGGCTCTGCCAGAGAGAGATACAGAGTGTTGCCCCCTTACCGAGCAAAGCTTTAGCAGAGCGCGAATGTCTGTGTGGCAGCGAATGCAGTTCCAAGGGACAGTGAAAACCAGCTAGAGCTTTCAGTGTTGGCAGCTTTCCTGTGGGCGCAATCTCTGGACGTTTCCAATTTGGCAGCCGGGCTCTGCCACAGAGAGATACAGAGTGTTGCCCCCTTACCAAGCAATGCTTTAGCAGAGCGCGAATGTCTGTGTGGCAGCGAATGCAGTTCCAAGGGACAGTGAAAACCAGCTAGAGCTTTCAGTGCTGGCAGCTTTCCTGTGGGCGCAATCTCTGGACGTTTCCAATTTGGCAGCCGGGCTCTGCCAGAGAGAGATACAGAGTGTTGCCCCATTACGAAGCAATGCTTTAGCAGAGCGCGAATGTCTGTGTGGCAGCGAATGCAGTTCCAAGGGACAGTGAAAACCAGCTAGAGCTTTCAGTGCTGGCAGCTTTTCTGTGGGTGCAACCTCTGGACGTTTCCAATTTGGCAGCCGGGCTCTGCCACAGAGAGATACAGAGTGTTGCCCCATTACCAAGCAATGCTTTAGCAGAGCGCGAATGTCTGTGTGGCAGCGAATGCAGTTCCAAGGGACAGTGAAAACCAGCTAGAGCTTTCAGTGCTGGCAGCTTTCCTGTGGGCGCAATCTCTGGACGTTTCCAATTTGGCAGCCGGGCTCTGCCACAGAGAGATACAGAGTGTTGCCCCATTACCAAGCAATGCTTTAGCAGAGCGCGAATGTCTGTGTGGCAGCGAATGCAGTTCCAAGGGACAGTGAAAACCAGCTAGAGCTTTCAGTGCTGGCAGCTTTCCTGTGGGCGCAATCTCTGGACATTTCCAATTTGGCAGCCGGGCTCTGCCAGAGAGAGATACAGAGTGTTGCCCCATTACGAAGCAAAGCTTTAGCAGAGCGCGAATGTCTGTGTGGCAGCGAATGCAGTTCCAAGGGACAGTGAAAACCAGCTACAGCTTTCAGTGCTGGCAGCTTTCCTGTGGGCGCAATCTCTGGACGTTTCCAATTTGGCAGCCGGGCTCTGCCAGAGAGAGATACAGAGTGTTGCCCCATTACGAAGCAAAGCTTTAGCAGAGCGTGAATGTCTGTGTGGCAGCGAATGCAGTTCCAAGGGACAGTGAAAACCAGCTAGAGCTTTCAGTGCTGGCAGCTTTCCTGTGGGCGCAATCTCTGGACATTTCCAATTTGGCAGCCGGGCTCTGCCAGAGAGAGATACAGAGTGTTGCCCCATTACGAAGCAATGCTTTAGCAGAGCGCGAATGTCTGTGTGGCAGCGAATGCAGTTCCAAGGGACAGTGAAAACCAGCTAGAGCTTTCAGTGCTGTCAGCTTTCCTGTGGGCGCAACCTCTGGACGTTTCCAATTTGGCAGCCGGGCTCTGCCAGAGACAGATACAGAGTGTTGCCCCCTTACCAAGCAATGCTTTAGCAGAGCGCGAATGTCTGTGTGGCAGCGAATGCAGTTCCAAGGGACAGTGAAAACCAGCTAGAGCTTTCAGTGCTGGCAGCTTTCCTGTGGGCGCAATCTCTGGACGTTTCCAATTTGGCAGCCGGGCTCTGCCAGAGAGAGATACAGAGTGTTGCCCCATTACCAAGCAATGCTTTAGCAGAGCGCGAATGTCTGTGTGGCAGCGAATGCAGTTCCAAGGGACAGTGAAAACCAGCTAGAGCTTTCAGTGCTGGCAGCTTTCCTGTGGGCGCAATCTCTGGACGTTTCCAATTTGGCAGCCGGGCTCTGCCACAGAGAGATACAGAGTGTTGCCCCATTACCAATCAATGCTTTAGCAGAGCGCGAATGTCTGTGTGGCAGCGAATGCAGTTCCAAGGGACAGTGAAAACCAGCTACAGTTTTCAGTGCTGGCAGCTTTCCTGTGGGCGCAATGTCTGGACGTTTCCAATTTGGCAGCCGGGCTCTGCCACAGAGAGATACAGAGTGTTGCCCCCTTACCAAGCAATGCTTTAGCAGAGCGCGAATGTCTGTGTGGCAGCGAATGCAGTTCCAAGGGACAGTGAAAACCAGCTAGAGCTTTCAGTGCTGGCAGCTTTCCTGTGGGCGCAATCTCTGGACGTTTCCAATTTGGCAGCCGGGCTCTGCCACAGAGAGATACAGAGTGTTGCCCCCTTACCAAGCAATGCTTTAGCAGAGCGCGAATGTCTGTGTGGCAGCGAATGCAGTTCCAAGGGACAGTGAAAACCAGCTAGAGCTTTCAGTGCTGGCAGCTTTCCTCTGGGCGCAATCTCTGGACGTTTCCAATTTGGCAGCCGGGCTCTGCCAGAGAGAGATACAGAGTGTTGCCCAATTGGGAAGCAAAGCTTTAGCAGAGCGCGAATGTCTGTGTGGCAGCGAATGCAGTTCCAAGGGACAGTGAAAACCAGCTAGAGCTTTCAGTGCTGGCAGCTTTCCTGTGGGCGCAATCTCTGGACGTTTCCAATTTGGCAGCCGGGCTCTGCCAGAGAGAGATACAGAGTGTTGCCCAATTAGGAAGCAATGCTTTAGCAGAGCGCGAATGTCTGTGTGGCAGCGAATGCAGTTCCAAGGGACAGTGAAAACCAGCTAAGTTTTCAGTGCTGGCAGCTTTCCTGTGGGCGCAATCTCTGGACGTTTCCAATTTGGCAGCCGGGCTCTGCCACAGAGAGATACAGAGTGTTGCCCCCTTACCAAGCAATGCTTTAGCTGAGCGCGAATGTCTGTGTGGCAGCGAATGCAGTTCCAAGGGACAGTGAAAACCAGCTAGAGCTTTCAGTGCTGGCAGCTTTCCTGTGGGCGCAATCTCTGGACGTTTCCAATTTGGCAGCCGGGCTCTGCCACAGAGAGAGATACAGAGTGTTGCCCCATTACGAAGCAATGCTTTAGCAGAGCGCGAATGTCTGTGTGGCAGCGAATGCAGTTCCAAGGGACAGTGAAAACCAGCTAAGTTTTCAGTGCTGGCAGCTTTCCTGTGGGCGCAATCTCTGGACGTTTCCAATTTGGCAGCCGGGCTCTGCCAGAGAGAGATACAGAGTGTTGCCCCATTACGAAGCAATGCTTTAGCAGAGCGCGAATGTCTGTGTGGCAGCGAATGCAGTTCCAAGGGACAGTGAAAACCAGCTAGAGCTTTCAGTGCTGGCAGCTTTCCTGTGGGCGCAACCTCTGGACGTTTCCAATTTGGAAGCCGGGCTCTGCCAGAGACAGATACAGAGTGTTGCCCCCTTACCAAGCAATGCTTTAGCAGAGCGCGAATGTCTGTGTGGCAGCGAATGCAGTTCCAAGGGACAGTGAAAACCAGCTAGAGCTTTCAGTGCTGGCAGCTTTCCTTTGGGCGCAATCTCTGGACGTTTCCAATTTGGCAGCCGGGCTCTGCCACAGAGAGAGATACAGAGTGTTGCCCCATTACGAAGCAATGCTTTAGCAGAGCGCGAATGTCTGTGTGGCAGCGAATGCAGTGCCAAGGGACAGTGAAAACCAGCTAGAGCTTTCAGTGCTGGCAGCTTTCCTGTGGGCGCAATCTCTGGACGTTTCCAATTTGGCAGCCGGGCTCTGCCACAGAGAGATACAGAGTGTTGCCCCATTACAAAGCAATGCTTTAGCAGAGCGCGAATGTCTGTGTGGCAGCGAATGCAGTTCCAAGGGACAGTGAAAACCAGCTAGAGCTTTCAGTGCTGGCAGCTTTCCTTTGGGCGCAATCTCTGGACGTTTCCAATTTGGCAGCTGGGCTCTGCCAGAGAGAGATACAGAGTGTTGCCCCCTTACCGAGCAAAGCTTTAGCAGAGCGCGAATGTCTGTGTGGCAGCGAATGCAGTTCCAAGGGACAGTGAAAACCAGCTAGAGCTTTCAGTGTTGGCAGCTTTCCTGTGGGCGCAATCTCTGGACGTTTCCAATTTGGCAGCCGGGCTCTGCCAGAGAGAGATACAGAGTGTTGCCCCCTTACCAAGCAATGCTTTAGCAGAGCGCGAATGTCTGTGTGGCAGCGAATGCAGTTCCAAGGGACAGTGAAAACCAGCTAGAGCTTTCAGTGCTGGCAGCTTTCCTGTGGGCGCAATCTCTGGACGTTTCCAATTTGGCAGCCGGGCTCTGCCAGAGAGAGATACAGAGTGTTGCCCCATTACGAAGCAATGCTTTAGCAGAGCGCGAATGTCTGTGTGGCAGCGAATGCAGTTCCAAGGGACAGTGAAAACCAGCTAGAGCTTTCAGTGCTGGCAGCTTTCCTGTGGGCGCAATCTCTGGACGTTTCCAATTTGGCAGCCGGGCTCTGCCACAGAGAGATACAGAGAGTTGCCCCCTTACCAAGCAATGCTTTAGCAGAGCGCGAATGTCTGTGTGGCAGCGAATGCAGTTCCAAGGGACAGTGAAAACCAGCTAGAGCTTTCAGTGCTGGCAGCTTTCCTGTGGGCGCAATCTCTGGACGTTTCCAATTTGGCAGCCGGGCTCTGCCACAGAGAGATACAGAGTGTTGCCCAATTGGGAAGCAAAGCTTTAGCAGAGCGCGAATGTCTGTGTGGCAGCGAATGCAGTTCCAAGGGACAGTGAAAACCAGCTAGAGCTTTCAGTGCTGGCAGCTTTCCTGTGGGCGCAATCTCTGGACGTTTCCAATTTGGCAGCCGGGCTCTGCCACAGAGAGATACAGAGTGTTGCCCAATTAGGAAGCAATGCTTTAGCAGAGCGCGAATGTCTGTGTGGCAGCGAATGCAGTTCCAAGGGACACTGAAAACCAGCTAGAGCTTTCAGTGCTGGCAGCTTTCCTGTGGGCGCAATCTCTGGACGTTTCCAATTTGGCAGCCGGGCTCTGCCACAGAGAGATACAGATTGTTGCCCCATTACCAAGCAATGCTTTAGCAGAGCGCGAATGTCTGTGTGGCAGCGAATGCAGTTCCAAGGGACAGTGAAAACCAGCTAGAGCTTTCAGTGCTGGCAGCTTTCCTGTGGGCGCAATCTCTGGACATTTCCAATTTGGCAGCCGGGCTCTGCCAGAGAGAGATACAGAGTGTTGCCCCATTACGAAGCAAAGCTTTTGCAGAGCGTGAATGTCTGTGTGGCAGCGAATGCAGTTCCAAGGGACAGTGAAAACCAGCTAGAGCTTTCAGTGCTGGCAGCTTTCCTGTGGGCGCAATCTCTGGACGTTTCCAATTTGGCAGCCGGGCTCTGCCAGAGAGAGATACAGAGTGTTGCCCCATTACGAAGCAAAGCTTTAGCAGAGCGCGAATGTCTGTGTGGCAGCGAATGCAGTTCCAAGGGACAGTGAAAACCAGCTACAGCTTTCAGTGCTGGCAGCTTTCCTGTGGGCGCAATCTCTGGACATTTCCAATTTGGCAGCCGGGCTCTGCCAGAGAGAGATACAGAGTGTTGCCCCATTACGAAGCAAAGCTTTAGCAGAGCGCGAATGTCTGTGTGGCAGCAAATGCAGTTCCAAGGGACAGTGAAAACCAGCTAGAGCTTTCAGTGCTGGCAGCTTTCCTGTGGGCACAATCTCTGGACGTTTCCAATTTGGCAGCCGGGCTCTGCCAGAGAGAGATAGAGAGTGTTGCCCCCTTACCAAGCAATGCTTTAGCAGAGCGCGAATGTCTGTGTGGCAGCGAATGCAGTTCCAAGGGACAGTGAAAACCAGCTAGAGCTTTCAGTGCTGGCAGCTTTCCTGTGGGCACAATCTCTGGACGTTTCCAATTTGGCAGCCGGGCTCTGCCAGAGAGAGATAGAGAGTGTTGCCCCCTTACCAAGCAATGCTTTAGCAGAGCGCGAATGTCTGTGTGGCAGCGAATGCAGTTCCAAGGGACAGTGAAAACCAGCTAGAGCTTTCAGTGCTGGCAGCTTTCCTGTGGGCGCAATCTCTGGACGTTTCCAATTTGGCAGCCGGGCTCTGCCAGAGAGAGATACAGAGTGTTGCCCCATTAGGAAGAAATGCTGTAGCAGAGCGCGAATGTCTGTGTGGCAGCGAATGCAGTTCCAAGGGACAGTGAAAACCAGCTAGAGCTTTCAGTGCTGGCAGCTTTCCTGTGGGCGCAATCTCTGGACGTTTCCAATTTGGCAGCCGGGCTCTGCCAGAGAGAGATACAGAGTGTTGCCCCATTAGGAAAAATGCTGTAGCAGAGCGCGAATGTCTGTGTGGCAGCGAATGCAGTTCCAAGGGACAGTGAAAACCAGCTAGAGCTTTCAGTGCTGGCAGCTTTCCTGTGGGCGCAATCTCTGGACGTTTCCAATTTGGCAGCCGGGCTCTGCCACAGAGAGATACAGAGTGTTGCCCCCTTACCAAGCAATGCTTTAGCTGAGCGCGAATGTCTGTGTGGCAGCGAATGCAGTTCCAAGGGACAGTGAAAACCAGCTAGAGCTTTCAGTGCTGGCAGCTTTCCTGTGGGCGCAATCTCTGGATGTTTCCAATTTGGCAGCCGGGCTCTGCCAGAGAGAGATACAGAGTGTTGCCCCATTACGAAGCAATGCTTTAGCAGAGCGCGAATGTCTGTGTGGCAGCGAATGCAGTTCCAAGGGACAGTGAAAACCAGCTACAGTTTTCAGTGCTGGCAGCTTTCCTGTGGGCGCAATCTCTGGACGTTTCCAATTTGGCAGCCGGGCTCTGCCAGAGAGAGATACAGAGTGTTGCCCCATTAGGAAGCAATGCTTTAGCAGAGCGCGAATGTCTGTGTGGCAGCGAATGCAGTTCCAAGGGACAGTGAAAACCAGCTAGAGCTTTCAGTGCTGGCAGCTTTCCTGTGGGCGCAATCTCTGGACGTTTCCAATTTGGCAGCCGGGCTCTGCCACAGAGAGATACAGAGTGTTGCCCCATTACGAAGCAGTGCTTTAGCAGAGCGCGAATGTCTGTGTGGCAGCGAATGCAGTTCCAAGGGACAGTGAAAACCAGCTAGAGCTTTCAGTGCTGGCAGCTTTCCTGTGGGCGCAATCTCTGGATGTTTCCAATTTGGCAGCCGGGCTCACCAGAGAGAGATACGCATTGTTGCCCCCTTACCAAGCAATGCTTTAGCAGAGCGCGAATGTCTGTGTGGCAGCGAATGCAGTTCCAAGGGACAGTGAAAACCAGCTAGAGCTTTCAGTGCTGGCAGCTTTCCTGTGGGCGCAATCTCTGGACGTTTCCAATTTGGCAGCCGGGCTCTGCCAGAGAGAGATACAGAGTGTTGCCCCATTACGAAGCAGTGCTTTAGCAGAGCGCGAATGTCTGTGTGGCAGCGAATGCAGTTCCAAGGGACAGTGAAAACCAGCTAGAGCTTTCAGTGCTGGCAGCTTTCCTGTGGGCGCAACCTCTGGACGTTTCCAATTTGGAAGCCGGGCTCTGCCAGAGACAGATACAGAGTGTTGCCCCCTTACCGAGCAAAGCTTTAGCAGAGCGCGAATGTCTGTGTGGCAGCGAATGCAGTTCCAAGGGACAGTGAAAACCAGCTAGAGCTTTCAGTGCTGGCAGCTTTCCTGTGGGCGCAATCTCTGGACGTTTCCAATTTGGCAGCCGGGCTCTGCCAGAGAGAGATACAGAGTGTTGCCCCATTACGAAGCAAAGCTTTAGCAGAGCGCGAATGTCTGTGTGGCAGCGAATGCAGTTCCAAGGGACAGTGAAAACCAGCTAGAGCTTTCAGTGCTGGCAGCTTTCCTGTGGGCGCAATCTCTGGACATTTCCAATTTGGCAGCCGGGCTCTGCCAGAGAGAGATACAGAGTGTTGCCCCATTACGAAGCAAAGCTTTAGCAGAGCGCGAATGTCTGTGTGGCAGCAAATGCAGTTCCAAGGGACAGTGAAAACCAGCTAGAGCTTTCAGTGCTGGCAGCTTTCCTGTGGGCGCAATCTCTGGACGTTTCCAATTTGGCAGCCGGGCTCTGCCAGAGAGAGATACAGAGTGTTGCCCCATTAGGAAGAAATGCTGTAGCAGAGCGCGAATGTCTGTGTGGCAGCGAATGCAGTTCCAAGGGACAGTGAAAACCAGCTAGAGCTTTCAGTGCTGGCAGCTTTCCTGTGGGCGCAATCTCTGGACGTTTCCAATTTGGCAGCCGGGCTCTGCCAGAGAGAGATACAGAGTGTTGCCCCATTAGGAAAAATGCTGTAGCAGAGCGCGAATGTCTGTGTGGCAGCGAATGCAGTTCCAAGGGACAGTGAAAACCAGCTAGAGCTTTCAGTGCTGGCAGCTTTCCTGTGGGCGCAATCTCTGGACGTTTCCAATTTGGCAGCCGGGCTCTGCCACAGAGAGAGATACAGAGTGTTGCCCCATTACGAAGCAATGCTTTAGCAGAGCGCGAATGTCTGTGTGGCAGCGAATGCAGTTCCAAGGGACAGTGAAAACCAGCTACAGTTTTCAGTGCTGGCAGCTTTCCTGTGGGCGCAATCTCTGGACGTTTCCAATTTGGCAGCCGGGCTCTGCCAGAGAGAGATACAGAGTGTTGCCCCATTACCAAGCAATGCTTTAGCAGAGCGCGAATGTCTGTGTGGCAGCGAATGCAGTTCCAAGGGACAGTGAAAACCAGCTAGAGCTTTCAGTGCTGGCAGCTTTCCTGTGGGCGCAATCTCTGGGCGTTTCCAATTTGGCAGCCGGGCTCTGCCAGAGAGAGATACAGAGTGTTGCCCCATTACGAAGCAAAGCTTTAGCAGAGCGCGAATGTCTGTGTGGCAGCGAATGCAGTTCCAAGGGACAGTGAAAACCAGCTACAGCTTTCAGTGCTGGCAGCTTTCCTGTGGGCGCAATCTCTGGACGTTTCCAATTTGGCAGCCGGGCTCTGCCAGAGAGAGATACAGAGTGTTGCCCCATTACGAAGCAGTGCTTTAGCAGAGCGCGAATGTCTGTGTGGCAGCGAATGCAGTTCCAAGGGACAGTGAAAACCAGCTAAGTTTTCAGTGCTGGCAGCTTTCCTGTGGGCGCAATCTCTGGACGTTTCCAATTTGGCAGCCGGGCTCTGCCAGAGAGAGATACAGAGTGTTGCCCCATTACGAAGCAATGCTTTAGCAGAGCGCGAATGTCTGTGTGGCAGCGAATGCAGTTCCAAGGGACAGTGAAAACCAGCTAGAGCTTTCAGTGCTGGCAGCTTTCCTGTGGGCGCAACCTCTGGACGTTTCCAATTTGGAAGCCGGGCTCTGCCAGAGACAGATACAGAGTGTTGCCCCCTTACCGAGCAAAGCTTTAGCAGAGCGCGAATGTCTGTGTGGCAGCGAATGCAGTTCCAAGGGACAGTGAAAACCAGCTAGAGCTTTCAGTGTTGGCAGCTTTCCTGTGGGCGCAATCTCTGGACGTTTCCAATTTGGCAGCCGGGCTCTGCCAGAGAGAGATACAGAGTGTTGCCCCCTTACCAAGCAATGCTTTAGCAGAGCGCGAATGTCTGTGTGGCAGCGAATGCAGTTCCAAGGGACAGTGAAAACCAGCTAGAGCTTTCAGTGCTGGCAGCTTTCCTGTGGGCGCAATCTCTGGACGTTTCCAATTTGGCAGCCGGGCTCTGCCACAGAGAGAGATACAGAGTGTTGCCCCATTACGAAGCAATGCTTTAGCAGAGCGCGAATGTCTGTGTGGCAGCGAATGCAGTTCCAAGGGACAGTGAAAACCAGCTACAGTTTTCAGTGCTGGCAGCTTTCCTGTGGGCGCAATCTCTGGACGTTTCCAATTTGGCAGCCGGGCTCTGCCAGAGAGAGATACAGAGTGTTGCCCCATTACCAAGCAATGCTTTAGCAGAGCGCGAATGTCTGTGTGGCAGCGAATGCAGTTCCAAGGGACAGTGAAAACCAGCTAGAGCTTTCAGTGCTGGCAGCTTTCCTGTGGGCGCAATCTCTGGGCGTTTCCAATTTGGCAGCCGGGCTCTGCCAGAGAGAGATACAGAGTGTTGCCCCATTACGAAGCAAAGCTTTAGCAGAGCGCGAATGTCTGTGTGGCAGCGAATGCAGTTCCAAGGGACAGTGAAAACCAGCTACAGCTTTCAGTGCTGGCAGCTTTCCTGTGGGCGCAATCTCTGGACGTTTCCAATTTGGCAGCCGGGCTCTGCCAGAGAGAGATACAGAGTGTTGCCCCATTACGAAGCAATGCTTTAGCAGAGCGCGAATGTCTGTGTGGCAGCGAATGCAATTCCAAGGGACAGTGAAAACCAGCTACAGTTTTCAGTGCTGGCAGCTTTCCTGTGGGCGCAATCTCTGGACGTTTCCAATTTGGCAGCCGGGCTCTGCCAGAGAGAGATACAGAGTGTTGCCCCATTAGGAAGCAATGCTTTAGCAGAGCGCGAATGTCTGTGTGGCAGCGAATGCAGTTCCAAGGGACAGTGAAAACCAGCTAGAGCTTTCAGTGCTGGCAGCTTTCCTGTGGGCGCAATCTCTGGACGTTTCCAATTTGGCAGCCGGGCTCTGCCACAGAGAGATACAGAGTGTTGCCCCATTACGAAGCAATGCTTTAGCAGAGCGCGAATGTCTGTGTGGCAGCGAATACAGTTCCAAGGGACAGTGAAAACCAGCTAGAGCTTTCAGTGCTGGCAGCTTTCCTGTGGGCGCAATCTCTGGACGTTTCCAATTTGGCAGCCGGGCTCTGCCAGAGAGAGATACAGAGTGTTGCCCCATTACCAAGCAATGCTTTAGCAGAGCGCGAATGTCTGTGTGGCAGCGAATGCAGTTCCAAGGGACAGTGAAAACCAGCTAGAGCTTTCAGTGCTGGCAGCTTTCCTGTGGGCGCAACCTCTGGACGTTTCCAATTTGGAAGCCGGGCTCTGCCAGAGACAGATACAGAGTGTTGCCCCCTTACCAAGCAATGCTTTAGCAGAGCGCGAATGTCTGTGTGGCAGCGAATGCAGTTCCAAGGGACAGTGAAAACCAGCTAGAGCTTTCAGTGCTGGCAGCTTTCCTGTGGTCGCAATCTCTGGACGTTTCCAATTTGGCAGCCGGGCTCTGCCACAGAGAGATACAGAGTGTTGCTCCATTACGAAGCAATGCTTTAGTAGAGTGCGAATGTCTGTGTGGCAGCGAATGCAGTGCCAAGGGACAGTGAAAACCAGCTAGAGCTTTCAGTGCTGGCAGCTTTCCTGTGGGCGCAATCTCTGGACGTTTCCAATTTGGCAGCCGGGCTCTGCCACAGAGAGATACAGAGTGTTGCCCCCTTACCAAGCAATGCTTTAGCTGAGCGCGAATGTCTGTGTGGCAGCGAATGCAGTTCCAAGGGACAGTGAAAACCAGCTAGAGCTTTCAGTGCTGGCAGCTTTCCTGTGGGCGCAATCTCTGGACGTTTCCAATTTGGCAGCCGGGCTCTGCCAGAGAGAGATACAGAGTGTTGCCCCATTACGAAGCAATGCTTTAGCAGAGCGCGAATGTCTGTGTGGCAGCGAATGCAGTTCCAAGGGACAGTGAAAACCAGCTAGAGCTTTCAGTGCTGGCAGCTTTCCTGTGGGCGCAATCTCTGGACGTTTCCAATTTGGCAGCCGGGCTCTGCCACAGAGAGATACAGAGTGTTGCCCCAATACGAAGCAAAGCTTTTGCAGAGCGCGAATGTCTGTGTGGCAGCGAATGCAGTTCCAAGGGACAGTGAAAACCAGCTACAGCTTTCAGTGCTGGCAGCTTTCCTGTGGGCGCAATCTCTGGACGTTTCCAATTTGGCAGCCGGGCTCTGCCAGAGAGAGATACAGAGTGTTGCCCCATTACGAAGCAAAGCTTTAGCAGAGCGCGAATGTCTGTGTGGCAGCGAATGCAGTTCCAAGGCACAGTGAAAACCAGCTAGAGCTTTCAGTGCTGGCAGCTTTCCTGTGGGCGCAATCTCTGGACGTTTCCAATTTGGCAGCCGGGCTCTGCCAGAGAGAGATACAGAGTGTTGCCCCATTACGAAGCAAAGCTTTAGCAGAGCGCGAATGTCTGTGTGGCAGCGAATGCAGTGCCAAGGGACAGTGAAAACCAGCTAGAGCTTTCAGTGCTGGCAGCTTTCCTGTGGGCGCAATCTCTGGACGTTTCCAATTTGGCAGCCGGGCTCTGCCAGAGAGAGATACAGAGTGTTGCCCCATTAGGAAGAAATGCTGTAGCAGAGCGCGAATGTCTGTGTGGCAGCGAATGCAGTTCCAAGGGACAGTGAAAACCAGCTAAGTTTTCAGTGCTGGCAGCTTTCCTGTGGGCGCAATCTCTGGACGTTTCCAATTTGGCAGCCGGGCTCTGCCACAGAGAGATACAGAGTGTTGCCCCCTTACCAAGCAATGCTTTAGCTGAGCGCGAATGTCTGTGTGGCAGCGAATGCAGTTCCAAGGGACAGTGAAAACCAGCTACAGCTTTCAGTGCTGGCAGCTTTCCTGTGGGCGCAATCTCTGGACGTTTCCAATTTGGCAGCCGGGCTCTGCCACAGAGAGAGATACAGAGTGTTGCCCCATTACGAAGCAATGCTTTAGCAGAGCGCGAATGTCTGTGTGGCAGCGAATGCAGTTCCAAGGGACAGTGAAAACCAGCTAGAGCTTTCAGTGCTGGCAGCTTTCCTGTGGGCGCAATCTCTGGACGTTTCCAATTTGGCAGCCGGGCTCTGCCAGAGAGAGATACAGAGTGTTGCCCCATTACCAAGCAATGCTTTAGCAGAGCGCGAATGTCTGTGTGGCAGCGAATGCAGTTCCAAGGGACAGTGAAAACCAGCTAGAGCTTTCAGTGCTGGCAGCTTTCCTGTGGGCGCAATCTCTGGGCGTTTCCAATTTGGCAGCCGGGCTCTGCCAGAGAGAGATACAGAGTGTTGCCCCATTACGAAGCAAAGCTTTAGCAGAGCGCGAATGTCTGTGTGGCAGCGAATGCAGTTCCAAGGGACAGTGAAAACCAGCTACAGCTTTCAGTGCTGGCAGCTTTCCTGTGGGCGCAATCTCTGGACGTTTCCAATTTGGCAGCCGGGCTCTGCCACAGAGAGATACAGAGTGTTGCCCCATTAGGAAGCAATGCTTTAGCAGAGCGCGAATGTCTGTGTGGCAGCGAATACAGTTCCAAGGGACAGTGAAAACCAGCTAGAGCTTTCAGTGCTGGCAGCTTTCCTGTGGGCGCAATCTCTGGACGTTTCCAATTTGGCAGCCGGGCTCTGCCAGAGAGAGATACAGAGTGTTGCCCAATTAGGAAGCAATGCTTTAGCAGAGCGCGAATGTCTGTGTGGCAGCGAATGCAGTTCCAAGGGACAGTGAAAACCAGCTAGAGCTTTCAGTGCTGGCAGCTTTCCTGTGGGCGCAATCTCTGGACGTTTCCAATTTGGCAGCCGGGCTCTGCCACAGAGAGATACAGAGTGTTGCCCCATTACGAAGCAATGCTTTAGCAGAGCGCGAATGTCTGTGTGGCAGCGAATGCAGTTCCAAGGGACCGTGAAAACCAGCTAAGTTTTCAGTGCTGGCAGCTTTCCTGTGGGCGCAATCTCTGGACGTTTCCAATTTGGCAGCCGGGCTCTGCCAGAGAGAGATACAGAGTGTTGCCCCATTACGAAGCAATGCTTTAGCAGAGCGCGAATGTCTGTGTGGCAGCGAATGCAGTTCCAAGGGACAGTGAAAACCAGCTAGAGCTTTCAGTGCTGGCAGCTTTCCTGTGGGCGCAACCTCTGGACGTTTCCAATTTGGAAGCCGGGCTCTGCCAGAGACAGATACAGAGTGTTGCCCCCTTACCAAGCAATGCTTTAGCAGAGCGCGAATGTCTGTGTGGCAGCGAATGCAGTTCCAAGGGACAGTGAAAACCAGCTAGAGCTTTCAGTGCTGGCAGCTTTCCTGTGGTCGCAGTCTCTGGACGTTTCCAATTTGGCAGCCGGGTTCTGCCACAGAGAGATACAGAGTGTTGCCCCATTACGAAGCAATGCTTTAGTAGAGTGCGAA
The DNA here is from genome assembly GCF_035582795.1 of Mycteria americana. NCBI lineage: Eukaryota > Metazoa > Chordata > Aves > Ciconiiformes > Ciconiidae > Mycteria > Mycteria americana. The sequence continues at coordinate 626,441 of NW_027445640.1, forward strand.
TGTCTGTGTGGCAGCGAATGCAGTTCCAAGGGACAGTGAAAACCAGCTACAGTTTTCAGTGCTGGCAGCTTTCCTGTGGGCGCAATCTCTGGACGTTTCCAATTTGGCAGCCGGGCTCTGCCACAGAGAGATACAGAGTGTTGCCCCCTTACCAAGCAATGCTTTAGCTGAGCGCGAATGTCTGTGTGGCAGCGAATGCAGTTCCAAGGGACAGTGAAAACCAGCTAGAGCTTTCAGTGCTGGCAGCTTTCCTTTGGGCGCAATCTCTGGACGTTTCCAATTTGGCAGCTGGGCTCTGCCAGAGAGAGATACAGAGTGTTGCCCCCTTACCGAGCAAAGCTTTAGCAGAGCGCGAATGTCTGTGTGGCAGCGAATGCAGTTCCAAGGGACAGTGAAAACCAGCTAGAGCTTTCAGTGCTGGCAGCTTTCCTGTGGGCGCAATCTCTGGACGTTTCCAATTTGGCAGCCGGGCTCTGCCAGAGAGGGATACAGAGTGTTGCCCCATTACGAAGCAATGCTTTAGCAGAGCGCGAATGTCTGTGTGGCAGCGAATGCAGTTCCAAGGGACAGTGAAAACCAGCTAGAGCTTTCAGTGCTGGCAGCTTTCCTGTGGGCGCAATCTCTGGACGTTTCCAATTTGGCAGCCGGGCTCTGCCACAGAGAGATACAGAGTGTTGCCCCATTACCAAGCAATGCTTTAGCAGAGCGCGAATGTCTGTGTGGCAGCGAATGCAGTTCCAAGGGACAGTGAAAACCAGCTAGAGCTTTCAGTGCTGGCAGCTTTCCTGGGGGCGCAATCTCTGGACGTTTCCAATTTGGCAGCCGGGCTCTGCCAGAGAGAGATACAGAGTGTTGCCCAATTGGGAAGCAAAGCTTTAGCAGAGCGCGAATGTCTGTGTGGCAGCGAATGCAGTTCCAAGGGACAGTGAAAACCAGCTAGAGCTTTCAGTGCTGGCAGCTTTCCTGTGGGCGCAATCTCTGGACGTTTCCAATTTGGCAGCCGGGCTCTGCCAGAGAGAGATACAGAGTGTTGCCCCATTAGGAAGAAATGCTGTAGCAGAGCGCGAATGTCTGTGTGGCAGCGAATGCAGTTCCAAGGGACAGTGAAAACCAGCTAGAGCTTTCAGTGCTGGCAGCTTTCCTGTGGGCGCAATCTCTGGACGTTTCCAATTTGGCAGCCGGGCTCTGCCAGAGAGAGATACAGAGTGTTGCCCCATTGGGAAAAATGCTGTAGCAGAGCGCGAATGTCTGTGTGGCAGCGAATGCAGTTCCAAGGGACAGTGAAAACCAGCTAGAGCTTTCAGTGCTGGCAGCTTTCCTGTGGGCGCAATCTCTGGACGTTTCCAATTTGGCAGCCGGGCTCTGCCACAGAGAGATACACAGTGTTGCCCCCTTACCAAGCAATGCTTTAGCTGAGCGCGAATGTCTGTGTGGCAGCGAATGCAGTTCCAAGGGACAGTGAAAACCAGCTAGAGCTTTCAGTGCTGGCAGCTTTCCTGTGGGCGCAATCTCTGGACGTTTCCAATTTGGCAGCCGGGCTCTGCCACAGAGAGAGATACAGAGTGTTGCCCCATTACGAAGCAATGCTTTAGCAGAGCGCGAATGTCTGTGTGGCAGCGAATGCAGTTCCAAGGGACAGTGAAAACCAGCTACAGTTTTCAGTGCTGGCAGCTTTCCTGTGGGCGCAATCTCTGGACGTTTCCAATTTGGCAGCCGGGCTCTGCCAGAGAGAGATACAGAGTGTTGCCCCATTACCAAGCAATGCTTTAGCAGAGCGCGAATGTCTGTGTGGCAGCGAATGCAGTTCCAAGGGACAGTGAAAACCAGCTAGAGCTTTCAGTGCTGGCAGCTTTCCTGTGGGCGCAATCTCTGGACGTTTCCAATTTGGCAGCCGGGCTCTGCCAGAGAGAGATACAGAGTGTTGCCCCATTAGGAAGCAATGCTTTAGCAGAGCGCGAATGTCTGTGTGGCAGCGAATGCAGTTCCAAGGGACAGTGAAAACCAGCTAGAGCTTTCAGTGCTGGCAGCTTTCCTGTGGGCGCAATCTCTGGACGTTTCCAATTTGGCAGCCGGGCTCTGCCAGAGAGAGATACAGAGTGTTGCCCCATTACGAAGCAATGCTTTAGCAGAGCGCGAATGTCTGTGTGGCAGCGAATACAGTTCCAAGGGACAGTGAAAACCAGCTAGAGCTTTCAGTGCTGGCAGCTTTCCTGTGGGCGCAATCTCTGGACGTTTCCAATTTGGCAGCCGGGCTCTGCCAGAGAGAGATACAGAGTGTTGCCCCATTACCAAGCAATGCTTTAGCAGAGCGCGAATGTCTGTGTGGCAGCGAATGCAGTTCCAAGGGACAGTGAAAACCAGCTAGAGCTTTCAGTGCTGGCAGCTTTCCTGTGGGCGCAACCTCTGGACGTTTCCAATTTGGAAGCCGGGCTCTGCCAGAGACAGATACAGAGTGTTGCCCCCTTACCAAGCAATGCTTTAGCAGAGCGCGAATGTCTGTGTGGCAGCGAATGCAGTTCCAAGGGACAGTGAAAACCAGCTAGAGCTTTCAGTGCTGGCAGCTTTCCTGTGGTCGCAATCTCTGGACGTTTCCAATTTGGCAGCCGGGCTCTGCCACAGAGAGATACAGAGTGTTGCCCCATTACGAAGCAATGCTTTAGTAGAGTGCGAATGTCTGTGTGGCAGCGAATGCAGTGCCAAGGGACAGTGAAAACCAGCTACAGTTTTCAGTGCTGGCAGCTTTCCTGTGGGCGCAATCTCTGGACGTTTCCAATTTGGCAGCCGGGCTCTGCCACAGAGAGATACAGAGTGTTGCCCCCTTACCAAGCAATGCTTTAGCTGAGCGCGAATGTCTGTGTGGCAGCGAATGCAGTTCCAAGGGACAGTGAAAACCAGCTAGAGCTTTCAGTGCTGGCAGCTTTCCTGTGGGCGCAATCTCTGGACGTTTCCAATTTGGCAGCCGGGCTCTGCCAGAGAGAGATACAGAGTGTTGCCCCATTACGAAGCAATGCTTTAGCAGAGCGCGAATGTCTGTGTGGCAGCGAATGCAGTTCCAAGGGACAGTGAAAACCAGCTAGAGCTTTCAGTGCTGGCAGCTTTCCTGTGGGCGCAATCTCTGGACGTTTCCAATTTGGCAGCCGGGCTCTGCCACAGAGAGATACAGAGTGTTGCCCCAATACGAAGCAAAGCTTTTGCAGAGCGCGAATGTCTGTGTGGCAGCGAATGCAGTTCCAAGGGACAGTGAAAACCAGCTACAGCTTTCAGTGCTGGCAGCTTTCCTGTGGGCGCAATCTCTGGACGTTTCCAATTTGGCAGCCGGGCTCTGCCAGAGAGAGATACAGAGTGTTGCCCCATTACGAAGCAAAGCTTTAGCAGAGCGCGAATGTCTGTGTGGCAGCGAATGCAGTTCCAAGGGACAGTGAAAACCAGCTAGAGCTTTCAGTGCTGGCAGCTTTCCTGTGGGCGCAATCTCTGGACATTTCCAATTTGGCAGCCGGGCTCTACCAGAGAGAGATACAGAGTGTTGCCCCATTACGAAGCAAAGCTTTTGCAGAGCGCGAATGTCTGTGTGGCAGCGAATGCAGTTCCAAGGGACAGTGAAAACCAGCTAGAGCTTTCAGTGCTGGCAGCTTTCCTGTGGGCGCAATCTCTGGACGTTTCCAATTTGGCAGCCGGGCTCTGCCAGAGAGAGATACAGAGTGTTGCCCCATTACGAAGCAAAGCTTTAGCAGAGCGCGAATGTCTGTGTGGCAGCGAATGCAGTTCCAAGGGACAGTGAAAACCAGCTACAGCTTTCAGTGCTGGCAGCTTTCCTGTGGGCGCAATCTCTGGACATTTCCAATTTGGCAGCCGGGCTCTGCCAGAGAGAGATACAGAGTGTTGCCCCATTACGAAGCAAAGCTTTAGCAGAGCGCGAATGTCTGTGTGGCAGCAAATGCAGTTCCAAGGGACAGTGAAAACCAGCTAGAGCTTTCAGTGCTGGCAGCTTTCCTGTGGGCGCAATCTCTGGACGTTTCCAATTTGGCAGCCGGGCTCTGCCAGAGAGAGATACAGAGTGTTGCCCCATTAGGAAAAATGCTGTAGCAGAGCGCGAATGTCTGTGTGGCAGCGAATGCAGTTCCAAGGGACAGTGAAAACCAGCTAGAGCTTTCAGTGCTGGCAGCTTTCCTGTGGGCGCAATCTCTGGACGTTTCCAATTTGGCAGCCGGGCTCTGCCAGAGAGAGATACAGAGTGTTGCCCCATTAGGAAAAATGCTGTAGCAGAGCGCGAATGTCTGTGTGGCAGCGAATGCAGTTCCAAGGGACAGTGAAAACCAGCTAGAGCTTTCAGTGCTGGCAGCTTTCCTGTGGGCGCAATCTCTGGACGTTTCCAATTTGGCAGCCGGGCTCTGCCACAGAGAGAGATACAGAGTGTTGCCCCATTACGAAGCAATGCTTTAGCAGAGCGCGAATGTCTGTGTGGCAGCGAATGCAGTTCCAAGGGACAGTGAAAACCAGCTACAGTTTTCAGTGCTGGCAGCTTTCCTGTGGGCGCAATCTCTGGACGTTTCCAATTTGGCAGCCGGGCTCTGCCAGAGAGAGATACAGAGTGTTGCCCCATTACCAAGCAATGCTTTAGCAGAGCGCGAATGTCTGTGTGGCAGCGAATGCAGTTCCAAGGGACAGTGAAAACCAGCTAGAGCTTTCAGTGCTGGCAGCTTTCCTGTGGGCGCAATCTCTGGGCGTTTCCAATTTGGCAGCCGGGCTCTGCCAGAGAGAGATACAGAGTGTTGCCCCATTACGAAGCAAAGCTTTAGCAGAGCGCGAATGTCTGTGTGGCAGCGAATGCAGTTCCAAGGGACAGTGAAAACCAGCTACAGCTTTCAGTGCTGGCAGCTTTCCTGTGGGCGCAATCTCTGGACGTTTCCAATTTGGCAGCCGGGCTCTGCCAGAGAGAGATACAGAGTGTTGCCCCATTACGAAGCAATGCTTTAGCAGAGCGCGAATGTCTGTGTGGCAGCGAATGCAGTTCCAAGGGACAGTGAAAACCAGCTACAGTTTTCAGTGCTGGCAGCTTTCCTGTGGGCGCAATCTCTGGACGTTTCCAATTTGGCAGCCGGGCTCTGCCAGAGAGAGATACAGAGTGTTGCCCCATTAGGAAGCAATGCTTTAGCAGAGCGCGAATGTCTGTGTGGCAGCGAATGCAGTTCCAAGGGACAGTGAAAACCAGCTAGAGCTTTCAGTGCTGGCAGCTTTCCTGTGGGCGCAATCTCTGGACGTTTCCAATTTGGCAGCCGGGCTCTGCCACAGAGAGATACAGAGTGTTGCCCCATTACGAAGCAATGCTTTAGCAGAGCGCGAATGTCTGTGTGGCAGCGAATACAGTTCCAAGGGACAGTGAAAACCAGCTAGAGCTTTCAGTGCTGGCAGCTTTCCTGTGGGCGCAATCTCTGGACGTTTCCAATTTGGCAGCCGGGCTCTGCCAGAGAGAGATACAGAGTGTTGCCCCATTACCAAGCAATGCTTTAGCAGAGCGCGAATGTCTGTGTGGCAGCGAATGCAGTTCCAAGGGACAGTGAAAACCAGCTAGAGCTTTCAGTGCTGGCAGCTTTCCTGTGGGCGCAATCTCTGGACGTTTCCAATTTGGCAGCCGGGCTCTGCCAGAGAGAGATACAGAGTGTTGCCCCATTACGAAGCAGTGCTTTAGCAGAGCGCGAATGTCTGTGTGGCAGCGAATGCAGTTCCAAGGGACAGTGAAAACCAGCTAGAGCTTTCAGTGCTGGCAGCTTTCCTGTGGGCGCAACCTCTGGACGTTTCCAATTTGGAAGCCGGGCTCTGCCAGAGACAGATACAGAGTGTTGCCCCCTTACCGAGCAAAGCTTTAGCAGAGCGCGAATGTCTGTGTGGCAGCGAATGCAGTTCCAAGGGACAGTGAAAACCAGCTAGAGCTTTCAGTGTTGGCAGCTTTCCTGTGGGCGCAATCTCTGGACGTTTCCAATTTGGCAGCCGGGCTCTGCCAGAGAGAGATACAGAGTGTTGCCCCCTTACCAAGCAATGCTTTAGCAGAGCGCGAATGTCTGTGTGGCAGCGAATGCAGTTCCAAGGGACAGTGAAAACCAGCTAGAGCTTTCAGTGCTGGCAGCTTTCCTGTGGGCGCAATCTCTGGACGTTTCCAATTTGGCAGCCGGGCTCTGCCAGAGAGAGATACAGAGTGTTGCCCAATTGGGAAGCAAAGCTTTAGCAGAGCGCGAATGTCTGTGTGGCAGCGAATGCAGTTCCAAGGGACAGTGAAAACCAGCTAGAGCTTTCAGTGCTGGCAGCTTTCCTGTGGGCGCAATCTCTGGACGTTTCCAATTTGGCAGCCGGGCTCTGCCAGAGAGAGATACAGAGTGTTGCCCAATTAGGAAGCAATGCTTTAGCAGAGCGCGAATGTCTGTGTGGCAGCGAATGCAGTTCCAAGGGACACTGAAAACCAGCTAGAGCTTTCAGTGCTGGCAGCTTTCCTGTGGGCGCAATCTCTGGACGTTTCCAATTTGGCAGCCGGGCTCTGCCACAGAGAGATACAGAGTGTTGCCCCATTACCAAGCAATGCTTTAGCAGAGCGCGAATGTCTGTGTGGCAGCGAATGCAGTTCCAAGGGACAGTGAAAACCAGCTAGAGCTTTCAGTGCTGGCAGCTTTCCTGTGGGCGCAATCTCTGGACATTTCCAATTTGGCAGCCGGGCTCTGCCAGAGAGAGATACAGAGTGTTGCCCCATTACGAAGCAAAGCTTTAGCAGAGCGCGAATGTCTGTGTGGCAGCAAATGCAGTTCCAAGGGACAGTGAAAACCAGCTAGAGCTTTCAGTGCTGGCAGCTTTCCTGTGGGCGCAATCTCTGGACGTTTCCAATTTGGCAGCCGGGCTCTGCCAGAGAGAGATACAGAGTGTTGCCCCATTAGGAAGAAATGCTGTAGCAGAGCGCGAATGTCTGTGTGGCAGCGAATGCAGTTCCAAGGGACAGTGAAAACCAGCTAGAGCTTTCAGTGCTGGCAGCTTTCCTGTGGGCGCAATCTCTGGACGTTTCCAATTTGGCAGCCGGGCTCTGCCACAGAGAGATACAGAGTGTTGCCCCATTACCAAGCAATGCTTTAGCTGAGCGCGAATGTCTGTGTGGCAGCGAATGCAGTTCCAAGGGACAGTGAAAACCAGCTAGAGCTTTCAGTGCTGGCAGCTTTCCTGTGGGCGCAATCTCTGGACGTTTCCAATTTGGCAGCCGGGCTCTGCCACAGAGAGAGATACAGAGTGTTGCCCCATTACGAAGCAATGCTTTAGCAGAGCGCGAATGTCTGTGTGGCAGCGAATGCAGTTCCAAGGGACAGTGAAAACCAGCTACAGTTTTCAGTGCTGGCAGCTTTCCTGTGGGCGCAATCTCTGGACGTTTCCAATTTGGCAGCCGGGCTCTGCCAGAGAGAGATACAGAGTGTTGCCCCATTACCAAGCAATGCTTTAGCAGAGCGCGAATGTCTGTGTGGCAGCGAATGCAGTTCCAAGGGACAGTGAAAACCAGCTAGAGCTTTCAGTGCTGGCAGCTTTCCTGTGGGCGCAATCTCTGGGCGTTTCCAATTTGGCAGCCGGGCTCTGCCAGAGAGAGATACAGAGTGTTGCCCCATTACGAAGCAAAGCTTTAGCAGAGCGCGAATGTCTGTGTGGCAGCGAATGCAGTTCCAAGGGACAGTGAAAACCAGCTACAGCTTTCAGTGCTGGCAGCTTTCCTGTGGGCGCAATCTCTGGACGTTTCCAATTTGGCAGCCGGGCTCTGCCAGAGAGAGATACAGAGTGTTGCCCCATTACGAAGCAATGCTTTAGCAGAGCGCGAATGTCTGTGTGGCAGCGAATGCAATTCCAAGGGACAGTGAAAACCAGCTACAGTTTTCAGTGCTGGCAGCTTTCCTGTGGGCGCAATCTCTGGACGTTTCCAATTTGGCAGCCGGGCTCTGCCAGAGAGAGATACAGAGTGTTGCCCCATTAGGAAGCAATGCTTTAGCAGAGCGCGAATGTCTGTGTGGCAGCGAATGCAGTTCCAAGGGACAGTGAAAACCAGCTAGAGCTTTCAGTGCTGGCAGCTTTCCTGTGGGCGCAATCTCTGGACGTTTCCAATTTGGCAGCCGGGCTCTGCCACAGAGAGATACAGAGTGTTGCCCCATTACGAAGCAATGCTTTAGCAGAGCGCGAATGTCTGTGTGGCAGCGAATACAGTTCCAAGGGACAGTGAAAACCAGCTAGAGCTTTCAGTGCTGGCAGCTTTCCTGTGGGCGCAATCTCTGGACGTTTCCAATTTGGCAGCCGGGCTCTGCCAGAGAGAGATACAGAGTGTTGCCCCATTACCAAGCAATGCTTTAGCAGAGCGCGAATGTCTGTGTGGCAGCGAATGCAGTTCCAAGGGACAGTGAAAACCAGCTAGAGCTTTCAGTGCTGGCAGCTTTCCTGTGGGCGCAACCTCTGGACGTTTCCAATTTGGAAGCCGGGCTCTGCCAGAGACAGATACAGAGTGTTGCCCCCTTACCAAGCAATGCTTTAGCAGAGCGCGAATGTCTGTGTGGCAGCGAATGCAGTTCCAAGGGACAGTGAAAACCAGCTAGAGCTTTCAGTGCTGGCAGCTTTCCTGTGGTCGCAATCTCTGGACGTTTCCAATTTGGCAGCCGGGCTCTGCCACAGAGAGATACAGAGTGTTGCCCCATTACGAAGCAATGCTTTAGTAGAGTGCGAATGTCTGTGTGGCAGCGAATGCAGTGCCAAGGGACAGTGAAAACCAGCTACAGTTTTCAGTGCTGGCAGCTTTCCTGTGGGCGCAATCTCTGGACGTTTCCAATTTGGCAGCCGGGCTCTGCCAGAGAGAGATACAGAGTGTTGCCCCCTTACCAAGCAATGCTTTAGCTGAGCGCGAATGTCTGTGTGGCAGCGAATGCAGTTCCAAGGGACAGTGAAAACCAGCTAGAGCTTTCAGTGCTGGCAGCTTTCCTGTGGGCGCAATCTCTGGACGTTTCCAATTTGGCAGCCGGGCTCTGCCAGAGAGAGATACAGAGTGTTGCCCCATTACGAAGCAATGCTTTAGCAGAGCGCGAATGTCTGTGTGGCAGCGAATGCAGTTCCAAGGGACAGTGAAAACCAGCTAGAGCTTTCAGTGCTGGCAGCTTTCCTGTGGGCGCAATCTCTGGACGTTTCCAATTTGGCAGCCGGGCTCTGCCACAGAGAGATACAGAGTGTTGCCCCAATACGAAGCAAAGCTTTTGCAGAGCGCGAATGTCTGTGTGGCAGCGAATGCAGTTCCAAGGGACAGTGAAAACCAGCTACAGCTTTCAGTGCTGGCAGCTTTCCTGTGGGCGCAATCTCTGGACGTTTCCAATTTGGCAGCCGGGCTCTGCCAGAGAGAGATACAGAGTGTTGCCCCATTACGAAGCAAAGCTTTAGCAGAGCGCGAATGTCTGTGTGGCAGCGAATGCAGTTCCAAGGGACAGTGAAAACCAGCTAGAGCTTTCAGTGCTGGCAGCTTTCCTGTGGGCGCAATCTCTGGACATTTCCAATTTGGCAGCCGGGCTCTGCCAGAGCGAGATACAGAGTGTTGCCCCATTACCTAGCAAAGCTTTAGCAGAGCGCGAATGTCTGTGTGGCAGCGAATGCAGTTCCAAGGGACAGTGAAAACCAGCTAGAGCTTTCAGTGCTGGCAGCTTTCCTGTGGGCGCAATCTCTGGACGTTTCCAATTTGGCAGCCGGGCTCTGCCAGAGAGAGATACAGAGTGTTGCCCCATTAGGAAGAAATGCTGTAGCAGAGCGCGAATGTCTGTGTGGCAGCGAATGCAGTTCCAAGGGACAGTGAAAACCAGCTAAGTTTTCAGTGCTGGCAGCTTTCCTGTGGGCGCAATCTCTGGACGTTTCCAATTTGGCAGCCGGGCTCTGCCACAGAGAGATACAGAGTGTTGCCCCCTTACCAAGCAATGCTTTAGCTGAGCGCGAATGTCTGTGTGGCAGCGAATGCAGTTCCAAGGGACAGTGAAAACCAGCTACAGCTTTCAGTGCTGGCAGCTTTCCTGTGGGCGCAATCTCTGGACGTTTCCAATTTGGCAGCCGGGCTCTGCCACAGAGAGAGATACAGAGTGTTGCCCCATTACGAAGCAAAGCTTTAGCAGAGCGCGAATGTCTGTGTGGCAGCGAATGCAGTTCCAAGGGACAGTGAAAACCAGCTACAGCTTTCAGTGCTGGCAGCTTTCCTGTGGGCGCAATCTCTGGACGTTTCCAATTTGGCAGCCGGGCTCTGCCAGAGAGAGATACAGAGTGTTGCCCCATTAGGAAGCAATGCTTTAGCAGAGCGCGAATGTCTGTGTGGCAGCGAATGCAGTTCCAAGGGACAGTGAAAACCAGCTAGAGCTTTCAGTGCTGGCAGCTTTCCTGTGGGCGCAATCTCTGGACGTTTCCAATTTGGCAGCCGGGCTCTGCCACAGAGAGATACAGAGTGTTGCCCCATTACGAAGCAATGCTTTAGCAGAGCGCGAATGTCTGTGTGGCAGCGAATACAGTTCCAAGGGACAGTGAAAACCAGCTAGAGCTTTCAGTGCTGGCAGCTTTCCTGTGGGCGCAATCTCTGGACGTTTCCAATTTGGCAGCCGGGCTCTGCCAGAGAGAGATACAGAGTGTTGCCCAATTAGGAAGCAATGCTTTAGCAGAGCGCGAATGTCTGTGTGGCAGCGAATGCAGTTCCAAGGGACAGTGAAAACCAGCTAGAGCTTTCAGTGCTGGCAGCTTTCCTGTGGGCGCAATCTCTGGACGTTTCCAATTTGGCAGCCGGGCTCTGCCAGAGAGAGATACAGAGTGTTGCCCCATTACGAAGCAATGCTTTAGCAGAGCGCGAATGTCTGTGTGGCAGCGAATGCAGTTCCAAGGGACCGTGAAAACCAGCTAAGTTTTCAGTGCTGGCAGCTTTCCTGTGGGCGCAATCTCTGGACGTTTCCAATTTGGCAGCCGGGCTCTGCCAGAGAGAGATACAGAGTGTTGCCCCATTACGAAGCAATGCTTTAGCAGAGCGCGAATGTCTGTGTGGCAGCGAATGCAGTTCCAAGGGACAGTGAAAACCAGCTAGAGCTTTCAGTGCTGGCAGCTTTCCTGTGGGCGCAACCTCTGGACGTTTCCAATTTGGAAGCCGGGCTCTGCCAGAGACAGATACAGAGTGTTGCCCCCTTACCAAGCAATGCTTTAGCAGAGCGCGAATGTCTGTGTGGCAGCGAATGCAGTTCCAAGGGACAGTGAAAACCAGCTAGAGCTTTCAGTGCTGGCAGCTTTCCTGTGGTCGCAGTCTCTGGACGTTTCCAATTTGGCAGCCGGGCTCTGCCACAGAGAGATACAGAGTGTTGCCCCATTACGAAGCAATGCTTTAGTAGAGTGCGAATGTCTGTGTGGCAGCGAATGCAGTTCCAAGGGACAGTGAAAACCAGCTAGAGCTTTCAGTGCTGGCAGCTTTCCTTTGGGCGCAATCTCTGGACGTTTCCAATTTGGCAGCTGGGCTCTGCCAGAGAGAGATACAGAGTGTTGCCCCCTTACCGAGCAAAGCTTTAGCAGAGCGCGAATGTCTGTGTGGCAGCGAATGCAGTTCCAAGGGACAGTGAAAACCAGCTAGAGCTTTCAGTGTTGGCAGCTTTCCTGTGGGCGCAATCTCTGGACGTTTCCAATTTGGCAGCCGGGCTCTGCCAGAGAGAGATACAGAGTGTTGCCCCCTTACCAAGCAATGCTTTAGCAGAGCGCGAATGTCTGTGTGGCAGCGAATGCAGTTCCAAGGGACAGTGAAAACCAGCTAGAGCTTTCAGTGCTGGCAGCTTTCCTGTGGGCGCAATCTCTGGACGTTTCCAATTTGGCAGCCGGGCTCTGCCAGAGAGGGATACAGAGTGTTGCCCCATTACGAAGCAATGCTTTAGCAGAGCGCGAATGTCTGTGTGGCAGCGAATGCAGTTCCAAGGGACAGTGAAAACCAGCTAGAGCTTTCAGTGCTGGCAGCTTTCCTGTACGCGCAATCTCTGGACGTTTCCAATTTGGCAGCCGGGCTCTGCCACAGAGAGATACAGAGTGTTGCCCCATTACCAAGCAATGCTTTAGCAGAGCGCGAATGTCTGTGTGGCAGCGAATGCAGTTCCAAGGGACAGTGAAAACCAGCTAGAGCTTTCAGTGCTGGCAGCTTTCCTGGGGGCGCAATCTCTGGACGTTTCCAATTTGGCAGCCGGGCTCTGCCAGAGAGAGATACAGAGTGTTGCCCAATTGGGAAGCAAAGCTTTAGCAGAGCGCGAATGTCTGTGTGGCAGCGAATGCAGTTCCAAGGGACAGTGAAAACCAGCTAGAGCTTTCAGTGCTGGCAGCTTTCCTGTGGGCGCAATCTCTGGACGTTTCCAATTTGGCAGCCGGGCTCTGCCACAGAGAGATACAGAGTGTTGCCCAATTAGGAAGCAATGCTTTAGCAGAGCGCGAATGTCTGTGTGGCAGCGAATGCAGTTCCAAGGGACACTGAAAACCAGCTAGAGCTTTCAGTGCTGGTAGCTTTCCTGTGGGCGCAATCTCTGGACGTTTCCAATTTGGCAGCCGGGCTCTGCCACAGAGAGATACAGAGTGTTGCCCCATTACCAAGCAATGCTTTAGCAGAGCGCGAATGTCTGTGTGGCAGCGAATGCAGTTCCAAGGGACAGTGAAAACCAGCTAGAGCTTTCAGTGCTGGCAGCTTTCCTGTGGGCGCAATCTCTGGACATTTCCAATTTGGCAGCCGGGCTCTGCCAGAGAGAGATACAGAGTGTTGCCCCATTACGAAGCAAAGCTTTTGCAGAGCGCGAATGTCTGTGTGGCAGCGAATGCAGTTCCAAGGGACAGTGAAAACCAGCTAGAGCTTTCAGTGCTGGCAGCTTTCCTGTGGGCGCAATCTCTGGACGTTTCCAATTTGGCAGCCGGGCTCTGCCAGAGAGAGATACAGAGTGTTGCCCCATTACGAAGCAAAGCTTTAGCAGAGCGCGAATGTCTGTGTGGCAGCAAATGCAGTTCCAAGGGACAGTGAAAACCAGCTAGAGCTTTCAGTGCTGGCAGCTTTCCTGTGGGCGCAATCTCTGGACGTTTCCAATTTGGCAGCCGGGCTCTGCCAGAGAGAGATACAGAGTGTTGCCCCATTAGGAAGAAATGCTTTAGCAGAGCGCGAATGTCTGTGTGGCAGCGAATGCAGTTCCAAGGGACAGTGAAAACCAGCTAGAGCTTTCAGTGCTGGCAGCTTTCCTGTGGGCGCAATCTCTGGACGTTTCCAATTTGGCAGCCGGGCTCTGCCAGAGAGAGATAGAGAGTGTTGCCCAATTAGGAAGGAATGCTTTAGCAGAGCGCGAATGTCTGTGTGGCAGCGAATGCAGTTCCAAGGGACAGTGAAAACCAGCTAGAGCTTTCAGTGCTGGCAGCTTTCCTGTGGGCGCAATCTCTGGACGTTTCCAATTTGGCAGCCGGGCTCTGCCAGAGACAGATACAGAGTGTTGCCCCATTACGAAGCAAAGCTTTAGCAGAGCGGGAATGTCTGTGTGGCAGCGAATGCAGTTCCAAGGGACAGTGAAAACCAGCTAGAGCTTTCAGTGCTGGCAGCTTTCCTGTGGGTGCAATCTCTGGACGTTTCCAATTTGGCAGCCGGGCTCTGCCAGAGAGAGATACAGAATGTTGCCCCATTACGAAGCAAAGCTTTAGCAGAGCGCGAATGTCTGTGTGGCAGCGAATGCAGTTCCAAGGGACAGTGAAAACCAGCTAGAGCTTTCAGTGCTGGCAGCTTTCCTGTGGGCGCAATCTCTGGACGTTTCCAATTTGGCAGCCGGGCTCTGCCACAGAGAGATACAGAGTGTTGCCCCCTTACCAAGCAATGCTTTAGCAGAGCGCGAATGTCTGTGTGGCAGCGAATGCAGTTCCAAGGGACAGTGAAAACCAGCTAGAGCTTTCAGTGCTGGCAGCTTTCCTGTGGGCGCAATCTCTGGAGGTTTCCAATTTGGCAGCCGGGCTCTGCCAGAGAGAGATACAGAGTGTTGCCCCATTACGAAGCAATGCTTTAGCAGAGCGCGAATGTCTGTGTGGCAGCGAATGCAGTTCCAAGGGACAGTGAAAACCAGCTACAGCTTTCAGTGCTGGCAGCTTTTCTGTGGGCGCAAACGCTGGACGTTTCCAATTTGGCAGCCGGGCTCTGCGAGAGACAGATACAGAGTGTTGCCCCATTAGGAAGCAATGCTTTAGGAGAGCGCGAATGTCTGTGTGGCAGCGAATGCAGTTCCAAGGGACAGTGAAAACCAGCTACAGCTTTCAGTGCTGGCAGCTTTCCTGTGGGCGCAATCTCTGGACGTTTCCAATTTCACTGCTGGGCTCTGCCAGAGAGAGATACAGAATGTTGCCCCCTTACCAAGCAAAGCTTTAGCAGAGCGCGAATATCTGTGTGGCAGCGAATGCAGTTCCAAGGGACAGTGAAAACCAGCTACAGCTTTCAGTGCTGGCAGCTTTCCTGTGGGTGCAATCTCTGGACGTTTCCAATTTGGCAGCCGGGCTCTGCCAGAGAGAGATACAGAGTGTTGCCCCATTACCAAGCAATGCTTTAGCAGAGCGCGAATGTCTGTGTGGCAGCGAATGCAGTGCCAAGGGACAGTGAAAACCAGCTAGAGCTTTCAGTGCTGGCAGCTTTCCTGTGGGCGCAATGTCTGGACGTTTCCAATTTGGCAGCCGGGCTCTGCCACAGAGAGATACAGAGTGTTGCCCCCTTACGAAGCAATGCTTTAGCAGAGCGCGAATGTCTGTGTGGCAGCGAATGCAGTTCCAAGGGACAGTGAAAACCAGCTAGAGCTTTCAGTGCTGGCAGCTTTCCTGTGGGCGCAATCTCTGGACGTTTCCAATTTGGCAGCCGGGCTCTGCCACAGAGAGATACAGAGAGTTGCCCCCTTACCAAGCAATGCTTTAGCAGAGCGCGAATGTCTGTGTGGCAGCGAATGCAGTTCCAAGGGACAGTGAAAACCAGCTACAGCTTTCAGTGCTGGCAGCTTTCCTGTGGGCGCAATGTCTGGACGTTTCCAATTTGGCAGCCGGGCTCTGCCAGAGAGAGATACAGAGAGTTGCCCCCTTACCAAGCAATGCTTTAGCAGAGCGCGAATTTCTGTGTGGCAGCGAATGCAGTTCCAAGGGACAGTGAAAACCAGCTACAGCTTTCAGTGCTGGCAGCTTTCCTGTGGGCGCAATCTCTGGACGTTTCCAATTTGGCAGCCGGGCACTGCCAGAGAGAGATACAGAGTGTTGCCCCATTACCAAGCAATGCTTTAGCAGAGCGCGAATGTCTGTGTGGCAGCGAATGCAGTGCCAAGGGACAGTGAAAACCAGCTAGAGCTTTCAGTGCTGGCAGCTTTCCTGTGGGCGCAATCTCTGGACGTTTCCAATTTGGCAGCCGGGCTCTGCCACAGAGAGATACAGAGTGTTGCCCCATTACGAAGCAATGCTTTAGCAGAGCGCGAATGTCTGTGTGGCAGCGAATGCAGTTCCAAGGGACAGTGAAAACCAGCTAGAGCTTTCAGTGCTGGCAGCTTTCCTGTGGGCGCAATCTCTGGACGTTTCCAATTTGGCAGCCGGGCTCTGCCAGAGAGAGATACAGAGTGTTGCCCCATTACCAAGCAATGCTTTAGCAGAGCGCGAATGTCTGTGTGGCAGCGAATGCAGTGCCAAGGGACAGTGAAAACCAGCTAGAGCTTTCAGTGCTGGCAGCTTTCCTGTGGGCGCAATCTCTGGACGTTTCCAATTTGGCAGCCGGGCTCTGCCACAGAGAGATACAGAGTGTTGCCCCCTTACCAAGCAATGCTTTAGCAGAGCGCGAATGTCTGTGTGGCAGCGAATGCAGTTCCAAGGGACAGTGAAAACCAGCTAGAGCTTTCAGTGCTGGCAGCTTTCCTGTGGGCGCAATCTCTGGACGTTTCCAATTTGGCAGCCGGGCTCTGCCACAGAGAGATACAGAGTGTTGCCCCATTACGAAGCAAAGCTTTAGCAGAGCGCGAATGTCTGTGTGGCAGCGAATGCAGTTCCAAGGGACAGTGAAAACCAGCTAGAGCTTTCAGTGCTGGCAGCTTTCCTGTGGGCGCAATCTCTGGACGTTTCCAATTTGGCAGCCGGGCTCTGCCAGAGAGAGATACAGAATGTTGCCCCATTACGAAGCAAAGCTTTAGCAGAGCGCGAATGTCTGTGTGGCAGCGAATGCAGTTCCAAGGGACAGTGAAAACCAGCTAGAGCTTTCAGTGCTGGCAGCTTTCCTGTGGGCGCAATGTCTGGACGTTTCCAATTTGGCAGCCGGGCTCTGCCAGAGAGAGATACAGAGTGTTGCCCCATTACGAAGCAATGCTTTAGCAGAGCGCGAATGTCTGTGTGGCAGCGAATGCAGTTCCAAGGGACAGTGAAAACCAGCTAGAGCTTTCAGTGCTGGCAGCTTTCCTGTGGGCGCAATCTCTGGACGTTTCCAATTTGGCAGCCGGGCTCTGCCAGAGAGAGATACAGAGTGTTGCCCCATTACGAAGCAATGCTTTAGCAGAGCGCGAATGTCTGTGTGGCAGCGAATGCAGTGCCAAGGGACAGTGAAAACCAGCTAGAGCTTTCAGTGCTGGCAGCTTTCCTGTGGGCGCAATCTCTGGACGTTTCCAATTTGGCAGCCGGGCTCTGCCGGAGAGAGATACAGAGTGTTGCCCCCTTACCAAGCAAAGCTTTAGCAGAGCGCGAATATCTGTGTGGCAGCGAATGCAGTTCCAAGGGACAGTGAAAACCAGCTAGAGCTTTCAGTGCTGGCAGCTTTCCTGTGGGCGCAATGTCTGGATGTTTCCAATTTGGCAGCCGGGCTCTGCCACAGAGAGATACAGAGTGTTGCCCCCTTACCAAGCAATGCTTTAGCAGAGCGCGAATGTCTGTGTGGCAGCGAATGCAGTTCCAAGGGACAGTGAAAACCAGCTAGAGCTTTCAGTGCTGGCAGCTTTCCTGTGGGCGCAATGTCTGGACGTTTCCAATTTGGCAGCCGGGCTCTGCCAGACAGAGATACAGAGTGTTGCCCCATTACGAAGCAAAGCTTTAGCAGAGCGCGAATGTCTGTGTGGCAGCGAATGCAGTTCCAAGGGACAGTGAAAACCAGCTAGAGCTTTCAGTGCTGGCAGCTTTCCTGTGGGCGCAATCTCTGGACGTTTCCAATTTGGCAGCCGGGCTCTGCCAGAGAGAGATACAGAGTGTTGCCCCATTACGAAGCAATGCTTTAGCAGAGCGCGAATGTCTGTGTGGCAGCGAATGCAGTGCCAAGGGACAGTGAAAACCAGCTAGAGCTTTCAGTGCTGGCAGCTTTCCTGTGGGCGCAATCTCTGGACGTTTCCAATTTGGCAGCCGGGCTCTGCCACAGAGAGATACAGAGTGTTGCCCCCTTACCAAGCAATGCTTTAGCAGAGCGCGAATGTCTGTGTGGCAGCGAATGCAGTTCCAAGGGACAGTGAAAACCAGCTAGAGCTTTCAGTGCTGGCAGCTTTCCTGTGGGCGCAATCTCTGGACGTTTCCAATTTGGCAGCCGGGCTCTGCCAGAGAGAGATACAGAGTGTTGCCCCATTACGAAGCAATGCTTTAGCAGAGCGCGAATGTCTGTGTGGCAGCGAATGCAGTGCCAAGGGACAGTGAAAACCAGCTACAGCTTTCAGTGCTGGCAGCTTTTCTGTGGGCGCAAACGCTGGACGTTTCCAATTTGGCAGCCGGGCTCTGCGAGAGACAGATACAGAGTGTTGCCCCATTAGGAAGCAATGCTTTAGGAGAGCGCGAATGTCTGTGTGGCAGCGAATGCAGTTCCAAGGGACAGTGAAAACCAGCTACAGCTTTCAGTGCTGGCAGCTTTCCTGTGGGCGCAATCTCTGGACGTTTCCAATTTCACTGCTGGGCTCTGCCAGAGAGAGATACAGAGTGTTGCCCCCTTACCAAGCAAAGCTTTAGCAGAGCGCGAATATCTGTGTGGCAGCGAATGCAGTTCCAAGGGACAGTGAAAACCAGCTACAGCTTTCAGTGCTGGCAGCTTTCCTGTGGGCGCAATCTCTGGACGTTTCCAATTTGGCAGCCGGGCTCTGCCAGAGAGAGATACAGAGTGTTGCCCCATTACGAAGCAATGCTTTAGCAGAGCGCGAATGTCTGTGTGGCAGCGAATGCAGTGCCAAGGGACAGTGAAAACCAGCTAGAGCTTTCAGTGCTGGCAGCTTTCCTGTGGGCGCAATCTCTGGACGTTTCCAATTTGGCAGCCGGGCTCTGCCAGAGAGAGATACAGAGTGTTGCCCCCTTACCAAGCAAAGCTTTAGCAGAGCGTGAATGTCTGTGTGGCAGCGAATGCAGTTCCAAGGGACAGTGAAAACCAGCTAGAGCTTTCAGTGCTGGCAGCTTTCCTGTGGGCGCAATGTCTGCACGTTTCCAATTTGGCAGCCGGGCTCTGCCACAGAGAGATACAGAGTGTTGCCCCCTTACCAAGCAATGCTTTAGCAGAGCGCGAATGTCTGTGTGGCAGCGAATGCAGTTCCAAGGGACAGTGAAAACCAGCTAGAGCTTTCAGTGCTGGCAGCTTTCCTGTGGGCGCAATGTCTGGACGTTTCCAATTTGGCAGCCGGGCTCTGCCAGACAGAGATACAGAGTGTTGCCCCATTACGAAGCAAAGCTTTAGCAGAGCGCGAATGTCTGTGTGGCAGCGAATGCAGTTCCAAGGGACAGTGAAAACCAGCTAGAGCTTTCAGTGCTGGCAGCTTTCCTGTGGGTGCAATCTCTGGACGTTTCCAATTTGGCAGCCGGGCTCTGCCACAGAGAGATACAGAGTGTTGCCCCATTACGAAGCAATGCTTTAGCAGAGCGCGAATGTCTGTGTGGCAGCGAATGCAGTTCCAAGGGACAGTGAAAACCAGCTAGAGCTTTCAGTGCTGGCAGCTTTCCTGTGGGCGCAATCTCTGGATGTTTCCAATTTGCAGCCGGGCTCTGCCAGAGAGAGATACAGAGTGTTGCCCCCTTACGAAGCAATGCTTTAGCAGAGCGCGAATGTCTGTGTGGCAGCGAATGCAGTGCCAAGGGACAGTGAAAACCAGCTAGAGCTTTCAGTGCTGGCAGCTTTCCTGTGGGCGCAATCTCTGGACGTTTCCAATTTGGCAGCCGGGCTCTGCCAGAGAGAGATACAGAGTGTTGCCCCATTACGAAGCAATGCTTTAGCAGAGCGCGAATGTCTGTGTGGCAGCGAATGCAGTTCCAAGGGACAGTGAAAACCAGCTAGAGCTTTCAGTGCTGGCAGCTTTCCTGTGGGCGCAATCTCTGGACGTTTCCAATTTGGCAGCCGGGCTCTGCCAGAGAGAGATACAGAGAGTTGCCCCCTTACCAAGCAATGCTTTAGCAGAGCGCGAATGTCTGTGTGGCAGCGAATGCAGTGCCAAGGGACAGTGAAAACCAGCTAGAGCTTTCAGTGCTGGCAGCTTTCCTGTGGGCGCAATCTCTGGACGTTTCCAATTTGGCAGCCGGGCTCTGCCAGAGAGAGATACAGAGTGTTGCCCCATTACGAAGCAATGCTTTAGCAGAGCGCGAATGTCTGTGTGGCAGCGAATGCAGTTCCAAGGGACAGTGAAAACCAGCTAGAGCTTTCAGTGCTGGCAGCTTTCCTGTGGGCGCAATCTCTGGACGTTTCCAATTTGGCAGCCGGGCTCTGCCAGAGAGAGATACAGAGTGTTGCCCCATTACGAAGCAATGCTTTAGCAGAGCGCGAATGTCTGTGTGGCAGCGAATGCAGTGCCAAGGGACAGTGAAAACCAGCTAGAGCTTTCAGTGCTGGCAGCTTTCCTGTGGGCGCAATCTCTGGACGTTTCCAATTTGGCAGCCGGGCTCTGCCAGAGAGAGATACAGAGTGTTGCCCCCTTACCAAGCAAAGCTTTAGCAGAGCGCGAATGTCTGTGTGGCAGCGAATGCAGTTCCAAGGGACAGTGAAAACCAGCTAGAGCTTTCAGTGCTGGCAGCTTTCCTGTGGGCGCAATCTCTGGACGTTTCCAATTTGGCAGCCGGGCTCTGCCACAGAGAGATACAGAGTGTTGCCCCATTACGAAGCAAAGCTTTAGCAGAGCGCGAATGTCTGTGTGGCAGCGAATGCAGTTCCAAGGGACAGTGAAAACCAGCTAGAGCTTTCAGTGCTGGCAGCTTTCCTGTGGGCGCAGTGTCTGGACGTTTCCAATTTGGCAGCCGGGCTCTGCCAGAGAGAGATACAGAGTGTTGCCCCATTACGAAGCAAAGCTTTAGCAGAGCGCGAATGTCTGTGTGGCAGCGAATGCAGTTCCAAGGGACAGTGAAAACCAGCTAGAGCTTTCAGTGCTGGCAGCTTTCCTGTGGGCGCAATCTCTGGACGTTTCCAATTTGGCAGCCGGGCTCTGCCAGAGAGAGATACAGAATGTTGCCCCATTACGAAGCAATGCTTTAGCAGAGCGCGAATGTCTGTGTGGCAGCGAATGCAGTTCCAAGGGACAGTGAAAACCAGCTAGAGCTTTCAGTGCTGGCAGCTTTCCTGTGGGCGCAATCTCTGGACGTTTCCAATTTGGCAGCCGGGCTCTGCCAGAGAGAGATACAGAGTGTTGCCCCATTACGAAGCAATGCTTTAGCAGAGCGCGAATGTCTGTGTGGCAGCGAATGCAGTGCCAAGGGACAGTGAAAACCAGCTACAGCTTTCAGTGCTGGCAGCTTTTCTGTGGGCGCAAACGCTGGACGTTTCCAATTTGGCAGCCGGGCTCTGCGAGAGACAGATACAGAGTGTTGCCCCATTAGGAAGCAATGCTTTAGGAGAGCGCGAATGTCTGTGTGGCAGCGAATGCAGTTCCAAGGGACAGTGAAAACCAGCTACAGCTTTCAGTGCTGGCAGCTTTCCTGTGGGCGCAATCTCTGGACGTTTCCAATTTCACTGCTGGGCTCTGCCAGAGAGAGATACAGAGTGTTGCCCCCTTACCAAGCAAAGCTTTAGCAGAGCGCGAATATCTGTGTGGCAGCGAATGCAGTTCCAAGGGACAGTGAAAACCAGCTACAGCTTTCAGTGCTGGCAGCTTTCCTGTGGGCGCAATCTCTGGACGTTTCCAATTTGGCAGCCGGGCTCTGCCAGAGAGAGATACAGAGTGTTGCCCCATTACGAAGCAATGCTTTAGCAGAGCGCGAATGTCTGTGTGGCAGCGAATGCAGTGCCAAGGGACAGTGAAAACCAGCTAGAGCTTTCAGTGCTGGCAGCTTTCCTGTGGGCGCAATCTCTGGACGTTTCCAATTTGGCAGCCGGGCTCTGCCAGAGAGAGATACAGAGTGTTGCCCCCTTACCAAGCAAAGCTTTAGCAGAGCGTGAATGTCTGTGTGGCAGCGAATGCAGTTCCAAGGGACAGTGAAAACCAGCTAGAGCTTTCAGTGCTGGCAGCTTTCCTGTGGGCGCAATGTCTGCACGTTTCCAATTTGGCAGCCGGGCTCTGCCACAGAGAGATACAGAGTGTTGCCCCCTTACCAAGCAATGCTTTAGCAGAGCGCGAATGTCTGTGTGGCAGCGAATGCAGTTCCAAGGGACAGTGAAAACCAGCTAGAGCTTTCAGTGCTGGCAGCTTTCCTGTGGGCGCAATGTCTGGACGTTTCCAATTTGGCAGCCGGGCTCTGCCAGACAGAGATACAGAGTGTTGCCCCATTACGAAGCAAAGCTTTAGCAGAGCGCGAATGTCTGTGTGGCAGCGAATGCAGTTCCAAGGGACAGTGAAAACCAGCTAGAGCTTTCAGTGCTGGCAGCTTTCCTGTGGGTGCAATCTCTGGACGTTTCCAATTTGGCAGCCGGGCTCTGCCACAGAGAGATACAGAGTGTTGCCCCATTACGAAGCAATGCTTTAGCAGAGCGCGAATGTCTGTGTGGCAGCGAATGCAGTTCCAAGGGACAGTGAAAACCAGCTAGAGCTTTCAGTGCTGGCAGCTTTCCTGTGGGCGCAATCTCTGGATGTTTCCAATTTGCAGCCGGGCTCTGCCAGAGAGAGATACAGAGTGTTGCCCCCTTACGAAGCAATGCTTTAGCAGAGCGCGAATGTCTGTGTGGCAGCGAATGCAGTGCCAAGGGACAGTGAAAACCAGCTAGAGCTTTCAGTGCTGGCAGCTTTCCTGTGGGCGCAATCTCTGGACGTTTCCAATTTGGCAGCCGGGCTCTGCCAGAGAGAGATACAGAGTGTTGCCCCATTACGAAGCAATGCTTTAGCAGAGCGCGAATGTCTGTGTGGCAGCGAATGCAGTTCCAAGGGACAGTGAAAACCAGCTAGAGCTTTCAGTGCTGGCAGCTTTCCTGTGGGCGCAATCTCTGGACGTTTCCAATTTGGCAGCCGGGCTCTGCCAGAGAGAGATACAGAGAGTTGCCCCCTTACCAAGCAATGCTTTAGCAGAGCGCGAATGTCTGTGTGGCAGCGAATGCAGTGCCAAGGGACAGTGAAAACCAGCTAGAGCTTTCAGTGCTGGCAGCTTTCCTGTGGGCGCAATCTCTGGACGTTTCCAATTTGGCAGCCGGGCTCTGCCAGAGAGAGATACAGAGTGTTGCCCCATTACGAAGCAATGCTTTAGCAGAGCGCGAATGTCTGTGTGGCAGCGAATGCAGTGCCAAGGGACAGTGAAAACCAGCTAGAGCTTTCAGTGCTGGCAGCTTTCCTGTGGGCGCAATCTCTGGACGTTTCCAATTTGGCAGCCGGGCTCTGCCAGAGAGAGATACAGAGTGTTGCCCCATTACGAAGCAATGCTTTAGCAGAGCGCGAATGTCTGTGTGGCAGCGAATGCAGTGCCAAGGGACAGTGAAAACCAGCTAGAGCTTTCAGTGCTGGCAGCTTTCCTGTGGGCGCAATCTCTGGACGTTTCCAATTTGGCAGCCGGGCTCTGCCAGAGAGAGATACAGAGTGTTGCCCCCTTACCAAGCAAAGCTTTAGCAGAGCGCGAATGTCTGTGTGGCAGCGAATGCAGTTCCAAGGGACAGTGAAAACCAGCTAGAGCTTTCAGTGCTGGCAGCTTTCCTGTGGGCGCAATGTCTGGACGTTTCCAATTTGGCAGCCGGGCTCTGCCAGAGAGAGATACAGAGTGTTGCCCCATTACGAAGCAAAGCTTTAGCAGAGCGCGAATGTCTGTGTGGCAGCGAATGCAGTTCCAAGGGACAGTGAAAACCAGCTAGAGCTTTCAGTGCTGGCAGCTTTCCTGTGGGCGCAATCTCTGGACGTTTCCAATTTGGCAGCCGGGCTCTGCCAGAGAGAGATACAGAATGTTGCCCCATTACGAAGCAATGCTTTAGCAGAGCGCGAATGTCTGTGTGGCAGCGAATGCAGTTCCAAGGGACAGTGAAAACCAGCTAGAGCTTTCAGTGCTGGCAGCTTTCCTGTGGGCGCAATCTCTGGACGTTTCCAATTTGGCAGCCGGGCTCTGCCACAGAGAGATACAGAGAGTTGCCCCCTTACCAAGCAATGCTTTAGCAGAGCGCGAATGTCTGTGTGGCAGCGAATGCAGTTCCAAGGGACAGTGAAAACCAGCTACAGCTTTCAGTGCTGGCAGCTTTCCTGTGGGCGCAATCTCTGGACGTTTCCAATTTGGCAGCCGGGCTCTGCCAGAGAGAGATACAGAGTGTTGCCCCATTACGAAGCAATGCTTTAGCAGAGCGCGAATGTCTGTGTGGCAGCGAATGCAGTGCCAAGGGACAGTGAAAACCAGCTAGAGCTTTCAGTGCTGGCAGCTTTCCTGTGGGCGCAATGTCTGGATGTTTCCAATTTGGCAGCCGGGCTCTGCCACAGAGAGATACAGAGTGTTGCCCCCTTACCAAGCAATGCTTTAGCAGAGCGCGAATGTCTGTGTGGCAGCGAATGCAGTTCCAAGGGACAGTGAAAACCAGCTAGAGCTTTCAGTGCTGGCAGCTTTCCTGTGGGCGCAATCTCTGGACGTTTCCAATTTGGCAGCCGGGCTCTGCCAGAGAGAGATACAGAGTGTTGCCCCATTACGAAGCAATGCTTTAGCAGAGCGCGAATGTCTGTGTGGCAGCGAATGCAGTGCCAAGGGACAGTGAAAACCAGCTAGAGCTTTCAGTGCTGGCAGCTTTCCTGTGGGCGCAATCTCTGGACGTTTCCAATTTGGCAGCCGGGCTCTGCCAGAGAGAGATACAGAGTGTTGCCCCATTACGAAGCAATGCTTTAGCAGAGCGTGAATGTCTGTGTGGCAGCGAATGCAGTGCCAAGGGACAGTGAAAACCAGCTAGAGCTTTCAGTGCTGGCAGCTTTCCTGTGGGCGCAATCTCTGGACGTTTCCAATTTGGCAGCCGGGCTCTGCCAGAGAGAGATACAGAGTGTTGCCCCCTTACCAAGCAATGCTTTAGCAGAGCGCGAATGTCTGTGTGGCAGCGAATGCAGTTCCAAGGGACAGTGAAAACCAGCTAGAGCTTTCAGTGCTGGCAGCTTTCCTGTGGGCGCAATCTCTGGACGTTTCCAATTTGGCAGCCGGGCTCTGCCACAGAGAGATACAGAGTGTTGCCCCATTACGAAGCAAAGCTTTAGCAGAGCGCGAATGTCTGTGTGGCAGCGAATGCAGTTCCAAGGGACAGTGAAAACCAGCTAGAGCTTTCAGTGCTGGCAGCTTTCCTGTGGGCGCAATGTCTGGACGTTTCCAATTTGGCAGCCGGGCTCTGCCAGAGAGAGATACAGAGTGTTGCCCCATTACGAAGCAAAGCTTTAGCAGAGCGCGAATGTCTGTGTGGCAGCGAATGCAGTTCCAAGGGACAGTGAAAACCAGCTAGAGCTTTCAGTGCTGGCAGCTTTCCTGTGGGCGCAATCTCTGGACGTTTCCAATTTGGCAGCCGGGCTCTGCCAGAGAGAGATACAGAATGTTGCCCCATTACGAAGCAATGCTTTAGCAGAGCGCGAATGTCTGTGTGGCAGCGAATGCAGTTCCAAGGGACAGTGAAAACCAGCTAGAGCTTTCAGTGCTGGCAGCTTTCCTGTGGGCGCAATCTCTGGACGTTTCCAATTTGGCAGCCGGGCTCTGCCACAGAGAGATACAGAGAGTTGCCCCCTTACCAAGCAATGCTTTAGCAGAGCGCGAATGTCTGTGTGGCAGCGAATGCAGTTCCAAGGGACAGTGAAAACCAGCTACAGCTTTCAGTGCTGGCAGCTTTCCTGTGGGCGCAATCTCTGGACGTTTCCAATTTGGCAGCCGGGCTCTGCCAGAGAGAGATACAGAGTGTTGCCCCATTACGAAGCAATGCTTTAGCAGAGCGCGAATGTCTGTGTGGCAGCGAATGCAGTTCCAAGGGACAGTGAAAACCAGCTAGAGCTTTCAGTGCTGGCAGCTTTCCTGTGGGCGCAATCTCTGGACGTTTCCAATTTGGCAGCCGGGCTCTGCCAGAGAGAGATACAGAATGTTGCCCCATTACGAAGCAATGCTTTAGCAGAGCGCGAATGTCTGTGTGGCAGCGAATGCAGTTCCAAGGGACAGTGAAAACCAGCTAGAGCTTTCAGTGCTGGCAGCTTTCCTGTGGGCGCAATCTCTGGACGTTTCCAATTTGGCAGCCGGGCTCTGCCACAGAGAGATACAGAGAGTTGCCCCCTTACCAAGCAATGCTTTAGCAGAGCGCGAATGTCTGTGTGGCAGCGAATGCAGTTCCAAGGGACAGTGAAAACCAGCTACAGCTTTCAGTGCTGGCAGCTTTCCTGTGGGCGCAATCTCTGGACGTTTCCAATTTGGCAGCCGGGCTCTGCCAGAGAGAGATACAGAGTGTTGCCCCATTACGAAGCAATGCTTTAGCAGAGCGCGAATGTCTGTGTGGCAGCGAATGCAGTGCCAAGGGACAGTGAAAACCAGCTAGAGCTTTCAGTGCTGGCAGCTTTCCTGTGGGCGCAATGTCTGGATGTTTCCAATTTGGCAGCCGGGCTCTGCCACAGAGAGATACAGAGTGTTGCCCCCTTACCAAGCAATGCTTTAGCAGAGCGCGAATGTCTGTGTGGCAGCGAATGCAGTTCCAAGGGACAGTGAAAACCAGCTAGAGCTTTCAGTGCTGGCAGCTTTCCTGTGGGCGCAATCTCTGGACGTTTCCAATTTGGCAGCCGGGCTCTGCCAGAGAGAGATACAGAGTGTTGCCCCATTACGAAGCAATGCTTTAGCAGAGCGTGAATGTCTGTGTGGCAGCGAATGCAGTGCCAAGGGACAGTGAAAACCAGCTAGAGCTTTCAGTGCTGGCAGCTTTCCTGTGGGCGCAATCTCTGGACGTTTCCAATTTGGCAGCCGGGCTCTGCCAGAGAGAGATACAGAGTGTTGCCCCCTTACCAAGCAATGCTTTAGCAGAGCGCGAATGTCTGTGTGGCAGCGAATGCAGTTCCAAGGGACAGTGAAAACCAGCTAGAGCTTTCAGTGCTGGCAGCTTTCCTGTGGGCGCAATCTCTGGACGTTTCCAATTTGGCAGCCGGGCTCTGCCACAGAGAGATACAGAGTGTTGCCCCATTACGAAGCAAAGCTTTAGCAGAGCGCGAATGTCTGTGTGGCAGCGAATGCAGTTCCAAGGGACAGTGAAAACCAGCTAGAGCTTTCAGTGCTGGCAGCTTTCCTGTGGGCGCAATGTCTGGACGTTTCCAATTTGGCAGCCGGGCTCTGCCAGAGAGAGATACAGAGTGTTGCCCCATTACGAAGCAAAGCTTTAGCAGAGCGCGAATGTCTGTGTGGCAGCGAATGCAGTTCCAAGGGACAGTGAAAACCAGCTAGAGCTTTCAGTGCTGGCAGCTTTCCTGTGGGCGCAATCTCTGGACGTTTCCAATTTGGCAGCCGGGCTCTGCCAGAGAGAGATACAGAATGTTGCCCCATTACGAAGCAATGCTTTAGCAGAGCGCGAATGTCTGTGTGGCAGCGAATGCAGTTCCAAGGGACAGTGAAAACCAGCTAGAGCTTTCAGTGCTGGCAGCTTTCCTGTGGGCGCAATCTCTGGACGTTTCCAATTTGGCAGCCGGGCTCTGCCACAGAGAGATACAGAGAGTTGCCCCCTTACCAAGCAATGCTTTAGCAGAGCGCGAATGTCTGTGTGGCAGCGAATGCAGTTCCAAGGGACAGTGAAAACCAGCTACAGCTTTCAGTGCTGGCAGCTTTCCTGTGGGCGCAATCTCTGGACGTTTCCAATTTGGCAGCCGGGCTCTGCCAGAGAGAGATACAGAGTGTTGCCCCATTACGAAGCAATGCTTTAGCAGAGCGCGAATGTCTGTGTGGCAGCGAATGCAGTGCCAAGGGACAGTGAAAACCAGCTAGAGCTTTCAGTGCTGGCAGCTTTCCTGTGGGCGCAATCTCTGGACGTTTCCAATTTGGCAGCCGGGCTCTGCCAGAGAGAGATACAGAGTGTTGCCCCCTTACCAAGCAAAGCTTTAGCAGAGCGCGAATGTCTGTGTGGCAGCGAATGCAGTTCCAAGGGACAGTGAAAACCAGCTAGAGCTTTCAGTGCTGGCAGCTTTCCTGTGGGTGCAATCTCTGGACGTTTCCAATTTGGCAGCCGGGCTCTGCCACAGAGAGATACAGAGTGTTGCCCCATTACGAAGCAATGCTTTAGCAGAGCGCGAATGTCTGTGTGGCAGCGAATGCAGTGCCAAGGGACAGTGAAAACCAGCTAGAGCTTTCAGTGCTGGCAGCTTTCCTGTGGGCGCAATCTCTGGACGTTTCCAATTTGGCAGCCGGGCTCTGCCAGAGAGAGATACAGAGTGTTGCCCCCTTACCAAGCAATGCTTTAGCAGAGCGCGAATGTCTGTGTGGCAGCGAATGCAGTTCCAAGGGACAGTGAAAACCAGCTAGAGCTTTCAGTGCTGGCAGCTTTCCTGTGGGCGCAATCTCTGGACGTTTCCAATTTGGCAGCCGGGCTCTGCCACAGAGAGATACAGAGTGTTGCCCCATTACGAAGCAAAGCTTTAGCAGAGCGCGAATGTCTGTGTGGCAGCGAATGCAGTTCCAAGGGACAGTGAAAACCAGCTAGAGCTTTCAGTGCTGGCAGCTTTCCTGTGGGCGCAATCTCTGGACGTTTCCAATTTGGCAGCCGGGCTCTGCCAGAGAGAGATACAGAATGTTGCCCCATTACAAAGCAATGCTTTAGCAGAGCGCGAATGTCTGTGTGGCAGCGAATGCAGTGCCAAGGGACAGTGAAAACCAGCTAGAGCTTTCAGTGCTGGCAGCTTTCCTGTGGGCGCAATCTCTGGACGTTTCCAATTTGGCAGCCGGGCTCTGCCACAGAGAGATACAGAGAGTTGCCCCCTTACCAAGCAATGCTTTAGCAGAGCGCGAATGTCTGTGTGGCAGCGAATGCAGTGCCAAGGGACAGTGAAAACCAGCTAGAGCTTTCAGTGCTGGCAGCTTTCCTGTGGGCGCAATCTCTGGACGTTTCCAATTTGGCAGCCGGGCTCTGCCAGAGAGAGATACAGAGTGTTGCCCAATTAGGAAGCAATGCTTTAGCAGAGCGCGAATGTCTGTGTGGCAGCGAATGCAGTTCCAAGGGACAGTGAAAACCAGCTAGAGCTTTCAGTGCTGGCAGCTTTCCTGTGGGCGCAATGTCTGGATGTTTCCAATTTGGCAGCCGGGCTCTGCCACAGAGAGATACAGAGTGTTGCCCCCTTACCAAGCAATGCTTTAGCAGAGCGCGAATGTCTGTGTGGCAGCGAATGCAGTTCCAAGGGACAGTGAAAACCAGCTACAGCTTTCAGTGCTGGCAGCTTTCCTGTGGGCGCAATCTCTGGACGTTTCCAATTTGGCAGCCGGGCTCTGCCAGAGAGAGATACAGAGTGTTGCCCCCTTACCAAGCAAAGCTTTAGCAGAGCGCGAATGTCTGTGTGGCAGCGAATGCAGTTCCAAGGGACAGTGAAAACCAGCTAGAGCTTTCAGTGCTGGCAGCTTTCCTGTGGGCGCAATCTCTGGATGTTTCCAATTTGGCAGCCGGGCTCTGCCAGAGAGAGATACAGAGTGTTGCCCCCTTACCAAGCAATGCTTTAGCAGAGCGCGAATGTCTGTGTGGCAGCGAATGCAGTTCCAAGGGACAGTGAAAACCAGCTAGAGCTTTCAGTGCTGGCAGCTTTCCTGTGGGCGCAATCTCTGGACGTTTCCAATTTGGCAGCCGGGCTCTGCCAGAGAGAGATACAGAGTGTTGCCCCATTACGAAGCAATGCTTTAGCAGAGCGCGAATGTCTGTGTGGCAGCGAATGCAGTGCCAAGGGACAGTGAAAACCAGCTAGAGCTTTCAGTGCTGGCAGCTTTCCTGTGGGCGCAATCTCTGGACGTTTCCAATTTGGCAGCCGGGCTCTGCCAGAGAGAGATACAGAGTGTTGCCCCCTTACCAAGCAATGCTTTAGCAGAGCGCGAATGTCTGTGTGGCAGCGAATGCAGTTCCAAGGGACAGTGAAAACCAGCTACAGCTTTCAGTGCTGGCAGCTTTCCTGTGGGCGCAATCTCTGGACGTTTCCAATTTGGCAGCCGGGCTCTGCCAGAGAGAGATACAGAGTGTTGCCCCGTTACGAAGCAATGCTGTAGCAGAGCGCGAATGTCTGTGTGGCAGCGAATGCAGTGCCAAGGGACAGTGAAAACCAGCTAGAGCTTTCAGTGCTGGCAGCTTTCCTGTGGGCGCAATCTCTGGACGTTTCCAATTTGGCAGCCGGGCTCTGCCAGAGAGAGATACAGAGTGTTGCCCCCTTACCAAGCAAAGCTTTAGCAGAGCGCGAATGTCTGTGTGGCAGCGAATGCAGTTCCAAGGGACAGTGAAAACCAGCTAGAGCTTTCAGTGCTGGCAGCTTTCCTGTGGGCGCAATCTCTGGACGTTTCCAATTTGGCAGCCGGGCTCTGCCAGAGAGAGATACAGAGTGTTGCCCCATTACGAAGCAATGCTTTAGCAGAGCGCGAATGTCTGTGTGGCAGCGAATGCAGTGCCAAGGGACAGTGAAAACCAGCTAGAGCTTTCAGTGCTGGCAGCTTTCCTGTGGGCGCAATCTCTGGACGTTTCCAATTTGGCAGCCGGGCTCTGCCAGAGAGAGATACAGAGTGTTGCCCCATTACGAAGCAATGCTTTAGCAGAGCGCGAATGTCTGTGTGGCAGCGAATGCAGTGCCAAGGGACAGTGAAAACCAGCTAGAGCTTTCAGTGCTGGCAGCTTTCCTGTGGGCGCAATCTCTGGACGTTTCCAATTTGGCAGCCGGGCTCTGCCACAGAGAGATACAGAGTGTTGCCCCCTTACCAAGCAATGCTTTAGCAGAGCGCGAATGTCTGTGTGGCAGCGAATGCAGTTCCAAGGGACAGTGAAAACCAGCTAGAGCTTTCAGTGCTGGCAGCTTTCCTGTGGGCGCAATCTCTGGACGTTTCCAATTTGGCAGCCGGGCTCTGCCAGAGAGAGATACAGAGTGTTGCCCCATTACGAAGCAATGCTTTAGCAGAGCGCGAATGTCTGTGTGGCAGCGAATGCAGTTCCAAGGGACAGTGAAAACCAGCTACAGCTTTCAGTGCTGGCAGCTTTCCTGTGGGCGCAATCTCTGGACGTTTCCAATTTGGCAGCCGGGCTCTGCCAGAGAGAGATACAGAGTGTTGCCCCATTACGAAGCAAAGCTTTAGCAGAGCGCGAATGTCTGTGTGGCAGCGAATGCAGTTCCAAGGGACAGTGAAAACCAGCTAGAGCTTTCAGTGCTGGCAGCTTTCCTGTGGGCGCAATGTCTGGACGTTTCCAATTTGGCAGCCGGGCTCTGCCAGGGAGAGATACAGAGTGTTGCCCCATTACGAAGCAAAGCTTTAGCAGAGCGCGAATGTCTGTGTGGCAGCGAATGCAGTTCCAAGGGACAGTGAAAACCAGCTAGAGCTTTCAGTGCTGGCAGCTTTCCTGTGGGCGCAATCTCTGGACGTTTCCAATTTGGCAGCCGGGCTCTGCCAGAGAGAGATACAGAGTGTTGCCCCATTACGAAGCAATGCTTTAGCAGAGCGCGAATGTCTGTGTGGCAGCGAATGCAGTGCCAAGGGACAGTGAAAACCAGCTAGAGCTTTCAGTGCTGGCAGCTTTCCTGTGGGCGCAATCTCTGGACGTTTCCAATTTGGCAGCCGGGCTCTGCCACAGAGAGATACAGAGTGTTGCCCCCTTACCAAGCAATGCTTTAGCAGAGCGCGAATGTCTGTGTGGCAGCGAATGCAGTTCCAAGGGACAGTGAAAACCAGCTAGAGCTTTCAGTGCTGGCAGCTTTCCTGTGGGCGCAATCTCTGGACGTTTCCAATTTGGCAGCCGGGCTCTGCCAGAGAGAGATACAGAGTGTTGCCCCATTACGAAGCAATGCTTTAGCAGAGCGCGAATGTCTGTGTGGCAGCGAATGCAGTTCCAAGGGACAGTGAAAACCAGCTACAGCTTTCAGTGCTGGCAGCTTTCCTGTGGGCGCAATGTCTGGACGTTTCCAATTTGGCAGCCGGGCTCTGCCAGAGAGAGATACAGAGTGTTGCCCCATTACGAAGCAAAGCTTTAGCAGAGCGCGAATGTCTGTGTGGCAGCGAATGCAGTTCCAAGGGACAGTGAAAACCAGCTAGAGCTTTCAGTGCTGGCAGCTTTCCTGTGGGCGCAATGTCTGGACGTTTCCAATTTGGCAGCCGGGCTCTGCCAGAGAGAGATACAGAGTGTTGCCCCATTACGAAGCAAAGCTTTAGCAGAGCGCGAATGTCTGTGTGGCAGCGAATGCAGTTCCAAGGGACAGTGAAAACCAGCTAGAGCTTTCAGTGCTGGCAGCTTTCCTGTGGGCGCAATCTCTGGACGTTTCCAATTTGGCAGCCGGGCTCTGCCAGAGAGAGATACAGAATGTTGCCCAATTAGGAAGCAATGCTTTAGCAGAGCGCGAATGTCTGTGTGGCAGCGAATGCAGTTCCAAGGGACAGTGAAAACCAGCTACAGCTTTCAGTGCTGGCAGCTTTCCTGTGGGCGCAATCTCTGGACGTTTCCAATTTGGCAGCCGGGCTCTGCCACAGAGAGATACAGAGTGTTGCCCCATTACGAAGCAATGCTTTAGCAGAGCGCGAATGTCTGTGTGGCAGCGAATGCAGTGCCAAGGGACAGTGAAAACGAGCTAGAGCTTTCAGTGCTGGCAGCTTTCCTGTGGGCGCAATCTCTGGACGTTTCCAATTTGGCAGCCGGGCTCTGCCAGAGAGAGATACAGAGTGTTGCCCCCTTACCAAGCAATGCTTTAGCAGAGCGCGAATGTCTGTGTGGCAGCGAATGCAGTTCCAAGGGACAGTGAAAACCAGCTACAGCTTTCAGTGCTGGCAGCTTTCCTGTGGGCGCAATCTCTGGACGTTTCCAATTTGGCAGCCAGGCTCTGCCACAGAGAGATACAGAGTGTTGCCCAATTAGGAAGCAATGCTTTAGCAGAGCGCGAATGTCTGTGTGGCAGCGAATGCAGTTCCAAGGGACAGTGAAAACCAGCTAGAGCTTTCAGTGCTGGCAGCTTTCCTGTGGGTGCAATCTCTGGACGTTTCCAATTTGGCAGCCGGGCTCTGCCACAGAGAGATACAGAGTGTTGCCCCATTACGAAGCAATGCTTTAGCAGAGCGCGAATGTCTGTGTGGCAGCGAATGCAGTGCCAAGGGACAGTGAAAACCAGCTAGAGCTTTCAGTGCTGGCAGCTTTCCTGTGGGCGCAATCTCTGGACGTTTCCAATTTGGCAGCCGGGCTCTGCCAGAGAGAGATACAGAGTGTTGCCCCATTACCAAGCAATGCTTTAGCAGAGCGCGAATGTCTGTGTGGCAGCGAATGCAGTTCCAAGGGACAGTGAAAACCAGCTACAGCTTTCAGTGCTGGCAGCTTTCCTGTGGGCGCAATCTCTGGACGTTTCCAATTTGGCAGCCGGGCTCTGCCAGAGAGAGATACAGAGTGTTGCCCCATTACGAAGCAATGCTGTAGCAGAGCGCGAATGTCTGTGTGGCAGCGAATGCAGTTCCAAGGGACAGTGAAAACCAGCTAGAGCTTTCAGTGCTGGCAGCTTTCCTGTGGGCGCAATCTCTGGACGTTTCCAATTTGGTAGCCGGGCTCTGCCACAGAGAGATACAGAGTGTTGCCCCATTACGAAGCAAAGCTTTAGCAGAGCGCGAATGTCTGTGTGGCA
The DNA here is from genome assembly GCF_035582795.1 of Mycteria americana. Taxonomy (NCBI): domain Eukaryota; kingdom Metazoa; phylum Chordata; class Aves; order Ciconiiformes; family Ciconiidae; genus Mycteria; species Mycteria americana. Next base: position 659,563 of record NW_027445640.1, read on the forward strand.
GCGAATGCAGTTCCAAGGGACAGTGAAAACCAGCTAGAGCTTTCAGTGCTGGCAGCTTTCCTGTGGGCGCAATCTCTGGACGTTTCCAATTTGGCAGCCGGGCTCTGCCAGAGAGAGATACAGAATGTTGCCCCATTACGAAGCAATGCTTTAGCAGAGCGCGAATGTCTGTGTGGCAGCGAATGCAGTTCCAAGGGACAGTGAAAACCAGCTACAGCTTTCAGTGCTGGCAGCTTTCCTGTGGGCGCAATCTCTGGACGTTTCCAATTTGGCAGCCGGGCTCTGCCACAGAGAGATACAGAGAGTTGCCCCCTTACCAAGCAATGCTTTAGCAGAGCGCGAATGTCTGTGTGGCAGCGAATGCAGTTCCAAGGGACAGTGAAAACCAGCTACAGCTTTCAGTGCTGGCAGCTTTCCTGTGGGCGCAATCTCTGGACGTTTCCAATTTGGCAGCCGGGCTCTGCCAGAGAGAGATACAGAGTGTTGCCCCATTACGAAGCAATGCTTTAGCAGAGCGCGAATGTCTGTGTGGCAGCGAATGCAGTGCCAAGGGACAGTGAAAACCAGCTAGAGCTTTCAGTGCTGGCAGCTTTCCTGTGGGCGCAATCTCTGGACGTTTCCAATTTGGCAGCCGGGCTCTGCCAGAGAGAGATACAGAGTGTTGCCCAATTAGGAAGCAATGCTTTAGCAGAGCGCGAATGTCTGTGTGGCAGCGAATGCAGTTCCAAGGGACAGTGAAAACCAGCTAGAGCTTTCAGTGCTGGCAGCTTTCCTGTGGGCGCAATGTCTGGATGTTTCCAATTTGGCAGCCGGGCTCTGCCAGAGAGAGATACAGAGTGTTGCCCCCTTACCAAGCAATGCTTTAGCAGAGCGCGAATGTCTGTGTGGCAGCGAATGCAGTTCCAAGGGACAGTGAAAACCAGCTACAGCTTTCAGTGCTGGCAGCTTTCCTGTGGGCGCAATCTCTGGACGTTTCCAATTTGGCAGCCGGGCTCTGCCAGAGAGAGATACAGAGTGTTGCCCCATTACGAAGCAATGCTGTAGCAGAGCGCGAATGTCTGTGTGGCAGCGAATGCAGTGCCAAGGGACAGTGAAAACCAGCTAGAGCTTTCAGTGCTGGCAGCTTTCCTGTGGGCGCAATCTCTGGACGTTTCCAATTTGGCAGCCGGGCTCTGCCAGAGAGAGATACAGAGTGTTGCCCCCTTACCAAGCAAAGCTTTAGCAGAGCGCCAATGTCTGTGTGGCAGCGAATGCAGTTCCAAGGGACAGTGAAAACCAGCTAGAGCTTTCAGTGCTGGCAGCTTTCCTGTGGGCGCAATCTCTGGATGTTTCCAATTTGGCAGCCGGGCTCTGCCAGAGAGAGATACAGAGTGTTGCCCCCTTACCAAGCAATGCTTTAGCAGAGCGCGAATGTCTGTGTGGCAGCGAATGCAGTTCCAAGGGACAGTGAAAACCAGCTAGAGCTTTCAGTGCTGGCAGCTTTCCTGTGGGCGCAATATCTGGACGTTTCCAATTTGGCAGCCGGGCTCTGCCAGAGAGAGATACAGAGTGTTGCCCCATTACGAAGCAAAGCTTTAGCAGAGCGCGAATGTCTGTGTGGCAGCGAATGCAGTTCCAAGGGACAGTGAAAACCAGCTACAGCTTTCAGTGCTGGCAGCTTTCCTGTGGGTGCAATCTCTGGACGTTTCCAATTTGGCAGCCGGGCTCTGCCACAGAGAGATACAGAGTGTTGCCCCATTACGAAGCAATGCTTTAGCAGAGCGCGAATGTCTGTGTGGCAGCGAATGCAGTTCCAAGGGACAGTGAAAACCAGCTAGAGCTTTCAGTGCTGGCAGCTTTCCTGTGGGCGCAATCTCTGGATGTTTCCAATTTGGCAGCCGGGCTCTGCCAGAGAGAGATACAGAGTGTTGCCCCATTACGAAGCAATGCTTTAGCAGAGCGCGAATGTCTGTGTGTCAGCGAATGCAGTGCCAAGGGACAGTGAAAACCAGCTAGAGCTTTCAGTGCTGGCAGCTTTCCTGTGGGCGCAATCTCTGGACGTTTCCAATTTGGCAGCCGGGCTCTGCCAGAGAGAGATACAGAGTGTTGCCCCCTTACCAAGCAATGCTTTAGCAGAGCGCGAATGTCTGTGTGGCAGCGAATGCAGTTCCAAGGGACAGTGAAAACCAGCTAGAGCTTTCAGTGCTGGCAGCTTTCCTGTGGGCGCAATCTCTGGACGTTTCCAATTTGGCAGCCGGGCTCTGCCAGAGAGAGATACAGAATGTTGCCCCATTACGAAGCAATGCTTTAGCAGAGCGCGAATGTCTGTGTGGCAGCGAATGCAGTTCCAAGGGACAGTGAAAACCAGCTAGAGCTTTCAGTGCTGGCAGCTTTCCTGTGGGCGCAATCTCTGGACGTTTCCAATTTGGCAGCCGGGCTCTGCCACAGAGAGATACAGAGAGTTGCCCCCTTACCAAGCAATGCTTTAGCAGAGCGCGAATGTCTGTGTGGCAGCGAATGCAGTTCCAAGGGACAGTGAAAACCAGCTACAGCTTTCAGTGCTGGCAGCTTTCCTGTGGGCGCAATCTCTGGACGTTTCCAATTTGGCAGCCGGGCTCTGCCAGAGAGAGATACAGAGTGTTGCCCCATTACGAAGCAATGCTTTAGCAGAGCGCGAATGTCTGTGTGGCAGCGAATGCAGTGCCAAGGGACAGTGAAAACCAGCTAGAGCTTTCAGTGCTGGCAGCTTTCCTGTGGGCGCAATCTCTGGACGTTTCCAATTTGGCAGCCGGGCTCTGCCAGAGAGAGATACAGAGTGTTGCCCAATTAGGAAGCAATGCTTTAGCAGAGCGCGAATGTCTGTGTGGCAGCGAATGCAGTTCCAAGGGACAGTGAAAACCAGCTACAGCTTTCAGTGCTGGCAGCTTTCCTGTGGGCGCAATGTCTGGACGTTTCCAATTTGGCAGCCGGGCTCTGCCAGAGAGAGATACAGAGTGTTGCCCCATTACGAAGCAATGCTGTAGCAGAGCGCGAATGTCTGTGTGGCAGCGAATGCAGTGCCAAGGGACAGTGAAAACCAGCTAGAGCTTTCAGTGCTGGCAGCTTTCCTGTGGGCGCAATATCTGGACGTTTCCAATTTGGCAGCCGGGCTCTGCCAGAGAGAGATACAGAGTGTTGCCCCATTACGAAGCAAAGCTTTAGCAGAGCGCGAATGTCTGTGTGGCAGCGAATGCAGTTCCAAGGGACAGTGAAAACCAGCTACAGCTTTCAGTGCTGGCAGCTTTCCTGTGGGTGCAATCTCTGGACGTTTCCAATTTGGCAGCCGGGCTCTGCCACAGAGAGATACAGAGTGTTGCCCCATTACGAAGCAATGCTTTAGCAGAGCGCGAATGTCTGTGTGGCAGCGAATGCAGTTCCAAGGGACAGTGAAAACCAGCTAGAGCTTTCAGTGCTGGCAGCTTTCCTGTGGGCGCAATCTCTGGATGTTTCCAATTTGGCAGCCGGGCTCTGCCAGAGAGAGATACAGAGTGTTGCCCCATTACGAAGCAATGCTTTAGCAGAGCGCGAATGTCTGTGTGGCAGCGAATGCAGTGCCAAGGGACAGTGAAAACCAGCTAGAGCTTTCAGTGCTGGCAGCTTTCCTGTGGGCGCAATCTCTGGACGTTTACAATTTGGCAGCCGGGCTCTGCCAGAGAGAGATACAGAGTGTTGCCCCATTACGAAGCAAAGCTTTAGCAGAGCGCGAATGTCTTTGTGGCAGCGAATGCAGTTCCAAGGGACAGTGAAAACCAGCTAGAGCTTTCAGTGCTGGCAGCTTTCCTGTGGGCGCAATCTCTGGACGTTTCCAATTTGGCAGCCGGGCTCTGCCAGAGAGAGATACAGAGTGTTGCCCCATTACGAAGCAATGCTTTAGCAGAGCGCGAATGTCTGTGTGGCAGCGAATGCAGTGCCAAGGGACAGTGAAAACCAGCTAGAGCTTTCAGTGCTGGCAGCTTTCCTGTGGGCGCAATCTCTGGACGTTTCCAATTTGGCAGCCGGGCTCTGCCAGAGAGAGATACAGAGTGTTGCCCCATTACGAAGCAATGCTTTAGCAGAGCGCGAATGTCTGTGTGGCAGCGAATGCAGTTCCAAGGGACAGTGAAAACCAGCTAGAGCTTTCAGTGCTGGCAGCTTTCCTGTGGGCGCAATCTCTGGACGTTTCCAATTTGGCAGCCGGGCTCTGCCACAGAGAGATACAGAGTGTTGCCCCATTACGAAGCAATGCTTTAGCAGAGCGCGAATGTCTGTGTGGCAGCGAATGCAGTTCCAAGGGACAGTGAAAACCAGCTACAGCTTTCAGTGCTGGCAGCTTTCCTGTGGGCGCAATCTCTGGACGTTTCCAATTTGGCAGCCGGGCTCTGCCAGAGAGAGATACAGAGTGTTGCCCCATTACGAAGCAAAGCTTTAGCAGAGCGCGAATGTCTGTGTGGCAGCGAATGCAGTTCCAAGGGACAGTGAAAACCAGCTAGAGCTTTCAGTGCTGGCAGCTTTCCTGTGGGCGCAATGTCTGGACGTTTCCAATTTGGCAGCCGGGCTCTGCCAGAGAGAGATACAGAGTGTTGCCCCATTACGAAGCAAAGCTTTAGCAGAGCGCGAATGTCTGTGTGGCAGCGAATGCAGTTCCAAGGGACAGTGAAAACCAGCTAGAGCTTTCAGTGCTGGCAGCTTTCCTGTGGGCGCAATCTCTGGACGTTTCCAATTTGGCAGCCGGGCTCTGCCAGAGAGAGATACAGAATGTTGCCCAATTAGGAAGCAATGCTTTAGCAGAGCGCGAATGTCTGTGTGGCAGCGAATGCAGTTCCAAGGGACAGTGAAAACCAGCTAGAGCTTTCAGTGCTGGCAGCTTTCCTGTGGGCGCAATCTCTGGACGTTTCCAATTTGGCAGCCGGGCTCTGCCACAGAGAGATACAGAGTGTTGCCCCATTACGAAGCAATGCTTTAGCAGAGCGCGAATGTCTGTGTGGCAGCGAATGCAGTGCCAAGGGACAGTGAAAACGAGCTAGAGCTTTCAGTGCTGGCAGCTTTCCTGTGGGCGCAATCTCTGGACGTTTCCAATTTGGCAGCCGGGCTCTGCCAGAGAGAGATACAGAGTGTTGCCCAATTAGGAAGCAATGCTTTAGCAGAGCGCGAATGTCTGTGTGGCAGCGAATGCAGTTCCAAGGGACAGTGAAAACCAGCTACAGCTTTCAGTGCTGGCAGCTTTCCTGTGGGTGCAATCTCTGGACGTTTCCAATTTGGCAGCCGGGCTCTGCCAGAGAGAGATACAGAGTGTTGCCCCATTACGAAGCAATGCTTTAGCAGAGCGCGAATGTCTGTGTGGCAGCGAATGCAGTGCCAAGGGACAGTGAAAACCAGCTAGAGCTTTCAGTGCTGGCAGCTTTCCTGTGGGCGCAATCTCTGGACGTTTCCAATTTGGCAGCCGGGCTCTGCCAGAGAGAGATACAGAGTGTTGCCCCATTACGAAGCAATGCTTTAGCAGAGCGCGAATGTCTGTGTGGCAGCGAATGCAGTTCCAAGGGACAGTGAAAACCAGCTAGAGCTTTCAGTGCTGGCAGCTTTCCTGTGGGCGCAATCTCTGGACGTTTCCAATTTGGCAGCCGGGCTCTGCCAGAGAGAGATAGAGAGTGTTGCCCCCTTACCAAGCAATGCTTTAGCAGAGCGCGAATGTCTGTGTGGCAGCGAATGCAGTTCCAAGGGACAGTGAAAACCAGCTACAGCTTTCAGTGCTGGCAGCTTTCCTGTGGGCGCAATCTCTGGACGTTTCCAATTTGGCAGCCAGGCTCTGCCACAGAGAGATACAGAGTGTTGCCCAATTAGGAAGCAATGCTTTAGCAGAGCGCGAATGTCTGTGTGGCAGCGAATGCAGTTCCAAGGGACAGTGAAAACCAGCTACAGCTTTCAGTGCTGGCAGCTTTCCTGTGGGCGCAATCTCTGGACGTTTCCAATTTGGCAGACGGGCTCTGCCAGAGAGAGATACAGAGTGTTGCCCCATTACGAAGCAATGCTTTAGCAGAGCGCGAATGTCTGTGTGGCAGCGAATGCAGTGCCAAGGGACAGTGAAAACCAGCTAGAGCTTTCAGTGCTGGCAGCTTTCCTGTGGGCGCAATCTCTGGACGTTTCCAATTTGGCAGCCGGGCTCTGCCACAGAGAGATACAGAGTGTTGCCCCCTTACCAAGCAATGCTTTAGCAGAGCGCGAATGTCTGTGTGGCAGCGAATGCAGTTCCAAGGGACAGTGAAAACCAGCTAGAGCTTTCAGTGCTGGCAGCTTTCCTGTGGGCGCAATCTCTGGACGTTTCCAATTTGGCAGCCGGGCTCTGCCAGAGAGAGATACAGAGTGTTGCCCCATTACGAAGCAATGCTTTAGCAGAGCGCGAATGTCTGTGTGGCAGCGAATGCAGTTCCAAGGGACAGTGAAAACCAGCTAGAGCTTTCAGTGCTGGCAGCTTTCCTGTGGGCGCAATCTCTGGACGTTTCCAATTTGGCAGCCGGGCTCTGCCACAGAGAGATACAGAGTGTTGCCCCCTTACCAAGCAATGCTTTAGCAGAGCGCGAATGTCTGTGTGGCAGCGAATGCAGTTCCAAGGGACAGTGAAAACCAGCTACAGCTTTCAGTGCTGGCAGCTTTCCTGTGGGCGCAATCTCTGGACGTTTCCAATTTGGCAGCCGGGCTCTGCCAGAGAGAGATACAGAATGTTGCCCCCTTACCAAGCAATGCTTTAGCAGAGCGCGAATGTCTGTGTGGCAGCGAATGCAGTTCCAAGGGACAGTGAAAACCAGCTAGAGCTTTCAGTGCTGGCAGCTTTCCTGTGGGCGCAATCTCTGGACGTTTCCAATTTGGCAGCCGGGCTCTGCCAGAGAGAGATACAGAGTGTTGCCCCCTTACCAAGCAATGCTTTAGCAGAGCGCGAATGTCTGTGTGGCAGCGAATGCAGTTCCAAGGGACAGTGAAAACCAGCTACAGCTTTCAGTGCTGGCAGCTTTCCTGTGGGCGCAATCTCTGGACGTTTCCAATTTGGCAGCCGGGCTCTGCCACAGAGAGATACAGAGTGTTGCCCAATTAGGAAGCAATGCTTTAGCAGAGCGCGAATGTCTGTGTGGCAGCGAATGCAGTTCCAAGGGACAGTGAAAACCAGCTAGAGCTTTCAGTGCTGGCAGCTTTCCTGTGGGTGCAATCTCTGGACGTTTCCAATTTGGCAGCCGGGCTCTGCCAGAGAGAGATACAGAGTGTTGCCCCATTACGAAGCAATGCTTTAGCAGAGCGCGAATGTCTGTGTGGCAGCGAATGCAGTTCCAAGGGACAGTGAAAACCAGCTAGAGCTTTCAGTGCTGGCAGCTTTCCTGTGGGCGCAATCTCTGGACGTTTCCAGTTTGGCAGCCGGGCTCTGCCACAGAGAGATACAGAGTGTTGCCCCCTTACCAAGCAATGCTTTAGCAGAGCGCGAATGTCTGTGTGGCAGCGAATGCAGTTCCAAGGGACAGTGAAAACCAGCTAGAGCTTTCAGTGCTGGCAGCTTTCCTGTGGGCGCAATCTCTGGACGTTTCCAATTTGGCAGCCGGGCTCTGCCACAGAGAGATACAGAGTGTTGCCCCATTACGAAGCAATGCTTTAGCAGAGCGCGAATGTCTGTGTGGCAGCGAATGCAGTGCCAAGGGACAGTGAAAACCAGCTAGAGCTTTCAGTGCTGGCAGCTTTCCTGTGGGCGCAATCTCTGGACGTTTCCAATTTGGCAGCCGGGCTCTGCCAGAGAGAGATACAGAGTGTTGCCCAATTAGGAAGCAATGCTTTAGCAGAGCGCGAATGTCTGTGTGGCAGCGAATGCAGTTCCAAGGGACAGTGAAAATCAGCTAGAGCTTTCAGTGCTGGCAGCTTTCCTGTGGGTGCAATCTCTGGACGTTTCCAATTTGGCAGCCGGGCTCTGCCAGAGAGAGATACAGAATGTTGCCCCATTACGAAGCAAAGCTTTAGCAGAGCGCGAATGTCTGTGTGGCAGCGAATGCAGTTCCAAGGGACAGTGAAAACCAGCTAGAGCTTTCAGTGCTGGCAGCTTTCCTGTGGGCGCAATGTCTGGATGTTTCCAATTTGGCAGCCGGGCTCTGCCAGAGAGAGATACAGAGTGTTGCCCCATTACGAAGCAAAGCTTTAGCAGAGCGCGAATGTCTGTGTGGCAGCGAATGCAGTTCCAAGGGACAGTGAAAACCAGCTACAGCTTTCAGTGCTGGCAGCTTTCCTGTGGGCGCAATCTCTGGACGTTTCCAATTTGGCAGCCGGGCTCTGCCGCAGAGAGATACAGAGTGTTGCCCCATTACGAAGCAATGCTTTAGCAGAGCGCGAATGTCTGTGTGGCAGCGAATGCAGTGCCAAGGGACAGTGAAAACCAGCTAGAGCTTTCAGTGCTGGCAGCTTTCCTGTGGGCGCAATCTCTGGACGTTTCCAATTTGGCAGCCGGGCTCTGCCACAGAGAGATACAGAGTGTTGCCCCCTTACCAAGCAATGCTTTAGCAGAGCGCGAATGTGTGTGTGGCAGCGAATGCAGTTCCAAGGGACAGTGAAAACCAGCTAGAGCTTTCAGTGCTGGCAGCTTTCCTGTGGGCGCAATCTCTGGACGTTTTCAATTTGGCAGCCGGGCTCTGCCAGAGAGAGATACAGAGTGTTGCCCCATTACGAAGCAATGCTTTAGCAGAGCGCGAATGTGTGTGGCAGCGAATGCAGTTCCAAGGGACAGTGAAAACCAGCTAGAGCTTTCAGTGCTGGCAGCTTTCCTGTGGGCGCAATCTCTGGACGTTTCCAATTTGGCAGGCGTGTTCTGCCAGAGAGAGATACAGAGTGTTGCCCAATTAGGAAGCAATGCTTTAGCAGAGCGCGAATGTCTGTGTGGCAGCGAATGCAGTGCCAAGGGACAGTGAAAACCAGCTAGAGCTTTCAGTGCTGGCAGCTTTCCTGTGGGCGCAATCTCTGGACGTTTCCAATTTGGCAGCCGGGCTCTGCCAGAGAGAGATACAGAGTGTTGCCCCATTACGAAGCAATGCTTTAGCAGAGCGCGAATGTCTGTGTGGCAGCGAATGCAGTTCCAAGGGACAGTGAAAACCAGCTAGAGCTTTCAGTGCTGGCAGCTTTCCTGTGGGCGCAATCTCTGGACGTTTCCAATTTGGCAGCCGGGCTCTGCCAGAGAGAGATACAGAGTGTTGCCCCATTACGAAGCAATGCTTTAGCAGAGCGCGAATGTCTGTGTGGCAGCGAATGCAGTTCCAAGGGACAGTGAAAACCAGCTAGAGCTTTCAGTGCTGGCAGCTTTCCTGTACGCGCAATCTCTGGACGTTTCCAATTTGGCAGCCGGGCTCTGCCAGAGAGAGATACAGAGTGTTGCCCCATTACGAAGCAATGCTTTAGCAGAGCGCGAATGTCTGTGTGGCAGCGAATGCAGTGCCAAGGGACAGTGAAAACCAGCTACAGCTTTCAGTGCTGGCAGCTTTCCTGTGGGTGCAATCTCTGGACGTTTCCAATTTGGCAGCCGGGCTCTGCCAGAGAGAGATACAGAGTGTTGCCCCATTACGAAGCAAAGCTTTAGCAGAGCGCGAATGTCTGTGTGGCAGCGAATGCAGTTCCAAGGGACAGTGAAAACCAGCTAGAGCTTTCAGTGCTGGCAGCTTTCCTGTGGGCGCAATCTCTGGATGTTTCCAATTTGGCAGCCGGGCTCTGCCAGAGAGAGATACAGAGTGTTGCCCCATTACCAAGCAATGCTTTAGCAGAGCGCGAATGTCTGTGTGGCAGCGAATGCAGTTCCAAGGGACAGTGAAAACCAGCTAGAGCTTTCAGTGCTGGCAGCTTTCCTGTGGGCGCAATCTCTGGACGTTTCCAATTTGGCAGCCGGGCTCTGCCAGAGAGAGATACAGAGTGTTGCCCCATTACGAAGCAATGCTTTAGCAGAGCGCGAATGTCTGTGTGGCAGCGAATGCAGTTCCAAGGGACAGTGAAAACCAGCTACAGCTTTCAGTGCTGGCAGCTTTCCTGTGGGCGCAATCTCTGGACGTTTCCAATTTGGCAGCCGGGCTCTGCCAGAGAGAGATACAGAGAGTTGCCCCCTTACCAAGCAATGCTTTAGCAGAGCGCGAATGTCTGTGTGGCAGCGAATGCAGTTCCAAGGGACAGTGAAAACCAGCTAGAGCTTTCAGTGCTGGCAGCTTTCCTGTGGGCGCAATCTCTGGACGTTTCCAATTTGGCAGCCGGGCTCTGCCAGAGAGAGATACAGAGTGTTGCCCCATTACCAAGCAATGCTTTAGCAGAGCGCGAATGTCTGTGTGGCAGCGAATGCAGTGCCAAGGGACAGTGAAAACCAGCTAGAGCTTTCAGTGCTGGCAGCTTTCCTGTGGGCGCAATCTCTGGACGTTTCCAATTTGGCAGCCGGGCTCTGCCACAGAGAGATACAGAGTGTTGCCCCATTACGAAGCAATGCTTTAGCAGAGCGCGAATGTGTGTGGCAGCGAATGCAGTTCCAAGGGACAGTGAAAACCAGCTAGAGCTTTCAGTGCTGGCAGCTTTCCTGTGGGCGCAATCTCTGGACGTTTCCAATTTGGCAGCCGGGCTCTGCCACAGAGAGATACAGAGTGTTGCCCCATTACGAAGCAATGCTTTAGCAGAGCGCGAATGTCTGTGTGGCAGCGAATGCAGTTCCAAGGGACAGTGAAAACCAGCTAGAGCTTTCAGTGCTGGCAGCTTTCCTGTGGGCGCAATCTCTGGACATTTCCAATTTGGCAGCCGGGCTCTGCCAGAGAGAGATACAGAATGTTGCCCCATTACGAAGCAAAGCTTTAGCAGAGCGCGAATGTCTGTGTGGCAGCGAATGCAGTTCCAAGGGACAGTGAAAACCAGCTAGAGCTTTCAGTGCTGGCAGCTTTCCTGTGGGCGCAATCTCTGGATGTTTCCAATTTGGCAGCCGGGCTCTGCCACAGAGAGATACAGAGTGTTGCCCCATTACGAAGCAAAGCTTTAGCAGAGCGCGAATGTCTGTGTGGCAGCGAATGCAGTTCCAAGGGACAGTGAAAACCAGCTAGAGCTTTCAGTGCTGGCAGCTTTCCTGTGGGCGCAATCTCTGGACGTTTCCAGTTTGGCAGCCGGGCTCTGCCACAGAGAGATACAGAGTGTTGCCCCCTTACCAAGCAATGCTTTAGCAGAGCGCGAATGTCTGTGTGGCAGCGAATGCAGTTCCAAGGGACAGTGAAAACCAGCTAGAGCTTTCAGTGCTGGCAGCTTTCCTGTGGGCGCAATCTCTGGACGTTTCCAATTTGGCAGCCGGGCTCTGCCACAGAGAGATACAGAGTGTTGCCCCCTTACCAAGCAATGCTTTAGCAGAGCGCGAATGTCTGTGTGGCAGCGAATGCAGTTCCAAGGGACAGTGAAAACCAGCTAGAGCTTTCAGTGCTGGCAGCTTTCCTGTGGGCGCAATCTCTGGACGTTTCCAATTTGGCAGCCGGGCTCTGCCAGAGAGAGATACAGAGTGTTGCCCAATTAGGAAGCAATGCTTTACCAGAGCGCGAATGTCTGTGTGGCAGCGAATGCAGTTCCAAGGGACAGTGAAAATCAGCTAGAGCTTTCAGTGCTGGCAGATTTCCTGTGGGCGCAATCTCTGGACGTTTCCAATTTGGCAGCCGGGCTCTGCCAGAGAGAGATACAGAATGTTGCCCCATTACGAAGCAAAGCTTTAGCAGAGCGCGAATGTCTGTGTGGCAGCGAATGCAGTTCCAAGGGACAGTGAAAACCAGCTAGAGCTTTCAGTGCTGGCAGCTTTCCTGTGGGCGCAATGTCTGGATGTTTCCAATTTGGCAGCCGGGCTCTGCCAGAGAGAGATACAGAGTGTTGCCCCATTACGAAGCAAAGCTTTAGCAGAGCGCGAATGTCTGTGTGGCAGCGAATGCAGTTCCAAGGGACAGTGAAAACCAGCTAGAGCTTTCAGTGCTGGCAGCTTTCCTGTGGGCGCAATGTCTGGACGTTTCCAATTTGGCAGCCGGGCTCTGCCACAGAGAGATACAGAGTGTTGCCCCCTTACCAAGCAATGCTTTAGCAGAGCGCGAATGTGTGTGTGGCAGCGAATGCAGTTCCAAGGGACAGTGAAAACCAGCTAGAGCTTTCAGTGCTGGCAGCTTTCCTGTGGGCGCAATGTCTGGACGTTTCCAATTTGGCAGCCGGGCTCTGCCAGAGAGAGATACAGAGTGTTGCCCCATTACGAAGCAATGCTTTAGCAGAGCGCGAATGTCTGTGTGGCAGCGAATGCAGTTCCAAGGGACAGTGAAAACCAGCTACAGCTTTCAGTGCTGGCAGCTTTCCTGTGGGCGCAATCTCTGGACGTTTCCAATTTGGCAGCCGGGCTCTGCCACAGAGAGATACAGAGTGTTGCCCCATTACGAAGCAATGCTTTAGCAGAGCGCGAATGTCTGTGTGGCAGCGAATGCAGTTCCAAGGGACAGTGAAAACCAGCTAGAGCTTTCAGTGCTGGCAGCTTTCCTGTACGCGCAATCTCTGGACGTTTCCAATTTGGCAGCCGGGCTCTGCCAGAGAGAGATACAGAGTGTTGCCCCATTACGAAGCAATGCTTTAGCAGAGCGCGAATGTCTGTGTGGCAGCGAATGCAGTGCCAAGGGACAGTGAAAACCAGCTACAGCTTTCAGTGCTGGCAGCTTTCCTGTGGGTGCAATCTCTGGACGTTTCCAATTTGGCAGCCGGGCTCTGCCAGAGAGAGATACAGAATGTTGCCCCATTACGAAGCAAAGCTTTAGCAGAGCGCGAATGTCTGTGTGGCAGCGAATGCAGTTCCAAGGGACAGTGAAAACCAGCTAGAGCTTTCAGTGCTGGCAGCTTTCCTGTGGGCGCAATCTCTGGATGTTTCCAATTTGGCAGCCGGGCTCTGCCAGAGAGAGATACAGAGTGTTGCCCCCTTACCAAGCAATGCTTTAGCAGAGCGCGAATGTCTGTGTGGCAGCGAATGCAGTTCCAAGGGACAGTGAAAACCAGCTAGAGCTTTCAGTGCTGGCAGCTTTCCTGTGGGCGCAATCTCTGGACGTTTCCAATTTGGCAGCCGGGCTCTGCCAGAGAGAGATACAGAGTGTTGCCCCATTACGAAGCAATGCTTTAGCAGAGCGCGAATGTCTGTGTGGCAGCGAATGCAGTTCCAAGGGACAGTGAAAACCAGCTACAGCTTTCAGTGCTGGCAGCTTTCCTGTGGGCGCAATCTCTGGACGTTTCCAATTTGGCAGCCGGGCTCTGCCAGAGAGAGATACAGAGAGTTGCCCCCTTACCAAGCAATGCTTTAGCAGAGCGCGAATGTCTGTGTGGCAGCGAATGCAGTTCCAAGGGACAGTGAAAACCAGCTAGAGCTTTCAGTGCTGGCAGCTTTCCTGTGGGCGCAATCTCTGGACGTTTCCAATTTGGCAGCCGGGCTCTGCCAGAGAGAGATACAGAGTGTTGCCCCATTACCAAGCAATGCTTTAGCAGAGCGCGAATGTCTGTGTGGCAGCGAATGCAGTGCCAAGGGACAGTGAAAACCAGCTAGAGCTTTCAGTGCTGGCAGCTTTCCTGTGGGCGCAATCTCTGGACGTTTCCAATTTGGCAGCCGGGCTCTGCCAGAGAGAGATACAGAATGTTGCCCCATTAGGAAGCAATGCTTTAGCAGAGCGCGAATGTCTGTGTGGCAGCGAATGCAGTTCCAAGGGACAGTGAAAACCAGCTAGAGCTTTCAGTGCTGGCAGCTTTCCTGTGGGCGCAATCTCTGGACGTTTCCAATTTGGCAGCCGGGCTCTGCCACAGAGAGATACAGAGTGTTGCCCCATTACGAAGCAATGCTTTAGCAGAGCGCGAATGTGTGTGGCAGCGAATGCAGTTCCAAGGGACAGTGAAAACCAGCTACAGCTTTCAGTGCTGGCAGCTTTCCTGTGGGCGCAATCTCTGGACGTTTCCAATTTGGCAGCCGGGCTCTGCCAGAGAGAGATACAGAGTGTTGCCCCATTACGAAGCAATGCTTTAGCAGAGCACGAATGTCTGTGTGGCAGCGAATGCAGTTCCAAGGGACAGTGAAAACCAGCTAGAGCTTTCAGTGCTGGCAGCTTTCCTGTGGGCGCAATCTCTGGACGTTTCCAATTTGGCAGCCGGGCTCTGCCAGAGAGAGATACAGAGTGTTGCCCCATTACCAAGCAATGCTTTAGCAGAGCGCGAATGTCTGTGTGGCAGCGAATGCAGTTCCAAGGGACAGTGAAAACCAGCTAGAGCTTTCAGTGCTGGCAGCTTTCCTGTGGGCGCAATCTCTGGACGTTTCCAATTTGGCAGCCGGGCTCTGCCACAGAGAGATACAGAGTGTTGCCCAATTAGGAAGCAATGCTTTACCAGAGCACGAATGTCTGTGTGGCAGCGAATGCAGTTCCAAGGGACAGTGAAAACCAGCTAGAGCTTTCAGTGCTGGCAGCTTTCCTGTGGGCGCAATCTCTGGACGTTTCCATTTTGGCAGCCGGGCTCTGCCAGAGAGAGATAGAGAGTGTTGCCCAATTAGGAAGCAATGCTTTAGCAGAGCGCGAATGTCTGTGTGGCAGCGAATGCAGTTCCAAGGGACAGTGAAAACCAGCTAGAGCTTTCAGTGCTGGCAGCTTTCCTGTGGGCGCAATCTCTGGACGTTTCCAATTTGGCAGCCGGGCTCTGCCACAGAGAGATACAGAGTGTTGCCCCATTACGAAGCAATGCTTTAGCAGAGCGCGAATGTCTGTGTGGCAGCGAATGCAGTTCCAAGGGACAGTGAAAACCAGCTAGAGCTTTCAGTGCTGGCAGCTTTCCTGTGGGCGCAATCTCTGGACATTTCCAATTTGGCAGCCGGGCTCTGCCAGAGAGAGATACAGAGTGTTGCCCAATTAGGAAGCAATGCTTTAGCAGAGCGCGAATGTCTGTGTGGCAGCGAATGCAGTTCCAAGGGACAGTGAAAACCAGCTAGAGCTTTCAGTGCTGGCAGCTTTCCTGTGGGCGCAATCTCTGGACGTTTCCAATTTGGCAGCCGGGCTCTGCGACAGAGAGATACAGAGTGTTGCCCCATTACGAAGCAATGCTTTAGCAGAGCGCGAATGTGTGTGGCAGCGAATGCAGTTCCAAGGGACAGTGAAAACCAGCTACAGCTTTCAGTGCTGGCAGCTTTCCTGTACGCGCAATCTCTGGACGTTTCCAATTTGGCAGCCGGGCTCTGCCAGAGAGAGATACAGAGAGTTGCCCCCTTACCAAGCAATGCTTTAGCAGAGCGCGAATGTCTGTGTGGCAGCGAATGCAGTTCCAAGGGACAGTGAAAACCAGCTAGAGCTTTCAGTGCTGGCAGCTTTCCTGTGGCCGCAATCTCTGGACGTTTCCAATTTGGCAGCCGGGCTCTGCCACAGAGAGATACAGAGTGTTGCCCCCTTACCAAGCAATGCTTTAGCAGAGCGCGAATGTCTGTGTGGCAGCGAATGCAGTTCCAAGGGACAGTGAAAACCAGCTAGAGCTTTCAGTGCTGGCAGCTTTCCTGTGGGCGCAATCTCTGGACGTTTCCAATTTGGCAGCCGGGCTCTGCCAGAGAGAGATACAGAGTCTTGCCCCATTACGAAGCAAAGCTTTAGCAGAGCGCGAATGTCTGTGTGGCAGCGAATGCAGTTCCAAGGGACAGTGAAAACCAGCTAGAGCTTTCAGTGCTGGCAGCTTTCCTGTGGGCGCAATCTCTGGACGTTTCCAATTTGGCAGCCG
Organism: Mycteria americana; assembly: GCF_035582795.1. Taxonomy (NCBI): domain Eukaryota; kingdom Metazoa; phylum Chordata; class Aves; order Ciconiiformes; family Ciconiidae; genus Mycteria; species Mycteria americana. The sequence continues at coordinate 675,319 of NW_027445640.1, forward strand.
GGCTCTGCCAGAGAGAGATACAGAGTGTTGCCCCATTACCAAGCAAAGCTTTAGCAGAGCGCGAATGTCTGTGTGGCAGCGAATACAGTTCCAAGGGACAGTGAAAACCAGCTACAGCTTTCAGTGCTGGCAGCTTTCCTGTGGGCGCAATCTCTGGACGTTTCCAATTTGGCAGCCGGGCTCTGCCACAGAGAGATACAGAGTGTTGCCCAATTAGGAAGCAATGCTTTAGCAGAGCGCGAATGTCTGTGTGGCAGCGAATGCAGTTCCAAGGGACAGTGAAAACCAGCTAGAGCTTTCAGTGCTGGCAGCTTTCCTGTGGGCTCAATCTCTGGACGTTTCCAATTTGGCAGCCGGGCTCTGCCAGAGAGAGATAGAGAGTGTTGCCCAATTAGGAAGCAATGCTTTAGCAGAGCGCGAATGTCTGTGTGGCAGCGAATGCAGTTCCAAGGGACAGTGAAAACCAGCTAGAGCTTTCAGTGCTGGCAGCTTTCCTGTGGGCGCAATCTCTGGACGTTTCCAATTTGGCAGCCGGGCTCTGCCACAGAGAGATACAGAGTGTTGCCCAATTGGGAAGCAATGCTTTAGCAGAGCGCGAATGTCTGTGTGGCAGCGAATGCAGTTCCAAGGGACAGTGAAAACCAGCTAGAGCTTTCACTGCTGGCAGCTTTCCTGTGGGCGCAATCTCTGGACATTTCCAATTTGGCAGCCGGGCTCTGCCAGAGAGAGATACAGAGTGTTGCCCAATTAGGAAGCAATGCTTTAGCAGAGCGCGAATGTCTGTGTGGCAGCGAATGCAGTTCCAAGGGACAGTGAAAACCAGCTAGAGCTTTCAGTGCTGGCAGCTTTCCTGTGGGCGCAATGTCTGGACGTTTCCAATTTGGCAGCCGGGCTCTGCCAGAGAGAGATACAGAGTGTTGCCCCATTACGAAGCAAAGCTTTAGCAGAGCGCGAATGTCTGTGTGGCAGCGAATGCAGTTCCAAGGGACAGTGAAAACCAGATACAGCTTTCAGTGCTGGCAGCTTTCCTGTGGGTGCAATCTCTGGACGTTTCCAATTTGGCAGCCGGGCTCTGCCAGAGAGAGATACAGAATGTTGCCCCATTACGAAGCAAAGCTTTAGCAGAGCGCGAATGTCTGTGTGGCAGCGAATGCAGTTCCAAGGGACAGTGAAAACCAGCTAGAGCTTTCAGTGCTGGCAGCTTTCCTGTGGGCGCAATCTCTGGATGTTTCCAATTTGGCAGCCGGGCTCTGCCAGAGAGAGATACAGAGTGTTGCCCCATTAGGAAGCAAAGCTTTAGCAGAGCGCGAATGTCTGTGTGGCAGCGAATGCAGTTCCAAGGGACAGTGAAAACCAGCTAGAGCTTTCAGTGCTGGCAGCTTTCCTGTGGGCGCAATCTCTGGACGTTTCCAATTTGGCAGCCGGGCTCTGCCAGAGAGAGATACAGAGTGTTGCCCCATTACCAAGCAATGCTTTAGCAGAGCGCGAATGTCTGTGTGGCAGCGAATGCAGTGCCAAGGGACAGTGAAAACCAGCTAGAGCTTTCAGTGCTGGCAGCTTTCCTGTGGGCGCAATCTCTGGACGTTTCCAATTTGGCAGCCGGGCTCTGCCACAGAGAGATACAGAGTGTTGCCCCCTTACCAAGCAATGCTTTAGCAGAGCGCGAATGTGTGTGGCAGCGAATGCAGTTCCAAGGGACAGTGAAAACCAGCTAGAGCTTTCAGTGCTGGCAGCTTTCCTGTGGGCGCAATCTCTGGACGTTTCCAATTTGGCAGCCGGGCTCTGCCACAGAGAGATACAGAGTGTTGCCCAATTAGGAAGCAATGCTTTAGCAGAGCGCGAATGTCTGTGTGGCAGCGAATGCAGTTCCAAGGGACAGTGAAAACCAGCTAGAGCTTTCAGTGCTGGCAGCTTTCCTGTGGGCGCAATCTCTGGACGTTTCCAATTTGGCAGCCGGGCTCTGCCACAGAGAGATACAGAGTGTTGCCCCATTACGAAGCAATGCTTTAGCAGAGCGCGAATGTCTGTGTGGCAGCGAATGCAGTTCCAAGGGACAGTGAAAACCAGCTAGAGCTTTCAGTGCTGGCAGCTTTCCTGTGGGCGCAATCTCTGGACGTTTCCAATTTGGCAGCCGGGCTCTGCCAGAGAGAGATACAGAGTGTTGCCCCCTTACCAAGCAATGCTTTAGCAGAGCGCGAATGTCTGTGTGGCAGCGAATGCAGTGCCAAGGGACAGTGAAAACCAGCTAGAGCTTTCAGTGCTGGCAGCTTTCCTGTGGGCGCAATCTCTGGACGTTTCCAATTTGGCAGCCGGGCTCTGCCAGAGAGAGATACAGAGTGTTGCCCCCTTACCAAGCAATGCTTTAGCAGAGCGCGAATGTGTGTGGCAGCGAATGCAGTTCCAAGGGACAGTGAAAACCAGCTAGAGCTTTCAGTGCTGGCAGCTTTCCTGTGGGCGCAATCTCTGGACGTTTCCAATTTGGCAGCCGGGCTCTGCCAGAGAGAGATACAGAGTGTTGCCCAATTAGGAAGCAATGCTTTAGCAGAGCGCGAATGTCTGTGTGGCAGCGAATGCAGTTCCAAGGGACAGTGAAAACCAGCTAGAGCTTTCAGTGCTGGCAGCTTTCCTGTGGGCGCAATCTCTGGACGTTTCCAATTTGGCAGCCGGGCTCTGCCACAGAGAGATACAGAGTGTTGCCCAATTAGGAAGCAATGCTTTAGCAGAGCGCGAATGTCTGTGTGGCAGCGAATGCAGTTCCAAGGGACAGTGAAAACCAGCTAGAGCTTTCAGTGCTGGCAGCTTTCCTGTGGGCGCAATCTCTGGACGTTTCCAATTTGGCAGCCGGGCTCTGCCACAGAGAGATACAGAGTGTTGCCCCATTACGAAGCAATGCTTTAGCAGAGCGCGAATGTCTGTGTGGCAGCGAATGCAGTTCCAAGGGACAGTGAAAACCAGCTAGAGCTTTCAGTGCTGGCAGCTTTCCTGTGGGCGCAATCTCTGGATGTTTCCAATTTGGCAGCCGGGCTCTGCCAGAGAGAGATACAGAGTGTTGCCCCATTACGAAGCAATGCTTTAGCAGAGCGCGAATGTCTGTGTGGCAGCGAATGCAGTTCCAAGGGACAGTGAAAACCAGCTAGAGCTTTCAGTGCTGGCAGCTTTCCTGTACGCGCAATCTCTGGACCTTTTCCAATTTGGCAGCCGGGCTCTGCCAGAGAGAGATACAGAGTGTTGCCCCATTACGAAGCAATGCTTTAGCAGAGCGCGAATGTCTGTGTGGCAGCGAATGCAGTTCCAAGGGACAGTGAAAACCAGCTACAGCTTTCAGTGCTGGCAGCTTTCCTGTGGGTGCAATCTCTGGACGTTTCCAATTTGGCAGCCGGGCTCTGCCAGAGAGAGATACAGAAGGTTGCCCCATTACGAAGCAAAGCTTTAGCAGAGCGCAAATGTCTGTGTGGCAGCGAATGCAGTTCCAAGGGACAGTGAAAACCAGCTACAGCTTTCAGTGCTGGCAGCTTTCCTGTGGGCGCAATCTCTGGATGTTTCCAATTTGGCAGCCGGGCTCTGCCAGAGAGAGATAGAGAGTGTTGCCCCCTTACCAAGCAATGCTTTAGCAGAGCGCGAATGTCTGTGTGGCAGCGAATGCAGTTCCAAGGGACAGTGAAAACCAGCTAGAGCTTTCAGTGCTGGCAGCTTTCCTGTGGGCGCAATCTCTGGACGTTTCCAATTTGGCAGCCGGGCTCTGCCAGAGAGAGATACAGAGTGTTGCCCCATTACCAAGCAATGCTTTAGCAGAGCGCGAATGTCTGTGTGGCAGCGAATGCAGTGCCAAGGGACAGTGAAAACCAGCTAGAGCTTTCAGTGCTGGCAGCTTTCCTGTGGGCGCAATCTCTGGACGTTTCCAATTTGGCAGCCGGGCTCTGCCACAGAGAGATACAGAGTGTTGCCCCATTACGAAGCAATGCTTTAGCAGAGCGCGAATGTGTGTGGCAGCGAATGCAGTTCCAAGGGACAGTGAAAACCAGCTACAGCTTTCAGTGCTGGCAGCTTTCCTGTGGGCGCAATCTCTGGACGTTTCCAATTTGGCAGCCGGGCTCTGCCACAGAGAGACAGAGAGTGTTGCCCCATTACGAAGCAATGCTTTAGCAGAGCGCGAATGTCTGTGTGGCAGCGAATGCAGTTCCAAGGGACAGTGAAAACCAGCTAGAGCTTTCAGTGCTGGCAGCTTTCCTGTGGGCGCAATCTCTGGACGTTTCCAATTTGGCAGCCGGGCTCTGCCACAGAGAGATACAGAGAGTTGCCCCCTTACCAAGCAATGCTTTAGCAGAGCGCGAATGTCTGTGTGGCAGCGAATGCAGTTCCAAGGGACAGTGAAAACCAGCTAGAGCTTTCAGTGCTGGCAGCTTTCCTGTGGGCGCAATCTCTGGACGTTTCCAATTTGGCAGCCGGGCTCTGCCACAGAGAGATACAGAGTGTTGCCCAATTGGGAAGCAATGCTTTAGCAGAGCGCAAATGTCTGTGTGGCAGCGAATGCAGTTCCAAGGGACAGTGAAAACCAGCTAGAGCTTTCAGTGCTGGCAGCTTTCCTGTGGGCGCAATCTCTGGACATTTCCAATTTGGCAGCCGGGCTCTGCCAGAGAGAGATACAGAGTGTTGCCCCATTACGAAGCAAAGCTTTAGCAGAGCGCGAATGTCTGTGTGGCAGCGAATGCAGTGCCAAGGGACAGTGAAAACCAGCTAGAGCTTTCAGTGCTGGCAGCTTTCCTGTGGGCGCAATGTCTGGATGTTTCCAATTTGGCAGCCGGGCTCTGCCACAGAGAGATACAGAGTGTTGCCCCCTTACCAAGCAATGCTTTAGCAGAGCGCGAATGTCTGTGTGGCAGCGAATGCAGTTCCAAGGGACAGTGAAAACCAGCTACAGCTTTCAGTGCTGGCAGCTTTCCTGTGGGCGCAATCTCTGGACGTTTCCAATTTGGCAGCCGGGCTCTGCCAGAGAGAGATACAGAGTGTTGCCCCATTACGAAGCAATGCTTTAGCAGAGCGCGAATGTCTGTGTGGCAGCGAATGCAGTTCCAAGGGACAGTGAAAACCAGCTAGAGCTTTCAGTGCTGGCAGCTTTCCTGTGGGCGCAATCTCTGGACGTTTCCAATTTGGCAGCCGGGCTCTGCCAGAGAGAGATACAGAGTGTTGCCCCATTACCAAGCAATGCTTTAGCAGAGCGCGAATGTCTGTGTGGCAGCGAATGCAGTTCCAAGGGACAGTGAAAACCAGCTAGAGCTTTCAGTGCTGGCAGCTTTCCTGTGGGCGCAATCTCTGGACGTTTCCAATTTGGCAGCCGGGCTCTGCCACAGAGAGATACAGAGTGTTGCCCAATTAGGAAGCAATGCTTTAGCAGAGCGCGAATGTCTGTGTGGCAGCGAATGCAGTTCCAAGGGACAGTGAAAACCAGCTAGAGCTTTCAGTGCTGGCAGCTTTCCTGTGGGCGCAATCTCTGGACGTTTCCAATTTGGCAGCCGGGCTCTGCCACAGAGAGATAGAGAGTGTTGCCCAATTAGGAAGCAATGCTTTAGCAGAGCACGAATGTCTGTGTGGCAGCGAATGCAGTTCCAAGGGACAGTGAAAACCAGCTAGAGCTTTCAGTGCTGGCAGCTTTCCTGTGGGCGCAATCTCTGGACGTTTCCAATTTGGCAGCCGGGCTCTGCCACAGAGAGATACAGAGTGTTGCCCAATTGGGAAGCAATGCTTTAGCAGAGCGCGAATGTCTGTGTGGCAGCGAATGCAGTTCCAAGGGACAGTGAAAACCAGCTAGAGCTTTCAGTGCTGGCAGCTTTCCTGTGGGCGCAATCTCTGGACATTTCCAATTTGGCAGCCGGGCTCTGCCAGAGAGAGATACAGAGTGTTGCCCCATTACGAAGCAAAGCTTTAGCAGAGCGCGAATGTCTGTGTGGCAGCGAATGCAGTTCCAAGGGACAGTGAAAACCAGCTAGAGCTTTCAGTGCTGGCAGCTTTCCTGTGGGCGCAATCTCTGGATGTTTCCAATTTGGCAGCCGGGCTCTGCCAGAGAGAGATACAGAGTGTTGCCCCCTTACCAAGAAATGCTTTAGCAGAGCGCGAATGTCTGTGTGGCAGCGAATGCAGTTCCAAGGGACAGTGAAAACCAGCTAGAGCTTTCAGTGCTGGCAGCTTTCCTGTGGGCGCAATCTCTGGACGTTTCCAATTTCACTGCTGAGCTCTGCCAGAGAGAGATACAGAATGTTGCCCCCTTACCAAGCAAAGCTTTAGCAGAGCGCGAATGTCTGTGTGGCAGCGAATGCAGTTCCAAGGGACAGTGAAAACCAGCTAGAGCTTTCAGTGCTGGCAGCTTTCCTGTGGGCGCAATCTCTGGACGTTTCCAATTTGGCAGCCGGGCTCTGCCAGAGAGAGATAGAGAGTGTTGCCCCCTTACCAAGCAATGCTTTAGCAGAGCGCGAATGTCTGTGTGGCAGCGAATGCAGTTCCAAGGGACAGTGAAAACCAGCTACACCTTTCAGTGCTGGCAGCTTTCCTGTGGGCGCAATCTCTGGACGTTTCCAATTTGGCAGCCGGGCTCTGCCACAGAGGGATACAGAGAGTTGCCCCCTTACCAAGCAATGCTTTAGCAGAGCGCGAATGTCTGTGTGGCAGCGAATGCAGTTCCAAGGGACAGTGAAAACCAGCTAGAGCTTTCAGTGCTGGCAGCTTTCCTGTGGGCGCAATCTCTGGACGTTTCCAATTTGGCAGCCGGGCTCTGCCAGAGAGAGATACAGAGTGTTGCCCCATTACCAAGCAATGCTTTAGCAGAGCGCGAATGTCTGTGTGGCAGCGAATGCAGTTCCAAGGGACAGTGAAAACCAGCTAGAGCTTTCAGTGCTGGCAGCTTTCCTGTGGGCGCAATCTCTGGACATTTCCAATTTGGCAGCCGGGCTCTGCCAGAGAGAGATACAGAGTGTTGCCCCATTACGAAGCAAAGCTTTAGCAGAGCGCGAATGTCTGTGTGGCAGCGAATGCAGTTCCAAGGGACAGTGAAAACCAGCTAGAGCTTTCAGTGCTGGCAGCTTTCCTGTGGGCGCAATCTCTGGATGTTTCCAATTTGGCAGCCGGGCTCTGCCAGAGAGAGATACAGAGTGTTGCCCCCTTACCAAGAAATGCTTTAGCAGAGCGCGAATGTCTGTGTGGCAGCGAATGCAGTTCCAAGGGACAGTGAAAACCAGCTAGAGCTTTCAGTGCTGGCAGCTTTCCTGTGGGCGCAATCTCTGGACGTTTCCAATTTCACTGCTGAGCTCTGCCAGAGAGAGATACAGAATGTTGCCCCCTTACCAAGCAAAGCTTTAGCAGAGCGCGAATGTCTGTGTGGCAGCGAATGCAGTTCCAAGGGACAGTGAAAACCAGCTACACCTTTCAGTGCTGGCAGCTTTCCTGTGGGCGCAATCTCTGGACGTTTCCAATTTGGCAGCCGGGCTCTGCCACAGAGAGATACAGAGAGTTGCCCCCTTACCAAGCAATGCTTTAGCAGAGCGCGAATGTCTGTGTGGCAGCGAATGCAGTTCCAAGGGACAGTGAAAACCAGCTAGAGCTTTCAGTGCTGGCAGCTTTCCTGTGGGCGCAATCTCTGGACGTTTCCAATTTGGCAGCCGGGCTCTGCCAGAGAGAGATACAGAGTGTTGCCCCATTACCAAGCAATGCTTTAGCAGAGCGCGAATGTCTGTGTGGCAGCGAATGCAGTTCCAAGGGACAGTGAAAACCAGCTAGAGCTTTCAGTGCTGGCAGCTTTCCTGTGGGCGCAATCTCTGGACGTTTCCAATTTGGCAGCCGGGCTCTGCCACAGAGAGATAGAGAGTGTTGCCCAATTAGGAAGCAATGCTTTAGCAGAGCGCGAATGTGTGTGTGGCAGCGAATGCAGTTCCAAGGGACAGTGAAAACCAGCTAGAGCTTTCAGTGCTGGCAGCTTTCCTGTGGGCGCAATCTCTGGACGTTTCCAATTTGGCAGCCGGGCTCTGCCACAGAGAGATACAGAGTGTTGCCCCCTTACCAAGCAATGCTTTAGCAGAGCGCGAATGTCTGTGTGGCAGCGAATGCAGTGCCAAGGGACAGTGAAAACCAGCTACAGCTTTCAGTGCTGGCAGCTTTCCTGTGGGCGCAATCTCTGGACGTTTCCAATTTCACTGCTGAGCTCTGCCAGAGAGAGATACAGAATGTTGCCCCCTTACCAAGCAAAGCTTTAGCAGAGCGCGAATGTCTGTGTGGCAGCGAATGCAGTTCCAAGGGACAGTGAAAACCAGCTAGAGCTTTCAGTGCTGGCAGCTTTCCTGTGGGTGCAATCTCTGGACGTTTCCAATTTGGCAGCCGGGCTCTGCCAGAGAGAGATACAGAATGTTGCCCCATTAGGAAGCAATGCTTTAGCAGAGCGCGAATGTCTGTGTGGCAGCGAATGCAGTTCCAAGGGACAGTGAAAACCAGCTAGAGCTTTCAGTGCTGGCAGCTTTCCTGTGGGCGCAATCTCTGGACGTTTCCAATTTGGCAGCCGGGCTCTGCCAGAGAGAGATACAGAGTGTTGCCCCATTACCAAGCAATGCTTTAGCAGAGCGCGAATGTCTGTGTGGCAGCGAATGCAGTTCCAAGGGACAGTGAAAACCAGCTAGGGCTTTCAGTGCTGGCAGCTTTCCTGTGGGCGCAATCTCTGGACGTTTCCAATTTGGCAGCCGGGCTCTGCCACAGAGAGATACAGAGTGTTGCCCAATTAGGAAGCAATGCTTTAGCAGAGCGCGAATGTCTGTGTGGCAGCGAATGCAGTTCCAAGGGACAGTGAAAACCAGCTAGAGCTTTCAGTGCTGGCAGCTTTCCTGTGGGCGCAATCTCTGGACGTTTCCAATTTGGCAGCCGGGCTCTGCCAGAGAGAGATACAGAGTGTTGCCCCATTACCAAGCAATGCTTTAGCAGAGCGCGAATGTCTGTGTGGCAGCGAATGCAGTTCCAAGGGACAGTGAAAACCAGCTAGAGCTTTCAGTGCTGGCAGCTTTCCTGTGGGCGCAATCTCTGGACGTTTCCAATTTGGCAGCCGGGCTCTGCCACAGAGAGATACAGAGTGTTGCCCAATTAGGAAGCAATGCTTTAGCAGAGCGCGAATGTCTGTGTGGCAGCGAATGCAGTTCCAAGGGACACTGAAAACCAGCTAGAGCTTTCAGTGCTGGCAGCTTTCCTGTGGGAGCAATGTCTGGATGTTTCCAATTTGGCAGCCGGGCTCTGCCACAGAGAGATACAGAGTGTTGCCCCCTTACCAAGCAATGCTTTAGCAGAGCGCGAATGTCTGTGTGGCAGCGAATGCAGTGCCAAGGGACAGTGAAAACCAGCTAGAGCTTTCAGTGCTGGCAGCTTTCCTGTGGGCGCAATCTCTGGACGTTTCCAATTTGGCAGCCGGGCTCTGCCAGAGAGAGATACAGAGTGTTGCCCCATTACCAAGCAATGCTTTAGCAGAGCGCGAATGTGTGTGTGGCAGCGAATGCAGTTCCAAGGGACAGTGAAAACCAGCTACAGCTTTCAGTGCTGGCAGCTTTCCTGTGGGCGCAATCTCTGGACGTTTCCAATTTGGCAGCCGGGCTCTGCCAGAGAGAGATACAGAGTGTTGCCCCATTACGAAGCAATGCTTTAGCAGAGCGCGAATGTCTGTGTGGCAGCGAATGCAGTTCCAAGGGACAGTGAAAACCAGCTAGAGCTTTCAGTGCTGGCAGCTTTCCTGTGGGCGCAATCTCTGGACGTTTCCAATTTGGCAGCCGGGCTCTGCCACAGAGAGATACAGAGTGTTGCCCAATTAGGAAGCAATGCTTTAGCAGAGCGCGAATGTCTGTGTGGCAGCGAATGCAGTTCCAAGGGACAGTGAAAACCAGCTAGAGCTTTCAGTGCTGGCAGCTTTCCTGTGGGCGCAATCTCTGGACGTTTCCAATTTGGCAGCCGGGCTCTGCCAGAGAGAGATACAGAGTGTTGCCCCCTTACCAAGCAAAGCTTTAGCAGAGCGTGAATGTCTGTGTGGCAGCGAATGCAGTTCCAAGGGACAGTGAAAACCAGCTAGAGCTTTCAGTGCTGGCAGCTTTCCTGTGGGCGCAATGTCTGCACGTTTCCAATTTGGCAGCCGGGCTCTGCCACAGAGAGATACAGAGTGTTGCCCCCTTACCAAGCAATGCTTTAGCAGAGCGCGAATGTCTGTGTGGCAGCGAATGCAGTTCCAAGGGACAGTGAAAACCAGCTAGAGCTTTCAGTGCTGGCAGCTTTCCTGTGGGCGCAATGTCTGGACGTTTCCAATTTGGCAGCCGGGCTCTGCCAGACAGAGATACAGAGTGTTGCCCCATTACGAAGCAAAGCTTTAGCAGAGCGCGAATGTCTGTGTGGCAGCGAATGCAGTTCCAAGGGACAGTGAAAACCAGCTAGAGCTTTCAGTGCTGGCAGCTTTCCTGTGGGTGCAATCTCTGGACGTTTCCAATTTGGCAGCCGGGCTCTGCCACAGAGAGATACAGAGTGTTGCCCCATTACGAAGCAATGCTTTAGCAGAGCGCGAATGTCTGTGTGGCAGCGAATGCAGTTCCAAGGGACAGTGAAAACCAGCTAGAGCTTTCAGTGCTGGCAGCTTTCCTGTGGGCGCAATCTCTGGATGTTTCCAATTTGCAGCCGGGCTCTGCCAGAGAGAGATACAGAGTGTTGCCCCCTTACGAAGCAATGCTTTAGCAGAGCGCGAATGTCTGTGTGGCAGCGAATGCAGTGCCAAGGGACAGTGAAAACCAGCTAGAGCTTTCAGTGCTGGCAGCTTTCCTGTGGGCGCAATCTCTGGACGTTTCCAATTTGGCAGCCGGGCTCTGCCAGAGAGAGATACAGAGTGTTGCCCCATTACGAAGCAATGCTTTAGCAGAGCGCGAATGTCTGTGTGGCAGCGAATGCAGTTCCAAGGGACAGTGAAAACCAGCTAGAGCTTTCAGTGCTGGCAGCTTTCCTGTGGGCGCAATCTCTGGACGTTTCCAATTTGGCAGCCGGGCTCTGCCAGAGAGAGATACAGAGAGTTGCCCCCTTACCAAGCAATGCTTTAGCAGAGCGCGAATGTCTGTGTGGCAGCGAATGCAGTGCCAAGGGACAGTGAAAACCAGCTAGAGCTTTCAGTGCTGGCAGCTTTCCTGTGGGCGCAATCTCTGGACGTTTCCAATTTGGCAGCCGGGCTCTGCCAGAGAGAGATACAGAGTGTTGCCCCATTACGAAGCAATGCTTTAGCAGAGCGCGAATGTCTGTGTGGCAGCGAATGCAGTTCCAAGGGACAGTGAAAACCAGCTAGAGCTTTCAGTGCTGGCAGCTTTCCTGTGGGCGCAATCTCTGGACGTTTCCAATTTGGCAGCCGGGCTCTGCCAGAGAGAGATACAGAGTGTTGCCCCATTACGAAGCAATGCTTTAGCAGAGCGCGAATGTCTGTGTGGCAGCGAATGCAGTGCCAAGGGACAGTGAAAACCAGCTAGAGCTTTCAGTGCTGGCAGCTTTCCTGTGGGCGCAATCTCTGGACGTTTCCAATTTGGCAGCCGGGCTCTGCCAGAGAGAGATACAGAGTGTTGCCCCCTTACCAAGCAAAGCTTTAGCAGAGCGCGAATGTCTGTGTGGCAGCGAATGCAGTTCCAAGGGACAGTGAAAACCAGCTAGAGCTTTCAGTGCTGGCAGCTTTCCTGTGGGCGCAATCTCTGGACGTTTCCAATTTGGCAGCCGGGCTCTGCCACAGAGAGATACAGAGTGTTGCCCCATTACGAAGCAAAGCTTTAGCAGAGCGCGAATGTCTGTGTGGCAGCGAATGCAGTTCCAAGGGACAGTGAAAACCAGCTAGAGCTTTCAGTGCTGGCAGCTTTCCTGTGGGCGCAGTGTCTGGACGTTTCCAATTTGGCAGCCGGGCTCTGCCAGAGAGAGATACAGAGTGTTGCCCCATTACGAAGCAAAGCTTTAGCAGAGCGCGAATGTCTGTGTGGCAGCGAATGCAGTTCCAAGGGACAGTGAAAACCAGCTAGAGCTTTCAGTGCTGGCAGCTTTCCTGTGGGCGCAATCTCTGGACGTTTCCAATTTGGCAGCCGGGCTCTGCCAGAGAGAGATACAGAATGTTGCCCCATTACGAAGCAATGCTTTAGCAGAGCGCGAATGTCTGTGTGGCAGCGAATGCAGTTCCAAGGGACAGTGAAAACCAGCTAGAGCTTTCAGTGCTGGCAGCTTTCCTGTGGGCGCAATCTCTGGACGTTTCCAATTTGGCAGCCGGGCTCTGCCAGAGAGAGATACAGAGTGTTGCCCCATTACGAAGCAATGCTTTAGCAGAGCGCGAATGTCTGTGTGGCAGCGAATGCAGTGCCAAGGGACAGTGAAAACCAGCTACAGCTTTCAGTGCTGGCAGCTTTTCTGTGGGCGCAAACGCTGGACGTTTCCAATTTGGCAGCCGGGCTCTGCGAGAGACAGATACAGAGTGTTGCCCCATTAGGAAGCAATGCTTTAGGAGAGCGCGAATGTCTGTGTGGCAGCGAATGCAGTTCCAAGGGACAGTGAAAACCAGCTACAGCTTTCAGTGCTGGCAGCTTTCCTGTGGGCGCAATCTCTGGACGTTTCCAATTTCACTGCTGGGCTCTGCCAGAGAGAGATACAGAGTGTTGCCCCCTTACCAAGCAAAGCTTTAGCAGAGCGCGAATATCTGTGTGGCAGCGAATGCAGTTCCAAGGGACAGTGAAAACCAGCTACAGCTTTCAGTGCTGGCAGCTTTCCTGTGGGCGCAATCTCTGGACGTTTCCAATTTGGCAGCCGGGCTCTGCCAGAGAGAGATACAGAGTGTTGCCCCATTACGAAGCAATGCTTTAGCAGAGCGCGAATGTCTGTGTGGCAGCGAATGCAGTGCCAAGGGACAGTGAAAACCAGCTAGAGCTTTCAGTGCTGGCAGCTTTCCTGTGGGCGCAATCTCTGGACGTTTCCAATTTGGCAGCCGGGCTCTGCCAGAGAGAGATACAGAGTGTTGCCCCCTTACCAAGCAAAGCTTTAGCAGAGCGTGAATGTCTGTGTGGCAGCGAATGCAGTTCCAAGGGACAGTGAAAACCAGCTAGAGCTTTCAGTGCTGGCAGCTTTCCTGTGGGCGCAATGTCTGCACGTTTCCAATTTGGCAGCCGGGCTCTGCCACAGAGAGATACAGAGTGTTGCCCCCTTACCAAGCAATGCTTTAGCAGAGCGCGAATGTCTGTGTGGCAGCGAATGCAGTTCCAAGGGACAGTGAAAACCAGCTAGAGCTTTCAGTGCTGGCAGCTTTCCTGTGGGCGCAATGTCTGGACGTTTCCAATTTGGCAGCCGGGCTCTGCCAGACAGAGATACAGAGTGTTGCCCCATTACGAAGCAAAGCTTTAGCAGAGCGCGAATGTCTGTGTGGCAGCGAATGCAGTTCCAAGGGACAGTGAAAACCAGCTAGAGCTTTCAGTGCTGGCAGCTTTCCTGTGGGTGCAATCTCTGGACGTTTCCAATTTGGCAGCCGGGCTCTGCCACAGAGAGATACAGAGTGTTGCCCCATTACGAAGCAATGCTTTAGCAGAGCGCGAATGTCTGTGTGGCAGCGAATGCAGTTCCAAGGGACAGTGAAAACCAGCTAGAGCTTTCAGTGCTGGCAGCTTTCCTGTGGGCGCAATCTCTGGATGTTTCCAATTTGCAGCCGGGCTCTGCCAGAGAGAGATACAGAGTGTTGCCCCCTTACGAAGCAATGCTTTAGCAGAGCGCGAATGTCTGTGTGGCAGCGAATGCAGTGCCAAGGGACAGTGAAAACCAGCTAGAGCTTTCAGTGCTGGCAGCTTTCCTGTGGGCGCAATCTCTGGACGTTTCCAATTTGGCAGCCGGGCTCTGCCAGAGAGAGATACAGAGTGTTGCCCCATTACGAAGCAATGCTTTAGCAGAGCGCGAATGTCTGTGTGGCAGCGAATGCAGTTCCAAGGGACAGTGAAAACCAGCTAGAGCTTTCAGTGCTGGCAGCTTTCCTGTGGGCGCAATCTCTGGACGTTTCCAATTTGGCAGCCGGGCTCTGCCAGAGAGAGATACAGAGAGTTGCCCCCTTACCAAGCAATGCTTTAGCAGAGCGCGAATGTCTGTGTGGCAGCGAATGCAGTGCCAAGGGACAGTGAAAACCAGCTAGAGCTTTCAGTGCTGGCAGCTTTCCTGTGGGCGCAATCTCTGGACGTTTCCAATTTGGCAGCCGGGCTCTGCCAGAGAGAGATACAGAGTGTTGCCCCATTACGAAGCAATGCTTTAGCAGAGCGCGAATGTCTGTGTGGCAGCGAATGCAGTGCCAAGGGACAGTGAAAACCAGCTAGAGCTTTCAGTGCTGGCAGCTTTCCTGTGGGCGCAATCTCTGGACGTTTCCAATTTGGCAGCCGGGCTCTGCCAGAGAGAGATACAGAGTGTTGCCCCATTACGAAGCAATGCTTTAGCAGAGCGCGAATGTCTGTGTGGCAGCGAATGCAGTGCCAAGGGACAGTGAAAACCAGCTAGAGCTTTCAGTGCTGGCAGCTTTCCTGTGGGCGCAATCTCTGGACGTTTCCAATTTGGCAGCCGGGCTCTGCCAGAGAGAGATACAGAGTGTTGCCCCCTTACCAAGCAAAGCTTTAGCAGAGCGCGAATGTCTGTGTGGCAGCGAATGCAGTTCCAAGGGACAGTGAAAACCAGCTAGAGCTTTCAGTGCTGGCAGCTTTCCTGTGGGCGCAATGTCTGGACGTTTCCAATTTGGCAGCCGGGCTCTGCCAGAGAGAGATACAGAGTGTTGCCCCATTACGAAGCAAAGCTTTAGCAGAGCGCGAATGTCTGTGTGGCAGCGAATGCAGTTCCAAGGGACAGTGAAAACCAGCTAGAGCTTTCAGTGCTGGCAGCTTTCCTGTGGGCGCAATCTCTGGACGTTTCCAATTTGGCAGCCGGGCTCTGCCAGAGAGAGATACAGAATGTTGCCCCATTACGAAGCAATGCTTTAGCAGAGCGCGAATGTCTGTGTGGCAGCGAATGCAGTTCCAAGGGACAGTGAAAACCAGCTAGAGCTTTCAGTGCTGGCAGCTTTCCTGTGGGCGCAATCTCTGGACGTTTCCAATTTGGCAGCCGGGCTCTGCCACAGAGAGATACAGAGAGTTGCCCCCTTACCAAGCAATGCTTTAGCAGAGCGCGAATGTCTGTGTGGCAGCGAATGCAGTTCCAAGGGACAGTGAAAACCAGCTACAGCTTTCAGTGCTGGCAGCTTTCCTGTGGGCGCAATCTCTGGACGTTTCCAATTTGGCAGCCGGGCTCTGCCAGAGAGAGATACAGAGTGTTGCCCCATTACGAAGCAATGCTTTAGCAGAGCGCGAATGTCTGTGTGGCAGCGAATGCAGTGCCAAGGGACAGTGAAAACCAGCTAGAGCTTTCAGTGCTGGCAGCTTTCCTGTGGGCGCAATGTCTGGATGTTTCCAATTTGGCAGCCGGGCTCTGCCACAGAGAGATACAGAGTGTTGCCCCCTTACCAAGCAATGCTTTAGCAGAGCGCGAATGTCTGTGTGGCAGCGAATGCAGTTCCAAGGGACAGTGAAAACCAGCTAGAGCTTTCAGTGCTGGCAGCTTTCCTGTGGGCGCAATCTCTGGACGTTTCCAATTTGGCAGCCGGGCTCTGCCAGAGAGAGATACAGAGTGTTGCCCCATTACGAAGCAATGCTTTAGCAGAGCGCGAATGTCTGTGTGGCAGCGAATGCAGTGCCAAGGGACAGTGAAAACCAGCTAGAGCTTTCAGTGCTGGCAGCTTTCCTGTGGGCGCAATCTCTGGACGTTTCCAATTTGGCAGCCGGGCTCTGCCAGAGAGAGATACAGAGTGTTGCCCCATTACGAAGCAATGCTTTAGCAGAGCGTGAATGTCTGTGTGGCAGCGAATGCAGTGCCAAGGGACAGTGAAAACCAGCTAGAGCTTTCAGTGCTGGCAGCTTTCCTGTGGGCGCAATCTCTGGACGTTTCCAATTTGGCAGCCGGGCTCTGCCAGAGAGAGATACAGAGTGTTGCCCCCTTACCAAGCAATGCTTTAGCAGAGCGCGAATGTCTGTGTGGCAGCGAATGCAGTTCCAAGGGACAGTGAAAACCAGCTAGAGCTTTCAGTGCTGGCAGCTTTCCTGTGGGCGCAATCTCTGGACGTTTCCAATTTGGCAGCCGGGCTCTGCCACAGAGAGATACAGAGTGTTGCCCCATTACGAAGCAAAGCTTTAGCAGAGCGCGAATGTCTGTGTGGCAGCGAATGCAGTTCCAAGGGACAGTGAAAACCAGCTAGAGCTTTCAGTGCTGGCAGCTTTCCTGTGGGCGCAATGTCTGGACGTTTCCAATTTGGCAGCCGGGCTCTGCCAGAGAGAGATACAGAGTGTTGCCCCATTACGAAGCAAAGCTTTAGCAGAGCGCGAATGTCTGTGTGGCAGCGAATGCAGTTCCAAGGGACAGTGAAAACCAGCTAGAGCTTTCAGTGCTGGCAGCTTTCCTGTGGGCGCAATCTCTGGACGTTTCCAATTTGGCAGCCGGGCTCTGCCAGAGAGAGATACAGAATGTTGCCCCATTACGAAGCAATGCTTTAGCAGAGCGCGAATGTCTGTGTGGCAGCGAATGCAGTTCCAAGGGACAGTGAAAACCAGCTAGAGCTTTCAGTGCTGGCAGCTTTCCTGTGGGCGCAATCTCTGGACGTTTCCAATTTGGCAGCCGGGCTCTGCCACAGAGAGATACAGAGAGTTGCCCCCTTACCAAGCAATGCTTTAGCAGAGCGCGAATGTCTGTGTGGCAGCGAATGCAGTTCCAAGGGACAGTGAAAACCAGCTACAGCTTTCAGTGCTGGCAGCTTTCCTGTGGGCGCAATCTCTGGACGTTTCCAATTTGGCAGCCGGGCTCTGCCAGAGAGAGATACAGAGTGTTGCCCCATTACGAAGCAATGCTTTAGCAGAGCGCGAATGTCTGTGTGGCAGCGAATGCAGTTCCAAGGGACAGTGAAAACCAGCTAGAGCTTTCAGTGCTGGCAGCTTTCCTGTGGGCGCAATCTCTGGACGTTTCCAATTTGGCAGCCGGGCTCTGCCAGAGAGAGATACAGAATGTTGCCCCATTACGAAGCAATGCTTTAGCAGAGCGCGAATGTCTGTGTGGCAGCGAATGCAGTTCCAAGGGACAGTGAAAACCAGCTAGAGCTTTCAGTGCTGGCAGCTTTCCTGTGGGCGCAATCTCTGGACGTTTCCAATTTGGCAGCCGGGCTCTGCCACAGAGAGATACAGAGAGTTGCCCCCTTACCAAGCAATGCTTTAGCAGAGCGCGAATGTCTGTGTGGCAGCGAATGCAGTTCCAAGGGACAGTGAAAACCAGCTACAGCTTTCAGTGCTGGCAGCTTTCCTGTGGGCGCAATCTCTGGACGTTTCCAATTTGGCAGCCGGGCTCTGCCAGAGAGAGATACAGAGTGTTGCCCCATTACGAAGCAATGCTTTAGCAGAGCGCGAATGTCTGTGTGGCAGCGAATGCAGTGCCAAGGGACAGTGAAAACCAGCTAGAGCTTTCAGTGCTGGCAGCTTTCCTGTGGGCGCAATGTCTGGATGTTTCCAATTTGGCAGCCGGGCTCTGCCACAGAGAGATACAGAGTGTTGCCCCCTTACCAAGCAATGCTTTAGCAGAGCGCGAATGTCTGTGTGGCAGCGAATGCAGTTCCAAGGGACAGTGAAAACCAGCTAGAGCTTTCAGTGCTGGCAGCTTTCCTGTGGGCGCAATCTCTGGACGTTTCCAATTTGGCAGCCGGGCTCTGCCAGAGAGAGATACAGAGTGTTGCCCCATTACGAAGCAATGCTTTAGCAGAGCGTGAATGTCTGTGTGGCAGCGAATGCAGTGCCAAGGGACAGTGAAAACCAGCTAGAGCTTTCAGTGCTGGCAGCTTTCCTGTGGGCGCAATCTCTGGACGTTTCCAATTTGGCAGCCGGGCTCTGCCAGAGAGAGATACAGAGTGTTGCCCCCTTACCAAGCAATGCTTTAGCAGAGCGCGAATGTCTGTGTGGCAGCGAATGCAGTTCCAAGGGACAGTGAAAACCAGCTAGAGCTTTCAGTGCTGGCAGCTTTCCTGTGGGCGCAATCTCTGGACGTTTCCAATTTGGCAGCCGGGCTCTGCCACAGAGAGATACAGAGTGTTGCCCCATTACGAAGCAAAGCTTTAGCAGAGCGCGAATGTCTGTGTGGCAGCGAATGCAGTTCCAAGGGACAGTGAAAACCAGCTAGAGCTTTCAGTGCTGGCAGCTTTCCTGTGGGCGCAATGTCTGGACGTTTCCAATTTGGCAGCCGGGCTCTGCCAGAGAGAGATACAGAGTGTTGCCCCATTACGAAGCAAAGCTTTAGCAGAGCGCGAATGTCTGTGTGGCAGCGAATGCAGTTCCAAGGGACAGTGAAAACCAGCTAGAGCTTTCAGTGCTGGCAGCTTTCCTGTGGGCGCAATCTCTGGACGTTTCCAATTTGGCAGCCGGGCTCTGCCAGAGAGAGATACAGAATGTTGCCCCATTACGAAGCAATGCTTTAGCAGAGCGCGAATGTCTGTGTGGCAGCGAATGCAGTTCCAAGGGACAGTGAAAACCAGCTAGAGCTTTCAGTGCTGGCAGCTTTCCTGTGGGCGCAATCTCTGGACGTTTCCAATTTGGCAGCCGGGCTCTGCCACAGAGAGATACAGAGAGTTGCCCCCTTACCAAGCAATGCTTTAGCAGAGCGCGAATGTCTGTGTGGCAGCGAATGCAGTTCCAAGGGACAGTGAAAACCAGCTACAGCTTTCAGTGCTGGCAGCTTTCCTGTGGGCGCAATCTCTGGACGTTTCCAATTTGGCAGCCGGGCTCTGCCAGAGAGAGATACAGAGTGTTGCCCCATTACGAAGCAATGCTTTAGCAGAGCGCGAATGTCTGTGTGGCAGCGAATGCAGTGCCAAGGGACAGTGAAAACCAGCTAGAGCTTTCAGTGCTGGCAGCTTTCCTGTGGGCGCAATCTCTGGACGTTTCCAATTTGGCAGCCGGGCTCTGCCAGAGAGAGATACAGAGTGTTGCCCCCTTACCAAGCAAAGCTTTAGCAGAGCGCGAATGTCTGTGTGGCAGCGAATGCAGTTCCAAGGGACAGTGAAAACCAGCTAGAGCTTTCAGTGCTGGCAGCTTTCCTGTGGGTGCAATCTCTGGACGTTTCCAATTTGGCAGCCGGGCTCTGCCACAGAGAGATACAGAGTGTTGCCCCATTACGAAGCAATGCTTTAGCAGAGCGCGAATGTCTGTGTGGCAGCGAATGCAGTGCCAAGGGACAGTGAAAACCAGCTAGAGCTTTCAGTGCTGGCAGCTTTCCTGTGGGCGCAATCTCTGGACGTTTCCAATTTGGCAGCCGGGCTCTGCCAGAGAGAGATACAGAGTGTTGCCCCCTTACCAAGCAATGCTTTAGCAGAGCGCGAATGTCTGTGTGGCAGCGAATGCAGTTCCAAGGGACAGTGAAAACCAGCTAGAGCTTTCAGTGCTGGCAGCTTTCCTGTGGGCGCAATCTCTGGACGTTTCCAATTTGGCAGCCGGGCTCTGCCACAGAGAGATACAGAGTGTTGCCCCATTACGAAGCAAAGCTTTAGCAGAGCGCGAATGTCTGTGTGGCAGCGAATGCAGTTCCAAGGGACAGTGAAAACCAGCTAGAGCTTTCAGTGCTGGCAGCTTTCCTGTGGGCGCAATCTCTGGACGTTTCCAATTTGGCAGCCGGGCTCTGCCAGAGAGAGATACAGAATGTTGCCCCATTACAAAGCAATGCTTTAGCAGAGCGCGAATGTCTGTGTGGCAGCGAATGCAGTGCCAAGGGACAGTGAAAACCAGCTAGAGCTTTCAGTGCTGGCAGCTTTCCTGTGGGCGCAATCTCTGGACGTTTCCAATTTGGCAGCCGGGCTCTGCCACAGAGAGATACAGAGAGTTGCCCCCTTACCAAGCAATGCTTTAGCAGAGCGCGAATGTCTGTGTGGCAGCGAATGCAGTGCCAAGGGACAGTGAAAACCAGCTAGAGCTTTCAGTGCTGGCAGCTTTCCTGTGGGCGCAATCTCTGGACGTTTCCAATTTGGCAGCCGGGCTCTGCCAGAGAGAGATACAGAGTGTTGCCCAATTAGGAAGCAATGCTTTAGCAGAGCGCGAATGTCTGTGTGGCAGCGAATGCAGTTCCAAGGGACAGTGAAAACCAGCTAGAGCTTTCAGTGCTGGCAGCTTTCCTGTGGGCGCAATGTCTGGATGTTTCCAATTTGGCAGCCGGGCTCTGCCACAGAGAGATACAGAGTGTTGCCCCCTTACCAAGCAATGCTTTAGCAGAGCGCGAATGTCTGTGTGGCAGCGAATGCAGTTCCAAGGGACAGTGAAAACCAGCTACAGCTTTCAGTGCTGGCAGCTTTCCTGTGGGCGCAATCTCTGGACGTTTCCAATTTGGCAGCCGGGCTCTGCCAGAGAGAGATACAGAGTGTTGCCCCCTTACCAAGCAAAGCTTTAGCAGAGCGCGAATGTCTGTGTGGCAGCGAATGCAGTTCCAAGGGACAGTGAAAACCAGCTAGAGCTTTCAGTGCTGGCAGCTTTCCTGTGGGCGCAATCTCTGGATGTTTCCAATTTGGCAGCCGGGCTCTGCCAGAGAGAGATACAGAGTGTTGCCCCCTTACCAAGCAATGCTTTAGCAGAGCGCGAATGTCTGTGTGGCAGCGAATGCAGTTCCAAGGGACAGTGAAAACCAGCTAGAGCTTTCAGTGCTGGCAGCTTTCCTGTGGGCGCAATCTCTGGACGTTTCCAATTTGGCAGCCGGGCTCTGCCAGAGAGAGATACAGAGTGTTGCCCCATTACGAAGCAATGCTTTAGCAGAGCGCGAATGTCTGTGTGGCAGCGAATGCAGTGCCAAGGGACAGTGAAAACCAGCTAGAGCTTTCAGTGCTGGCAGCTTTCCTGTGGGCGCAATCTCTGGACGTTTCCAATTTGGCAGCCGGGCTCTGCCAGAGAGAGATACAGAGTGTTGCCCCCTTACCAAGCAATGCTTTAGCAGAGCGCGAATGTCTGTGTGGCAGCGAATGCAGTTCCAAGGGACAGTGAAAACCAGCTACAGCTTTCAGTGCTGGCAGCTTTCCTGTGGGCGCAATCTCTGGACGTTTCCAATTTGGCAGCCGGGCTCTGCCAGAGAGAGATACAGAGTGTTGCCCCGTTACGAAGCAATGCTGTAGCAGAGCGCGAATGTCTGTGTGGCAGCGAATGCAGTGCCAAGGGACAGTGAAAACCAGCTAGAGCTTTCAGTGCTGGCAGCTTTCCTGTGGGCGCAATCTCTGGACGTTTCCAATTTGGCAGCCGGGCTCTGCCAGAGAGAGATACAGAGTGTTGCCCCCTTACCAAGCAAAGCTTTAGCAGAGCGCGAATGTCTGTGTGGCAGCGAATGCAGTTCCAAGGGACAGTGAAAACCAGCTAGAGCTTTCAGTGCTGGCAGCTTTCCTGTGGGCGCAATCTCTGGACGTTTCCAATTTGGCAGCCGGGCTCTGCCAGAGAGAGATACAGAGTGTTGCCCCATTACGAAGCAATGCTTTAGCAGAGCGCGAATGTCTGTGTGGCAGCGAATGCAGTGCCAAGGGACAGTGAAAACCAGCTAGAGCTTTCAGTGCTGGCAGCTTTCCTGTGGGCGCAATCTCTGGACGTTTCCAATTTGGCAGCCGGGCTCTGCCAGAGAGAGATACAGAGTGTTGCCCCATTACGAAGCAATGCTTTAGCAGAGCGCGAATGTCTGTGTGGCAGCGAATGCAGTGCCAAGGGACAGTGAAAACCAGCTAGAGCTTTCAGTGCTGGCAGCTTTCCTGTGGGCGCAATCTCTGGACGTTTCCAATTTGGCAGCCGGGCTCTGCCACAGAGAGATACAGAGTGTTGCCCCCTTACCAAGCAATGCTTTAGCAGAGCGCGAATGTCTGTGTGGCAGCGAATGCAGTTCCAAGGGACAGTGAAAACCAGCTAGAGCTTTCAGTGCTGGCAGCTTTCCTGTGGGCGCAATCTCTGGACGTTTCCAATTTGGCAGCCGGGCTCTGCCAGAGAGAGATACAGAGTGTTGCCCCATTACGAAGCAATGCTTTAGCAGAGCGCGAATGTCTGTGTGGCAGCGAATGCAGTTCCAAGGGACAGTGAAAACCAGCTACAGCTTTCAGTGCTGGCAGCTTTCCTGTGGGCGCAATCTCTGGACGTTTCCAATTTGGCAGCCGGGCTCTGCCAGAGAGAGATACAGAGTGTTGCCCCATTACGAAGCAAAGCTTTAGCAGAGCGCGAATGTCTGTGTGGCAGCGAATGCAGTTCCAAGGGACAGTGAAAACCAGCTAGAGCTTTCAGTGCTGGCAGCTTTCCTGTGGGCGCAATGTCTGGACGTTTCCAATTTGGCAGCCGGGCTCTGCCAGGGAGAGATACAGAGTGTTGCCCCATTACGAAGCAAAGCTTTAGCAGAGCGCGAATGTCTGTGTGGCAGCGAATGCAGTTCCAAGGGACAGTGAAAACCAGCTAGAGCTTTCAGTGCTGGCAGCTTTCCTGTGGGCGCAATCTCTGGACGTTTCCAATTTGGCAGCCGGGCTCTGCCAGAGAGAGATACAGAGTGTTGCCCCATTACGAAGCAATGCTTTAGCAGAGCGCGAATGTCTGTGTGGCAGCGAATGCAGTGCCAAGGGACAGTGAAAACCAGCTAGAGCTTTCAGTGCTGGCAGCTTTCCTGTGGGCGCAATCTCTGGACGTTTCCAATTTGGCAGCCGGGCTCTGCCACAGAGAGATACAGAGTGTTGCCCCCTTACCAAGCAATGCTTTAGCAGAGCGCGAATGTCTGTGTGGCAGCGAATGCAGTTCCAAGGGACAGTGAAAACCAGCTAGAGCTTTCAGTGCTGGCAGCTTTCCTGTGGGCGCAATCTCTGGACGTTTCCAATTTGGCAGCCGGGCTCTGCCAGAGAGAGATACAGAGTGTTGCCCCATTACGAAGCAATGCTTTAGCAGAGCGCGAATGTCTGTGTGGCAGCGAATGCAGTTCCAAGGGACAGTGAAAACCAGCTACAGCTTTCAGTGCTGGCAGCTTTCCTGTGGGCGCAATGTCTGGACGTTTCCAATTTGGCAGCCGGGCTCTGCCAGAGAGAGATACAGAGTGTTGCCCCATTACGAAGCAAAGCTTTAGCAGAGCGCGAATGTCTGTGTGGCAGCGAATGCAGTTCCAAGGGACAGTGAAAACCAGCTAGAGCTTTCAGTGCTGGCAGCTTTCCTGTGGGCGCAATGTCTGGACGTTTCCAATTTGGCAGCCGGGCTCTGCCAGAGAGAGATACAGAGTGTTGCCCCATTACGAAGCAAAGCTTTAGCAGAGCGCGAATGTCTGTGTGGCAGCGAATGCAGTTCCAAGGGACAGTGAAAACCAGCTAGAGCTTTCAGTGCTGGCAGCTTTCCTGTGGGCGCAATCTCTGGACGTTTCCAATTTGGCAGCCGGGCTCTGCCAGAGAGAGATACAGAATGTTGCCCAATTAGGAAGCAATGCTTTAGCAGAGCGCGAATGTCTGTGTGGCAGCGAATGCAGTTCCAAGGGACAGTGAAAACCAGCTACAGCTTTCAGTGCTGGCAGCTTTCCTGTGGGCGCAATCTCTGGACGTTTCCAATTTGGCAGCCGGGCTCTGCCACAGAGAGATACAGAGTGTTGCCCCATTACGAAGCAATGCTTTAGCAGAGCGCGAATGTCTGTGTGGCAGCGAATGCAGTGCCAAGGGACAGTGAAAACGAGCTAGAGCTTTCAGTGCTGGCAGCTTTCCTGTGGGCGCAATCTCTGGACGTTTCCAATTTGGCAGCCGGGCTCTGCCAGAGAGAGATACAGAGTGTTGCCCCCTTACCAAGCAATGCTTTAGCAGAGCGCGAATGTCTGTGTGGCAGCGAATGCAGTTCCAAGGGACAGTGAAAACCAGCTACAGCTTTCAGTGCTGGCAGCTTTCCTGTGGGCGCAATCTCTGGACGTTTCCAATTTGGCAGCCAGGCTCTGCCACAGAGAGATACAGAGTGTTGCCCAATTAGGAAGCAATGCTTTAGCAGAGCGCGAATGTCTGTGTGGCAGCGAATGCAGTTCCAAGGGACAGTGAAAACCAGCTAGAGCTTTCAGTGCTGGCAGCTTTCCTGTGGGTGCAATCTCTGGACGTTTCCAATTTGGCAGCCGGGCTCTGCCACAGAGAGATACAGAGTGTTGCCCCATTACGAAGCAATGCTTTAGCAGAGCGCGAATGTCTGTGTGGCAGCGAATGCAGTGCCAAGGGACAGTGAAAACCAGCTAGAGCTTTCAGTGCTGGCAGCTTTCCTGTGGGCGCAATCTCTGGACGTTTCCAATTTGGCAGCCGGGCTCTGCCAGAGAGAGATACAGAGTGTTGCCCCATTACCAAGCAATGCTTTAGCAGAGCGCGAATGTCTGTGTGGCAGCGAATGCAGTTCCAAGGGACAGTGAAAACCAGCTACAGCTTTCAGTGCTGGCAGCTTTCCTGTGGGCGCAATCTCTGGACGTTTCCAATTTGGCAGCCGGGCTCTGCCAGAGAGAGATACAGAGTGTTGCCCCATTACGAAGCAATGCTGTAGCAGAGCGCGAATGTCTGTGTGGCAGCGAATGCAGTTCCAAGGGACAGTGAAAACCAGCTAGAGCTTTCAGTGCTGGCAGCTTTCCTGTGGGCGCAATCTCTGGACGTTTCCAATTTGGTAGCCGGGCTCTGCCACAGAGAGATACAGAGTGTTGCCCCATTACGAAGCAAAGCTTTAGCAGAGCGCGAATGTCTGTGTGGCAGCGAATGCAGTTCCAAGGGACAGTGAAAACCAGCTAGAGCTTTCAGTGCTGGCAGCTTTCCTGTGGGCGCAATCTCTGGACGTTTCCAATTTGGCAGCCGGGCTCTGCCAGAGAGAGATACAGAATGTTGCCCCATTACGAAGCAATGCTTTAGCAGAGCGCGAATGTCTGTGTGGCAGCGAATGCAGTTCCAAGGGACAGTGAAAACCAGCTACAGCTTTCAGTGCTGGCAGCTTTCCTGTGGGCGCAATCTCTGGACGTTTCCAATTTGGCAGCCGGGCTCTGCCACAGAGAGATACAGAGAGTTGCCCCCTTACCAAGCAATGCTTTAGCAGAGCGCGAATGTCTGTGTGGCAGCGAATGCAGTTCCAAGGGACAGTGAAAACCAGCTACAGCTTTCAGTGCTGGCAGCTTTCCTGTGGGCGCAATCTCTGGACGTTTCCAATTTGGCAGCCGGGCTCTGCCAGAGAGAGATACAGAGTGTTGCCCCATTACGAAGCAATGCTTTAGCAGAGCGCGAATGTCTGTGTGGCAGCGAATGCAGTGCCAAGGGACAGTGAAAACCAGCTAGAGCTTTCAGTGCTGGCAGCTTTCCTGTGGGCGCAATCTCTGGACGTTTCCAATTTGGCAGCCGGGCTCTGCCAGAGAGAGATACAGAGTGTTGCCCAATTAGGAAGCAATGCTTTAGCAGAGCGCGAATGTCTGTGTGGCAGCGAATGCAGTTCCAAGGGACAGTGAAAACCAGCTAGAGCTTTCAGTGCTGGCAGCTTTCCTGTGGGCGCAATGTCTGGATGTTT
Source organism: Mycteria americana (assembly GCF_035582795.1). Classification (NCBI taxonomy): domain Eukaryota; kingdom Metazoa; phylum Chordata; class Aves; order Ciconiiformes; family Ciconiidae; genus Mycteria; species Mycteria americana. Next base: position 700,929 of record NW_027445640.1, read on the forward strand.
CCAATTTGGCAGCCGGGCTCTGCCAGAGAGAGATACAGAGTGTTGCCCCCTTACCAAGCAATGCTTTAGCAGAGCGCGAATGTCTGTGTGGCAGCGAATGCAGTTCCAAGGGACAGTGAAAACCAGCTACAGCTTTCAGTGCTGGCAGCTTTCCTGTGGGCGCAATCTCTGGACGTTTCCAATTTGGCAGCCGGGCTCTGCCAGAGAGAGATACAGAGTGTTGCCCCATTACGAAGCAATGCTGTAGCAGAGCGCGAATGTCTGTGTGGCAGCGAATGCAGTGCCAAGGGACAGTGAAAACCAGCTAGAGCTTTCAGTGCTGGCAGCTTTCCTGTGGGCGCAATCTCTGGACGTTTCCAATTTGGCAGCCGGGCTCTGCCAGAGAGAGATACAGAGTGTTGCCCCCTTACCAAGCAAAGCTTTAGCAGAGCGCCAATGTCTGTGTGGCAGCGAATGCAGTTCCAAGGGACAGTGAAAACCAGCTAGAGCTTTCAGTGCTGGCAGCTTTCCTGTGGGCGCAATCTCTGGATGTTTCCAATTTGGCAGCCGGGCTCTGCCAGAGAGAGATACAGAGTGTTGCCCCCTTACCAAGCAATGCTTTAGCAGAGCGCGAATGTCTGTGTGGCAGCGAATGCAGTTCCAAGGGACAGTGAAAACCAGCTAGAGCTTTCAGTGCTGGCAGCTTTCCTGTGGGCGCAATATCTGGACGTTTCCAATTTGGCAGCCGGGCTCTGCCAGAGAGAGATACAGAGTGTTGCCCCATTACGAAGCAAAGCTTTAGCAGAGCGCGAATGTCTGTGTGGCAGCGAATGCAGTTCCAAGGGACAGTGAAAACCAGCTACAGCTTTCAGTGCTGGCAGCTTTCCTGTGGGTGCAATCTCTGGACGTTTCCAATTTGGCAGCCGGGCTCTGCCACAGAGAGATACAGAGTGTTGCCCCATTACGAAGCAATGCTTTAGCAGAGCGCGAATGTCTGTGTGGCAGCGAATGCAGTTCCAAGGGACAGTGAAAACCAGCTAGAGCTTTCAGTGCTGGCAGCTTTCCTGTGGGCGCAATCTCTGGATGTTTCCAATTTGGCAGCCGGGCTCTGCCAGAGAGAGATACAGAGTGTTGCCCCATTACGAAGCAATGCTTTAGCAGAGCGCGAATGTCTGTGTGTCAGCGAATGCAGTGCCAAGGGACAGTGAAAACCAGCTAGAGCTTTCAGTGCTGGCAGCTTTCCTGTGGGCGCAATCTCTGGACGTTTCCAATTTGGCAGCCGGGCTCTGCCAGAGAGAGATACAGAGTGTTGCCCCCTTACCAAGCAATGCTTTAGCAGAGCGCGAATGTCTGTGTGGCAGCGAATGCAGTTCCAAGGGACAGTGAAAACCAGCTAGAGCTTTCAGTGCTGGCAGCTTTCCTGTGGGCGCAATCTCTGGACGTTTCCAATTTGGCAGCCGGGCTCTGCCAGAGAGAGATACAGAATGTTGCCCCATTACGAAGCAATGCTTTAGCAGAGCGCGAATGTCTGTGTGGCAGCGAATGCAGTTCCAAGGGACAGTGAAAACCAGCTAGAGCTTTCAGTGCTGGCAGCTTTCCTGTGGGCGCAATCTCTGGACGTTTCCAATTTGGCAGCCGGGCTCTGCCACAGAGAGATACAGAGAGTTGCCCCCTTACCAAGCAATGCTTTAGCAGAGCGCGAATGTCTGTGTGGCAGCGAATGCAGTTCCAAGGGACAGTGAAAACCAGCTACAGCTTTCAGTGCTGGCAGCTTTCCTGTGGGCGCAATCTCTGGACGTTTCCAATTTGGCAGCCGGGCTCTGCCAGAGAGAGATACAGAGTGTTGCCCCATTACGAAGCAATGCTTTAGCAGAGCGCGAATGTCTGTGTGGCAGCGAATGCAGTGCCAAGGGACAGTGAAAACCAGCTAGAGCTTTCAGTGCTGGCAGCTTTCCTGTGGGCGCAATCTCTGGACGTTTCCAATTTGGCAGCCGGGCTCTGCCAGAGAGAGATACAGAGTGTTGCCCAATTAGGAAGCAATGCTTTAGCAGAGCGCGAATGTCTGTGTGGCAGCGAATGCAGTTCCAAGGGACAGTGAAAACCAGCTACAGCTTTCAGTGCTGGCAGCTTTCCTGTGGGCGCAATGTCTGGACGTTTCCAATTTGGCAGCCGGGCTCTGCCAGAGAGAGATACAGAGTGTTGCCCCATTACGAAGCAATGCTGTAGCAGAGCGCGAATGTCTGTGTGGCAGCGAATGCAGTGCCAAGGGACAGTGAAAACCAGCTAGAGCTTTCAGTGCTGGCAGCTTTCCTGTGGGCGCAATATCTGGACGTTTCCAATTTGGCAGCCGGGCTCTGCCAGAGAGAGATACAGAGTGTTGCCCCATTACGAAGCAAAGCTTTAGCAGAGCGCGAATGTCTGTGTGGCAGCGAATGCAGTTCCAAGGGACAGTGAAAACCAGCTACAGCTTTCAGTGCTGGCAGCTTTCCTGTGGGTGCAATCTCTGGACGTTTCCAATTTGGCAGCCGGGCTCTGCCACAGAGAGATACAGAGTGTTGCCCCATTACGAAGCAATGCTTTAGCAGAGCGCGAATGTCTGTGTGGCAGCGAATGCAGTTCCAAGGGACAGTGAAAACCAGCTAGAGCTTTCAGTGCTGGCAGCTTTCCTGTGGGCGCAATCTCTGGATGTTTCCAATTTGGCAGCCGGGCTCTGCCAGAGAGAGATACAGAGTGTTGCCCCATTACGAAGCAATGCTTTAGCAGAGCGCGAATGTCTGTGTGGCAGCGAATGCAGTGCCAAGGGACAGTGAAAACCAGCTAGAGCTTTCAGTGCTGGCAGCTTTCCTGTGGGCGCAATCTCTGGACGTTTACAATTTGGCAGCCGGGCTCTGCCAGAGAGAGATACAGAGTGTTGCCCCATTACGAAGCAAAGCTTTAGCAGAGCGCGAATGTCTTTGTGGCAGCGAATGCAGTTCCAAGGGACAGTGAAAACCAGCTAGAGCTTTCAGTGCTGGCAGCTTTCCTGTGGGCGCAATCTCTGGACGTTTCCAATTTGGCAGCCGGGCTCTGCCAGAGAGAGATACAGAGTGTTGCCCCATTACGAAGCAATGCTTTAGCAGAGCGCGAATGTCTGTGTGGCAGCGAATGCAGTGCCAAGGGACAGTGAAAACCAGCTAGAGCTTTCAGTGCTGGCAGCTTTCCTGTGGGCGCAATCTCTGGACGTTTCCAATTTGGCAGCCGGGCTCTGCCAGAGAGAGATACAGAGTGTTGCCCCATTACGAAGCAATGCTTTAGCAGAGCGCGAATGTCTGTGTGGCAGCGAATGCAGTTCCAAGGGACAGTGAAAACCAGCTAGAGCTTTCAGTGCTGGCAGCTTTCCTGTGGGCGCAATCTCTGGACGTTTCCAATTTGGCAGCCGGGCTCTGCCACAGAGAGATACAGAGTGTTGCCCCATTACGAAGCAATGCTTTAGCAGAGCGCGAATGTCTGTGTGGCAGCGAATGCAGTTCCAAGGGACAGTGAAAACCAGCTACAGCTTTCAGTGCTGGCAGCTTTCCTGTGGGCGCAATCTCTGGACGTTTCCAATTTGGCAGCCGGGCTCTGCCAGAGAGAGATACAGAGTGTTGCCCCATTACGAAGCAAAGCTTTAGCAGAGCGCGAATGTCTGTGTGGCAGCGAATGCAGTTCCAAGGGACAGTGAAAACCAGCTAGAGCTTTCAGTGCTGGCAGCTTTCCTGTGGGCGCAATGTCTGGACGTTTCCAATTTGGCAGCCGGGCTCTGCCAGAGAGAGATACAGAGTGTTGCCCCATTACGAAGCAAAGCTTTAGCAGAGCGCGAATGTCTGTGTGGCAGCGAATGCAGTTCCAAGGGACAGTGAAAACCAGCTAGAGCTTTCAGTGCTGGCAGCTTTCCTGTGGGCGCAATCTCTGGACGTTTCCAATTTGGCAGCCGGGCTCTGCCAGAGAGAGATACAGAATGTTGCCCAATTAGGAAGCAATGCTTTAGCAGAGCGCGAATGTCTGTGTGGCAGCGAATGCAGTTCCAAGGGACAGTGAAAACCAGCTAGAGCTTTCAGTGCTGGCAGCTTTCCTGTGGGCGCAATCTCTGGACGTTTCCAATTTGGCAGCCGGGCTCTGCCACAGAGAGATACAGAGTGTTGCCCCATTACGAAGCAATGCTTTAGCAGAGCGCGAATGTCTGTGTGGCAGCGAATGCAGTGCCAAGGGACAGTGAAAACGAGCTAGAGCTTTCAGTGCTGGCAGCTTTCCTGTGGGCGCAATCTCTGGACGTTTCCAATTTGGCAGCCGGGCTCTGCCAGAGAGAGATACAGAGTGTTGCCCAATTAGGAAGCAATGCTTTAGCAGAGCGCGAATGTCTGTGTGGCAGCGAATGCAGTTCCAAGGGACAGTGAAAACCAGCTACAGCTTTCAGTGCTGGCAGCTTTCCTGTGGGTGCAATCTCTGGACGTTTCCAATTTGGCAGCCGGGCTCTGCCAGAGAGAGATACAGAGTGTTGCCCCATTACGAAGCAATGCTTTAGCAGAGCGCGAATGTCTGTGTGGCAGCGAATGCAGTGCCAAGGGACAGTGAAAACCAGCTAGAGCTTTCAGTGCTGGCAGCTTTCCTGTGGGCGCAATCTCTGGACGTTTCCAATTTGGCAGCCGGGCTCTGCCAGAGAGAGATACAGAGTGTTGCCCCATTACGAAGCAATGCTTTAGCAGAGCGCGAATGTCTGTGTGGCAGCGAATGCAGTTCCAAGGGACAGTGAAAACCAGCTAGAGCTTTCAGTGCTGGCAGCTTTCCTGTGGGCGCAATCTCTGGACGTTTCCAATTTGGCAGCCGGGCTCTGCCAGAGAGAGATAGAGAGTGTTGCCCCCTTACCAAGCAATGCTTTAGCAGAGCGCGAATGTCTGTGTGGCAGCGAATGCAGTTCCAAGGGACAGTGAAAACCAGCTACAGCTTTCAGTGCTGGCAGCTTTCCTGTGGGCGCAATCTCTGGACGTTTCCAATTTGGCAGCCAGGCTCTGCCACAGAGAGATACAGAGTGTTGCCCAATTAGGAAGCAATGCTTTAGCAGAGCGCGAATGTCTGTGTGGCAGCGAATGCAGTTCCAAGGGACAGTGAAAACCAGCTACAGCTTTCAGTGCTGGCAGCTTTCCTGTGGGCGCAATCTCTGGACGTTTCCAATTTGGCAGACGGGCTCTGCCAGAGAGAGATACAGAGTGTTGCCCCATTACGAAGCAATGCTTTAGCAGAGCGCGAATGTCTGTGTGGCAGCGAATGCAGTGCCAAGGGACAGTGAAAACCAGCTAGAGCTTTCAGTGCTGGCAGCTTTCCTGTGGGCGCAATCTCTGGACGTTTCCAATTTGGCAGCCGGGCTCTGCCACAGAGAGATACAGAGTGTTGCCCCCTTACCAAGCAATGCTTTAGCAGAGCGCGAATGTCTGTGTGGCAGCGAATGCAGTTCCAAGGGACAGTGAAAACCAGCTAGAGCTTTCAGTGCTGGCAGCTTTCCTGTGGGCGCAATCTCTGGACGTTTCCAATTTGGCAGCCGGGCTCTGCCAGAGAGAGATACAGAGTGTTGCCCCATTACGAAGCAATGCTTTAGCAGAGCGCGAATGTCTGTGTGGCAGCGAATGCAGTTCCAAGGGACAGTGAAAACCAGCTAGAGCTTTCAGTGCTGGCAGCTTTCCTGTGGGCGCAATCTCTGGACGTTTCCAATTTGGCAGCCGGGCTCTGCCACAGAGAGATACAGAGTGTTGCCCCCTTACCAAGCAATGCTTTAGCAGAGCGCGAATGTCTGTGTGGCAGCGAATGCAGTTCCAAGGGACAGTGAAAACCAGCTACAGCTTTCAGTGCTGGCAGCTTTCCTGTGGGCGCAATCTCTGGACGTTTCCAATTTGGCAGCCGGGCTCTGCCAGAGAGAGATACAGAATGTTGCCCCCTTACCAAGCAATGCTTTAGCAGAGCGCGAATGTCTGTGTGGCAGCGAATGCAGTTCCAAGGGACAGTGAAAACCAGCTAGAGCTTTCAGTGCTGGCAGCTTTCCTGTGGGCGCAATCTCTGGACGTTTCCAATTTGGCAGCCGGGCTCTGCCAGAGAGAGATACAGAGTGTTGCCCCCTTACCAAGCAATGCTTTAGCAGAGCGCGAATGTCTGTGTGGCAGCGAATGCAGTTCCAAGGGACAGTGAAAACCAGCTACAGCTTTCAGTGCTGGCAGCTTTCCTGTGGGCGCAATCTCTGGACGTTTCCAATTTGGCAGCCGGGCTCTGCCACAGAGAGATACAGAGTGTTGCCCAATTAGGAAGCAATGCTTTAGCAGAGCGCGAATGTCTGTGTGGCAGCGAATGCAGTTCCAAGGGACAGTGAAAACCAGCTAGAGCTTTCAGTGCTGGCAGCTTTCCTGTGGGTGCAATCTCTGGACGTTTCCAATTTGGCAGCCGGGCTCTGCCAGAGAGAGATACAGAGTGTTGCCCCATTACGAAGCAATGCTTTAGCAGAGCGCGAATGTCTGTGTGGCAGCGAATGCAGTTCCAAGGGACAGTGAAAACCAGCTAGAGCTTTCAGTGCTGGCAGCTTTCCTGTGGGCGCAATCTCTGGACGTTTCCAGTTTGGCAGCCGGGCTCTGCCACAGAGAGATACAGAGTGTTGCCCCCTTACCAAGCAATGCTTTAGCAGAGCGCGAATGTCTGTGTGGCAGCGAATGCAGTTCCAAGGGACAGTGAAAACCAGCTAGAGCTTTCAGTGCTGGCAGCTTTCCTGTGGGCGCAATCTCTGGACGTTTCCAATTTGGCAGCCGGGCTCTGCCACAGAGAGATACAGAGTGTTGCCCCATTACGAAGCAATGCTTTAGCAGAGCGCGAATGTCTGTGTGGCAGCGAATGCAGTGCCAAGGGACAGTGAAAACCAGCTAGAGCTTTCAGTGCTGGCAGCTTTCCTGTGGGCGCAATCTCTGGACGTTTCCAATTTGGCAGCCGGGCTCTGCCAGAGAGAGATACAGAGTGTTGCCCAATTAGGAAGCAATGCTTTAGCAGAGCGCGAATGTCTGTGTGGCAGCGAATGCAGTTCCAAGGGACAGTGAAAATCAGCTAGAGCTTTCAGTGCTGGCAGCTTTCCTGTGGGTGCAATCTCTGGACGTTTCCAATTTGGCAGCCGGGCTCTGCCAGAGAGAGATACAGAATGTTGCCCCATTACGAAGCAAAGCTTTAGCAGAGCGCGAATGTCTGTGTGGCAGCGAATGCAGTTCCAAGGGACAGTGAAAACCAGCTAGAGCTTTCAGTGCTGGCAGCTTTCCTGTGGGCGCAATGTCTGGATGTTTCCAATTTGGCAGCCGGGCTCTGCCAGAGAGAGATACAGAGTGTTGCCCCATTACGAAGCAAAGCTTTAGCAGAGCGCGAATGTCTGTGTGGCAGCGAATGCAGTTCCAAGGGACAGTGAAAACCAGCTACAGCTTTCAGTGCTGGCAGCTTTCCTGTGGGCGCAATCTCTGGACGTTTCCAATTTGGCAGCCGGGCTCTGCCGCAGAGAGATACAGAGTGTTGCCCCATTACGAAGCAATGCTTTAGCAGAGCGCGAATGTCTGTGTGGCAGCGAATGCAGTGCCAAGGGACAGTGAAAACCAGCTAGAGCTTTCAGTGCTGGCAGCTTTCCTGTGGGCGCAATCTCTGGACGTTTCCAATTTGGCAGCCGGGCTCTGCCACAGAGAGATACAGAGTGTTGCCCCCTTACCAAGCAATGCTTTAGCAGAGCGCGAATGTGTGTGTGGCAGCGAATGCAGTTCCAAGGGACAGTGAAAACCAGCTAGAGCTTTCAGTGCTGGCAGCTTTCCTGTGGGCGCAATCTCTGGACGTTTTCAATTTGGCAGCCGGGCTCTGCCAGAGAGAGATACAGAGTGTTGCCCCATTACGAAGCAATGCTTTAGCAGAGCGCGAATGTGTGTGGCAGCGAATGCAGTTCCAAGGGACAGTGAAAACCAGCTAGAGCTTTCAGTGCTGGCAGCTTTCCTGTGGGCGCAATCTCTGGACGTTTCCAATTTGGCAGGCGTGTTCTGCCAGAGAGAGATACAGAGTGTTGCCCAATTAGGAAGCAATGCTTTAGCAGAGCGCGAATGTCTGTGTGGCAGCGAATGCAGTGCCAAGGGACAGTGAAAACCAGCTAGAGCTTTCAGTGCTGGCAGCTTTCCTGTGGGCGCAATCTCTGGACGTTTCCAATTTGGCAGCCGGGCTCTGCCAGAGAGAGATACAGAGTGTTGCCCCATTACGAAGCAATGCTTTAGCAGAGCGCGAATGTCTGTGTGGCAGCGAATGCAGTTCCAAGGGACAGTGAAAACCAGCTAGAGCTTTCAGTGCTGGCAGCTTTCCTGTGGGCGCAATCTCTGGACGTTTCCAATTTGGCAGCCGGGCTCTGCCAGAGAGAGATACAGAGTGTTGCCCCATTACGAAGCAATGCTTTAGCAGAGCGCGAATGTCTGTGTGGCAGCGAATGCAGTTCCAAGGGACAGTGAAAACCAGCTAGAGCTTTCAGTGCTGGCAGCTTTCCTGTACGCGCAATCTCTGGACGTTTCCAATTTGGCAGCCGGGCTCTGCCAGAGAGAGATACAGAGTGTTGCCCCATTACGAAGCAATGCTTTAGCAGAGCGCGAATGTCTGTGTGGCAGCGAATGCAGTGCCAAGGGACAGTGAAAACCAGCTACAGCTTTCAGTGCTGGCAGCTTTCCTGTGGGTGCAATCTCTGGACGTTTCCAATTTGGCAGCCGGGCTCTGCCAGAGAGAGATACAGAGTGTTGCCCCATTACGAAGCAAAGCTTTAGCAGAGCGCGAATGTCTGTGTGGCAGCGAATGCAGTTCCAAGGGACAGTGAAAACCAGCTAGAGCTTTCAGTGCTGGCAGCTTTCCTGTGGGCGCAATCTCTGGATGTTTCCAATTTGGCAGCCGGGCTCTGCCAGAGAGAGATACAGAGTGTTGCCCCATTACCAAGCAATGCTTTAGCAGAGCGCGAATGTCTGTGTGGCAGCGAATGCAGTTCCAAGGGACAGTGAAAACCAGCTAGAGCTTTCAGTGCTGGCAGCTTTCCTGTGGGCGCAATCTCTGGACGTTTCCAATTTGGCAGCCGGGCTCTGCCAGAGAGAGATACAGAGTGTTGCCCCATTACGAAGCAATGCTTTAGCAGAGCGCGAATGTCTGTGTGGCAGCGAATGCAGTTCCAAGGGACAGTGAAAACCAGCTACAGCTTTCAGTGCTGGCAGCTTTCCTGTGGGCGCAATCTCTGGACGTTTCCAATTTGGCAGCCGGGCTCTGCCAGAGAGAGATACAGAGAGTTGCCCCCTTACCAAGCAATGCTTTAGCAGAGCGCGAATGTCTGTGTGGCAGCGAATGCAGTTCCAAGGGACAGTGAAAACCAGCTAGAGCTTTCAGTGCTGGCAGCTTTCCTGTGGGCGCAATCTCTGGACGTTTCCAATTTGGCAGCCGGGCTCTGCCAGAGAGAGATACAGAGTGTTGCCCCATTACCAAGCAATGCTTTAGCAGAGCGCGAATGTCTGTGTGGCAGCGAATGCAGTGCCAAGGGACAGTGAAAACCAGCTAGAGCTTTCAGTGCTGGCAGCTTTCCTGTGGGCGCAATCTCTGGACGTTTCCAATTTGGCAGCCGGGCTCTGCCACAGAGAGATACAGAGTGTTGCCCCATTACGAAGCAATGCTTTAGCAGAGCGCGAATGTGTGTGGCAGCGAATGCAGTTCCAAGGGACAGTGAAAACCAGCTACAGCTTTCAGTGCTGGCAGCTTTCCTGTGGGCGCAATCTCTGGACGTTTCCAATTTGGCAGCCGGGCTCTGCCACAGAGAGATACAGAGTGTTGCCCCATTACGAAGCAATGCTTTAGCAGAGCGCGAATGTCTGTGTGGCAGCGAATGCAGTTCCAAGGGACAGTGAAAACCAGCTAGAGCTTTCAGTGCTGGCAGCTTTCCTGTGGGCGCAATCTCTGGACGTTTCCAATTTGGCAGCCGGGCTCTGCCAGAGAGAGATACAGAGTGTTGCCCCATTACCAAGCAATGCTTTAGCAGAGCGCGAATGTCTGTGTGGCAGCGAATGCAGTTCCAAGGGACAGTGAAAACCAGCTAGAGCTTTCAGTGCTGGCAGCTTTCCTGTGGGCGCAATCTCTGGACGTTTCCAATTTGGCAGCCGGGCTCTGCCACAGAGAGATACAGAGTGTTGCCCAATTAGGAAGCAATGCTTTAGCAGAGCGCGAATGTCTGTGTGGCAGCGAATGCAGTTCCAAGGGACAGTGAAAACCAGCTAGAGCTTTCAGTGCTGGCAGCTTTCCTGTGGGCGCAATCTCTGGACGTTTCCAATTTGGCAGCCGGGCTCTGCCACAGAGAGATACAGAGTGTTGCCCAATTGGGAAGCAATGCTTTAGCAGAGCGCGAATGTCTGTGTGGCAGCGAATGCAGTTCCAAGGGACAGTGAAAACCAGCTAGAGCTTTCAGTGCTGGCAGCTTTCCTGTGGGCGCAATCTCTGGACATTTCCAATTTGGCAGCCGGGCTCTGCCAGAGAGAGATACAGAATGTTGCCCCATTACGAAGCAAAGCTTTAGCAGAGCGCGAATGTCTGTGTGGCAGCGAATGCAGTTCCAAGGGACAGTGAAAACCAGCTAGAGCTTTCAGTGCTGGCAGCTTTCCTGTGGGCGGAATGTCTGGATGTTTCCAATTTGGCAGCCGGGCTCTGCCACAGAGAGATACAGAGTGTTGCCCCATTACGAAGCAAAGCTTTAGCAGAGCGCGAATGTCTGTGTGGCAGCGAATGCAGTTCCAAGGGACAGTGAAAACCAGCTAGAGCTTTCAGTGCTGGCAGCTTTCCTGTGGGCGCAATCTCTGGACGTTTCCAGTTTGGCAGCCGGGCTCTGCCACAGAGAGATACAGAGTGTTGCCCCCTTACCAAGCAATGCTTTAGCAGAGCGCGAATGTCTGTGTGGCAGCGAATGCAGTTCCAAGGGACAGTGAAAACCAGCTACAGCTTTCAGTGCTGGCAGCTTTCCTGTGGGCGCAATCTCTGGACGTTTCCAATTTGGCAGCCGGGCTCTGCCACAGAGAGATACAGAGTGTTGCCCCCTTACCAAGCAATGCTTTAGCAGAGCGCGAATGTCTGTGTGGCAGCGAATGCAGTTCCAAGGGACAGTGAAAACCAGCTAGAGCTTTCAGTGCTGGCAGCTTTCCTGTGGGCGCAATCTCTGGACGTTTCCAATTTGGCAGCCGGGCTCTGCCAGAGAGAGATACAGAGTGTTGCCCAATTAGGAAGCAATGCTTTACCAGAGCGCGAATGTCTGTGTGGCAGCGAATGCAGTTCCAAGGGACAGTGAAAATCAGCTAGAGCTTTCAGTGCTGGCAGATTTCCTGTGGGCGCAATCTCTGGACGTTTCCAATTTGGCAGCCGGGCTCTGCCAGAGAGAGATACAGAATGTTGCCCCATTACGAAGCAAAGCTTTAGCAGAGCGCGAATGTCTGTGTGGCAGCGAATGCAGTTCCAAGGGACAGTGAAAACCAGCTAGAGCTTTCAGTGCTGGCAGCTTTCCTGTGGGCGCAATGTCTGGATGTTTCCAATTTGGCAGCCGGGCTCTGCCAGAGAGAGATACAGAGTGTTGCCCCATTACGAAGCAAAGCTTTAGCAGAGCGCGAATGTCTGTGTGGCAGCGAATGCAGTTCCAAGGGACAGTGAAAACCAGCTAGAGCTTTCAGTGCTGGCAGCTTTCCTGTGGGCGCAATGTCTGGACGTTTCCAATTTGGCAGCCGGGCTCTGCCACAGAGAGATACAGAGTGTTGCCCCCTTACCAAGCAATGCTTTAGCAGAGCGCGAATGTGTGTGTGGCAGCGAATGCAGTTCCAAGGGACAGTGAAAACCAGCTAGAGCTTTCAGTGCTGGCAGCTTTCCTGTGGGCGCAATGTCTGGACGTTTCCAATTTGGCAGCCGGGCTCTGCCAGAGAGAGATACAGAGTGTTGCCCCATTACGAAGCAATGCTTTAGCAGAGCGCGAATGTCTGTGTGGCAGCGAATGCAGTTCCAAGGGACAGTGAAAACCAGCTACAGCTTTCAGTGCTGGCAGCTTTCCTGTGGGCGCAATCTCTGGACGTTTCCAATTTGGCAGCCGGGCTCTGCCACAGAGAGATACAGAGTGTTGCCCCATTACGAAGCAATGCTTTAGCAGAGCGCGAATGTCTGTGTGGCAGCGAATGCAGTTCCAAGGGACAGTGAAAACCAGCTAGAGCTTTCAGTGCTGGCAGCTTTCCTGTACGCGCAATCTCTGGACGTTTCCAATTTGGCAGCCGGGCTCTGCCAGAGAGAGATACAGAGTGTTGCCCCATTACGAAGCAATGCTTTAGCAGAGCGCGAATGTCTGTGTGGCAGCGAATGCAGTGCCAAGGGACAGTGAAAACCAGCTACAGCTTTCAGTGCTGGCAGCTTTCCTGTGGGTGCAATCTCTGGACGTTTCCAATTTGGCAGCCGGGCTCTGCCAGAGAGAGATACAGAATGTTGCCCCATTACGAAGCAAAGCTTTAGCAGAGCGCGAATGTCTGTGTGGCAGCGAATGCAGTTCCAAGGGACAGTGAAAACCAGCTAGAGCTTTCAGTGCTGGCAGCTTTCCTGTGGGCGCAATCTCTGGATGTTTCCAATTTGGCAGCCGGGCTCTGCCAGAGAGAGATACAGAGTGTTGCCCCCTTACCAAGCAATGCTTTAGCAGAGCGCGAATGTCTGTGTGGCAGCGAATGCAGTTCCAAGGGACAGTGAAAACCAGCTAGAGCTTTCAGTGCTGGCAGCTTTCCTGTGGGCGCAATCTCTGGACGTTTCCAATTTGGCAGCCGGGCTCTGCCAGAGAGAGATACAGAGTGTTGCCCCATTACGAAGCAATGCTTTAGCAGAGCGCGAATGTCTGTGTGGCAGCGAATGCAGTTCCAAGGGACAGTGAAAACCAGCTACAGCTTTCAGTGCTGGCAGCTTTCCTGTGGGCGCAATCTCTGGACGTTTCCAATTTGGCAGCCGGGCTCTGCCAGAGAGAGATACAGAGAGTTGCCCCCTTACCAAGCAATGCTTTAGCAGAGCGCGAATGTCTGTGTGGCAGCGAATGCAGTTCCAAGGGACAGTGAAAACCAGCTAGAGCTTTCAGTGCTGGCAGCTTTCCTGTGGGCGCAATCTCTGGACGTTTCCAATTTGGCAGCCGGGCTCTGCCAGAGAGAGATACAGAGTGTTGCCCCATTACCAAGCAATGCTTTAGCAGAGCGCGAATGTCTGTGTGGCAGCGAATGCAGTGCCAAGGGACAGTGAAAACCAGCTAGAGCTTTCAGTGCTGGCAGCTTTCCTGTGGGCGCAATCTCTGGACGTTTCCAATTTGGCAGCCGGGCTCTGCCAGAGAGAGATACAGAATGTTGCCCCATTAGGAAGCAATGCTTTAGCAGAGCGCGAATGTCTGTGTGGCAGCGAATGCAGTTCCAAGGGACAGTGAAAACCAGCTAGAGCTTTCAGTGCTGGCAGCTTTCCTGTGGGCGCAATCTCTGGACGTTTCCAATTTGGCAGCCGGGCTCTGCCACAGAGAGATACAGAGTGTTGCCCCATTACGAAGCAATGCTTTAGCAGAGCGCGAATGTGTGTGGCAGCGAATGCAGTTCCAAGGGACAGTGAAAACCAGCTACAGCTTTCAGTGCTGGCAGCTTTCCTGTGGGCGCAATCTCTGGACGTTTCCAATTTGGCAGCCGGGCTCTGCCAGAGAGAGATACAGAGTGTTGCCCCATTACGAAGCAATGCTTTAGCAGAGCACGAATGTCTGTGTGGCAGCGAATGCAGTTCCAAGGGACAGTGAAAACCAGCTAGAGCTTTCAGTGCTGGCAGCTTTCCTGTGGGCGCAATCTCTGGACGTTTCCAATTTGGCAGCCGGGCTCTGCCAGAGAGAGATACAGAGTGTTGCCCCATTACCAAGCAATGCTTTAGCAGAGCGCGAATGTCTGTGTGGCAGCGAATGCAGTTCCAAGGGACAGTGAAAACCAGCTAGAGCTTTCAGTGCTGGCAGCTTTCCTGTGGGCGCAATCTCTGGACGTTTCCAATTTGGCAGCCGGGCTCTGCCACAGAGAGATACAGAGTGTTGCCCAATTAGGAAGCAATGCTTTACCAGAGCACGAATGTCTGTGTGGCAGCGAATGCAGTTCCAAGGGACAGTGAAAACCAGCTAGAGCTTTCAGTGCTGGCAGCTTTCCTGTGGGCGCAATCTCTGGACGTTTCCATTTTGGCAGCCGGGCTCTGCCAGAGAGAGATAGAGAGTGTTGCCCAATTAGGAAGCAATGCTTTAGCAGAGCGCGAATGTCTGTGTGGCAGCGAATGCAGTTCCAAGGGACAGTGAAAACCAGCTAGAGCTTTCAGTGCTGGCAGCTTTCCTGTGGGCGCAATCTCTGGACGTTTCCAATTTGGCAGCCGGGCTCTGCCACAGAGAGATACAGAGTGTTGCCCCATTACGAAGCAATGCTTTAGCAGAGCGCGAATGTCTGTGTGGCAGCGAATGCAGTTCCAAGGGACAGTGAAAACCAGCTAGAGCTTTCAGTGCTGGCAGCTTTCCTGTGGGCGCAATCTCTGGACATTTCCAATTTGGCAGCCGGGCTCTGCCAGAGAGAGATACAGAGTGTTGCCCAATTAGGAAGCAATGCTTTAGCAGAGCGCGAATGTCTGTGTGGCAGCGAATGCAGTTCCAAGGGACAGTGAAAACCAGCTAGAGCTTTCAGTGCTGGCAGCTTTCCTGTGGGCGCAATCTCTGGACGTTTCCAATTTGGCAGCCGGGCTCTGCGACAGAGAGATACAGAGTGTTGCCCCATTACGAAGCAATGCTTTAGCAGAGCGCGAATGTGTGTGGCAGCGAATGCAGTTCCAAGGGACAGTGAAAACCAGCTACAGCTTTCAGTGCTGGCAGCTTTCCTGTACGCGCAATCTCTGGACGTTTCCAATTTGGCAGCCGGGCTCTGCCAGAGAGAGATACAGAGAGTTGCCCCCTTACCAAGCAATGCTTTAGCAGAGCGCGAATGTCTGTGTGGCAGCGAATGCAGTTCCAAGGGACAGTGAAAACCAGCTAGAGCTTTCAGTGCTGGCAGCTTTCCTGTGGCCGCAATCTCTGGACGTTTCCAATTTGGCAGCCGGGCTCTGCCACAGAGAGATACAGAGTGTTGCCCCCTTACCAAGCAATGCTTTAGCAGAGCGCGAATGTCTGTGTGGCAGCGAATGCAGTTCCAAGGGACAGTGAAAACCAGCTAGAGCTTTCAGTGCTGGCAGCTTTCCTGTGGGCGCAATCTCTGGACGTTTCCAATTTGGCAGCCGGGCTCTGCCAGAGAGAGATACAGAGTCTTGCCCCATTACGAAGCAAAGCTTTAGCAGAGCGCGAATGTCTGTGTGGCAGCGAATGCAGTTCCAAGGGACAGTGAAAACCAGCTAGAGCTTTCAGTGCTGGCAGCTTTCCTGTGGGCGCAATCTCTGGACGTTTCCAATTTGGCAGCCGGGCTCTGCCAGAGAGAGATACAGAGTGTTGCCCCATTACCAAGCAAAGCTTTAGCAGAGCGCGAATGTCTGTGTGGCAGCGAATACAGTTCCAAGGGACAGTGAAAACCAGCTACAGCTTTCAGTGCTGGCAGCTTTCCTGTGGGCGCAATCTCTGGACGTTTCCAATTTGGCAGCCGGGCTCTGCCACAGAGAGATACAGAGTGTTGCCCAATTAGGAAGCAATGCTTTAGCAGAGCGCGAATGTCTGTGTGGCAGCGAATGCAGTTCCAAGGGACAGTGAAAACCAGCTAGAGCTTTCAGTGCTGGCAGCTTTCCTGTGGGCTCAATCTCTGGACGTTTCCAATTTGGCAGCCGGGCTCTGCCAGAGAGAGATAGAGAGTGTTGCCCAATTAGGAAGCAATGCTTTAGCAGAGCGCGAATGTCTGTGTGGCAGCGAATGCAGTTCCAAGGGACAGTGAAAACCAGCTAGAGCTTTCAGTGCTGGCAGCTTTCCTGTGGGCGCAATCTCTGGACGTTTCCAATTTGGCAGCCGGGCTCTGCCACAGAGAGATACAGAGTGTTGCCCAATTGGGAAGCAATGCTTTAGCAGAGCGCGAATGTCTGTGTGGCAGCGAATGCAGTTCCAAGGGACAGTGAAAACCAGCTAGAGCTTTCACTGCTGGCAGCTTTCCTGTGGGCGCAATCTCTGGACATTTCCAATTTGGCAGCCGGGCTCTGCCAGAGAGAGATACAGAGTGTTGCCCAATTAGGAAGCAATGCTTTAGCAGAGCGCGAATGTCTGTGTGGCAGCGAATGCAGTTCCAAGGGACAGTGAAAACCAGCTAGAGCTTTCAGTGCTGGCAGCTTTCCTGTGGGCGCAATGTCTGGACGTTTCCAATTTGGCAGCCGGGCTCTGCCAGAGAGAGATACAGAGTGTTGCCCCATTACGAAGCAAAGCTTTAGCAGAGCGCGAATGTCTGTGTGGCAGCGAATGCAGTTCCAAGGGACAGTGAAAACCAGATACAGCTTTCAGTGCTGGCAGCTTTCCTGTGGGTGCAATCTCTGGACGTTTCCAATTTGGCAGCCGGGCTCTGCCAGAGAGAGATACAGAATGTTGCCCCATTACGAAGCAAAGCTTTAGCAGAGCGCGAATGTCTGTGTGGCAGCGAATGCAGTTCCAAGGGACAGTGAAAACCAGCTAGAGCTTTCAGTGCTGGCAGCTTTCCTGTGGGCGCAATCTCTGGATGTTTCCAATTTGGCAGCCGGGCTCTGCCAGAGAGAGATACAGAGTGTTGCCCCATTAGGAAGCAAAGCTTTAGCAGAGCGCGAATGTCTGTGTGGCAGCGAATGCAGTTCCAAGGGACAGTGAAAACCAGCTAGAGCTTTCAGTGCTGGCAGCTTTCCTGTGGGCGCAATCTCTGGACGTTTCCAATTTGGCAGCCGGGCTCTGCCAGAGAGAGATACAGAGTGTTGCCCCATTACCAAGCAATGCTTTAGCAGAGCGCGAATGTCTGTGTGGCAGCGAATGCAGTGCCAAGGGACAGTGAAAACCAGCTAGAGCTTTCAGTGCTGGCAGCTTTCCTGTGGGCGCAATCTCTGGACGTTTCCAATTTGGCAGCCGGGCTCTGCCACAGAGAGATACAGAGTGTTGCCCCCTTACCAAGCAATGCTTTAGCAGAGCGCGAATGTGTGTGGCAGCGAATGCAGTTCCAAGGGACAGTGAAAACCAGCTAGAGCTTTCAGTGCTGGCAGCTTTCCTGTGGGCGCAATCTCTGGACGTTTCCAATTTGGCAGCCGGGCTCTGCCACAGAGAGATACAGAGTGTTGCCCAATTAGGAAGCAATGCTTTAGCAGAGCGCGAATGTCTGTGTGGCAGCGAATGCAGTTCCAAGGGACAGTGAAAACCAGCTAGAGCTTTCAGTGCTGGCAGCTTTCCTGTGGGCGCAATCTCTGGACGTTTCCAATTTGGCAGCCGGGCTCTGCCACAGAGAGATACAGAGTGTTGCCCCATTACGAAGCAATGCTTTAGCAGAGCGCGAATGTCTGTGTGGCAGCGAATGCAGTTCCAAGGGACAGTGAAAACCAGCTAGAGCTTTCAGTGCTGGCAGCTTTCCTGTGGGCGCAATCTCTGGACGTTTCCAATTTGGCAGCCGGGCTCTGCCAGAGAGAGATACAGAGTGTTGCCCCCTTACCAAGCAATGCTTTAGCAGAGCGCGAATGTCTGTGTGGCAGCGAATGCAGTGCCAAGGGACAGTGAAAACCAGCTAGAGCTTTCAGTGCTGGCAGCTTTCCTGTGGGCGCAATCTCTGGACGTTTCCAATTTGGCAGCCGGGCTCTGCCAGAGAGAGATACAGAGTGTTGCCCCCTTACCAAGCAATGCTTTAGCAGAGCGCGAATGTGTGTGGCAGCGAATGCAGTTCCAAGGGACAGTGAAAACCAGCTAGAGCTTTCAGTGCTGGCAGCTTTCCTGTGGGCGCAATCTCTGGACGTTTCCAATTTGGCAGCCGGGCTCTGCCAGAGAGAGATACAGAGTGTTGCCCAATTAGGAAGCAATGCTTTAGCAGAGCGCGAATGTCTGTGTGGCAGCGAATGCAGTTCCAAGGGACAGTGAAAACCAGCTAGAGCTTTCAGTGCTGGCAGCTTTCCTGTGGGCGCAATCTCTGGACGTTTCCAATTTGGCAGCCGGGCTCTGCCACAGAGAGATACAGAGTGTTGCCCAATTAGGAAGCAATGCTTTAGCAGAGCGCGAATGTCTGTGTGGCAGCGAATGCAGTTCCAAGGGACAGTGAAAACCAGCTAGAGCTTTCAGTGCTGGCAGCTTTCCTGTGGGCGCAATCTCTGGACGTTTCCAATTTGGCAGCCGGGCTCTGCCACAGAGAGATACAGAGTGTTGCCCCATTACGAAGCAATGCTTTAGCAGAGCGCGAATGTCTGTGTGGCAGCGAATGCAGTTCCAAGGGACAGTGAAAACCAGCTAGAGCTTTCAGTGCTGGCAGCTTTCCTGTGGGCGCAATCTCTGGATGTTTCCAATTTGGCAGCCGGGCTCTGCCAGAGAGAGATACAGAGTGTTGCCCCATTACGAAGCAATGCTTTAGCAGAGCGCGAATGTCTGTGTGGCAGCGAATGCAGTTCCAAGGGACAGTGAAAACCAGCTAGAGCTTTCAGTGCTGGCAGCTTTCCTGTACGCGCAATCTCTGGACCTTTTCCAATTTGGCAGCCGGGCTCTGCCAGAGAGAGATACAGAGTGTTGCCCCATTACGAAGCAATGCTTTAGCAGAGCGCGAATGTCTGTGTGGCAGCGAATGCAGTTCCAAGGGACAGTGAAAACCAGCTACAGCTTTCAGTGCTGGCAGCTTTCCTGTGGGTGCAATCTCTGGACGTTTCCAATTTGGCAGCCGGGCTCTGCCAGAGAGAGATACAGAAGGTTGCCCCATTACGAAGCAAAGCTTTAGCAGAGCGCAAATGTCTGTGTGGCAGCGAATGCAGTTCCAAGGGACAGTGAAAACCAGCTACAGCTTTCAGTGCTGGCAGCTTTCCTGTGGGCGCAATCTCTGGATGTTTCCAATTTGGCAGCCGGGCTCTGCCAGAGAGAGATAGAGAGTGTTGCCCCCTTACCAAGCAATGCTTTAGCAGAGCGCGAATGTCTGTGTGGCAGCGAATGCAGTTCCAAGGGACAGTGAAAACCAGCTAGAGCTTTCAGTGCTGGCAGCTTTCCTGTGGGCGCAATCTCTGGACGTTTCCAATTTGGCAGCCGGGCTCTGCCAGAGAGAGATACAGAGTGTTGCCCCATTACCAAGCAATGCTTTAGCAGAGCGCGAATGTCTGTGTGGCAGCGAATGCAGTGCCAAGGGACAGTGAAAACCAGCTAGAGCTTTCAGTGCTGGCAGCTTTCCTGTGGGCGCAATCTCTGGACGTTTCCAATTTGGCAGCCGGGCTCTGCCACAGAGAGATACAGAGTGTTGCCCCATTACGAAGCAATGCTTTAGCAGAGCGCGAATGTGTGTGGCAGCGAATGCAGTTCCAAGGGACAGTGAAAACCAGCTACAGCTTTCAGTGCTGGCAGCTTTCCTGTGGGCGCAATCTCTGGACGTTTCCAATTTGGCAGCCGGGCTCTGCCACAGAGAGACAGAGAGTGTTGCCCCATTACGAAGCAATGCTTTAGCAGAGCGCGAATGTCTGTGTGGCAGCGAATGCAGTTCCAAGGGACAGTGAAAACCAGCTAGAGCTTTCAGTGCTGGCAGCTTTCCTGTGGGCGCAATCTCTGGACGTTTCCAATTTGGCAGCCGGGCTCTGCCACAGAGAGATACAGAGAGTTGCCCCCTTACCAAGCAATGCTTTAGCAGAGCGCGAATGTCTGTGTGGCAGCGAATGCAGTTCCAAGGGACAGTGAAAACCAGCTAGAGCTTTCAGTGCTGGCAGCTTTCCTGTGGGCGCAATCTCTGGACGTTTCCAATTTGGCAGCCGGGCTCTGCCACAGAGAGATACAGAGTGTTGCCCAATTGGGAAGCAATGCTTTAGCAGAGCGCAAATGTCTGTGTGGCAGCGAATGCAGTTCCAAGGGACAGTGAAAACCAGCTAGAGCTTTCAGTGCTGGCAGCTTTCCTGTGGGCGCAATCTCTGGACATTTCCAATTTGGCAGCCGGGCTCTGCCAGAGAGAGATACAGAGTGTTGCCCCATTACGAAGCAAAGCTTTAGCAGAGCGCGAATGTCTGTGTGGCAGCGAATGCAGTGCCAAGGGACAGTGAAAACCAGCTAGAGCTTTCAGTGCTGGCAGCTTTCCTGTGGGCGCAATGTCTGGATGTTTCCAATTTGGCAGCCGGGCTCTGCCACAGAGAGATACAGAGTGTTGCCCCCTTACCAAGCAATGCTTTAGCAGAGCGCGAATGTCTGTGTGGCAGCGAATGCAGTTCCAAGGGACAGTGAAAACCAGCTACAGCTTTCAGTGCTGGCAGCTTTCCTGTGGGCGCAATCTCTGGACGTTTCCAATTTGGCAGCCGGGCTCTGCCAGAGAGAGATACAGAGTGTTGCCCCATTACGAAGCAATGCTTTAGCAGAGCGCGAATGTCTGTGTGGCAGCGAATGCAGTTCCAAGGGACAGTGAAAACCAGCTAGAGCTTTCAGTGCTGGCAGCTTTCCTGTGGGCGCAATCTCTGGACGTTTCCAATTTGGCAGCCGGGCTCTGCCAGAGAGAGATACAGAGTGTTGCCCCATTACCAAGCAATGCTTTAGCAGAGCGCGAATGTCTGTGTGGCAGCGAATGCAGTTCCAAGGGACAGTGAAAACCAGCTAGAGCTTTCAGTGCTGGCAGCTTTCCTGTGGGCGCAATCTCTGGACGTTTCCAATTTGGCAGCCGGGCTCTGCCACAGAGAGATACAGAGTGTTGCCCAATTAGGAAGCAATGCTTTAGCAGAGCGCGAATGTCTGTGTGGCAGCGAATGCAGTTCCAAGGGACAGTGAAAACCAGCTAGAGCTTTCAGTGCTGGCAGCTTTCCTGTGGGCGCAATCTCTGGACGTTTCCAATTTGGCAGCCGGGCTCTGCCACAGAGAGATAGAGAGTGTTGCCCAATTAGGAAGCAATGCTTTAGCAGAGCACGAATGTCTGTGTGGCAGCGAATGCAGTTCCAAGGGACAGTGAAAACCAGCTAGAGCTTTCAGTGCTGGCAGCTTTCCTGTGGGCGCAATCTCTGGACGTTTCCAATTTGGCAGCCGGGCTCTGCCACAGAGAGATACAGAGTGTTGCCCAATTGGGAAGCAATGCTTTAGCAGAGCGCGAATGTCTGTGTGGCAGCGAATGCAGTTCCAAGGGACAGTGAAAACCAGCTAGAGCTTTCAGTGCTGGCAGCTTTCCTGTGGGCGCAATCTCTGGACATTTCCAATTTGGCAGCCGGGCTCTGCCAGAGAGAGATACAGAGTGTTGCCCCATTACGAAGCAAAGCTTTAGCAGAGCGCGAATGTCTGTGTGGCAGCGAATGCAGTTCCAAGGGACAGTGAAAACCAGCTAGAGCTTTCAGTGCTGGCAGCTTTCCTGTGGGCGCAATCTCTGGATGTTTCCAATTTGGCAGCCGGGCTCTGCCAGAGAGAGATACAGAGTGTTGCCCCCTTACCAAGAAATGCTTTAGCAGAGCGCGAATGTCTGTGTGGCAGCGAATGCAGTTCCAAGGGACAGTGAAAACCAGCTAGAGCTTTCAGTGCTGGCAGCTTTCCTGTGGGCGCAATCTCTGGACGTTTCCAATTTCACTGCTGAGCTCTGCCAGAGAGAGATACAGAATGTTGCCCCCTTACCAAGCAAAGCTTTAGCAGAGCGCGAATGTCTGTGTGGCAGCGAATGCAGTTCCAAGGGACAGTGAAAACCAGCTAGAGCTTTCAGTGCTGGCAGCTTTCCTGTGGGCGCAATCTCTGGACGTTTCCAATTTGGCAGCCGGGCTCTGCCAGAGAGAGATAGAGAGTGTTGCCCCCTTACCAAGCAATGCTTTAGCAGAGCGCGAATGTCTGTGTGGCAGCGAATGCAGTTCCAAGGGACAGTGAAAACCAGCTACACCTTTCAGTGCTGGCAGCTTTCCTGTGGGCGCAATCTCTGGACGTTTCCAATTTGGCAGCCGGGCTCTGCCACAGAGGGATACAGAGAGTTGCCCCCTTACCAAGCAATGCTTTAGCAGAGCGCGAATGTCTGTGTGGCAGCGAATGCAGTTCCAAGGGACAGTGAAAACCAGCTAGAGCTTTCAGTGCTGGCAGCTTTCCTGTGGGCGCAATCTCTGGACGTTTCCAATTTGGCAGCCGGGCTCTGCCAGAGAGAGATACAGAGTGTTGCCCCATTACCAAGCAATGCTTTAGCAGAGCGCGAATGTCTGTGTGGCAGCGAATGCAGTTCCAAGGGACAGTGAAAACCAGCTAGAGCTTTCAGTGCTGGCAGCTTTCCTGTGGGCGCAATCTCTGGACATTTCCAATTTGGCAGCCGGGCTCTGCCAGAGAGAGATACAGAGTGTTGCCCCATTACGAAGCAAAGCTTTAGCAGAGCGCGAATGTCTGTGTGGCAGCGAATGCAGTTCCAAGGGACAGTGAAAACCAGCTAGAGCTTTCAGTGCTGGCAGCTTTCCTGTGGGCGCAATCTCTGGATGTTTCCAATTTGGCAGCCGGGCTCTGCCAGAGAGAGATACAGAGTGTTGCCCCCTTACCAAGAAATGCTTTAGCAGAGCGCGAATGTCTGTGTGGCAGCGAATGCAGTTCCAAGGGACAGTGAAAACCAGCTAGAGCTTTCAGTGCTGGCAGCTTTCCTGTGGGCGCAATCTCTGGACGTTTCCAATTTCACTGCTGAGCTCTGCCAGAGAGAGATACAGAATGTTGCCCCCTTACCAAGCAAAGCTTTAGCAGAGCGCGAATGTCTGTGTGGCAGCGAATGCAGTTCCAAGGGACAGTGAAAACCAGCTACACCTTTCAGTGCTGGCAGCTTTCCTGTGGGCGCAATCTCTGGACGTTTCCAATTTGGCAGCCGGGCTCTGCCACAGAGAGATACAGAGAGTTGCCCCCTTACCAAGCAATGCTTTAGCAGAGCGCGAATGTCTGTGTGGCAGCGAATGCAGTTCCAAGGGACAGTGAAAACCAGCTAGAGCTTTCAGTGCTGGCAGCTTTCCTGTGGGCGCAATCTCTGGACGTTTCCAATTTGGCAGCCGGGCTCTGCCAGAGAGAGATACAGAGTGTTGCCCCATTACCAAGCAATGCTTTAGCAGAGCGCGAATGTCTGTGTGGCAGCGAATGCAGTTCCAAGGGACAGTGAAAACCAGCTAGAGCTTTCAGTGCTGGCAGCTTTCCTGTGGGCGCAATCTCTGGACGTTTCCAATTTGGCAGCCGGGCTCTGCCACAGAGAGATAGAGAGTGTTGCCCAATTAGGAAGCAATGCTTTAGCAGAGCGCGAATGTGTGTGTGGCAGCGAATGCAGTTCCAAGGGACAGTGAAAACCAGCTAGAGCTTTCAGTGCTGGCAGCTTTCCTGTGGGCGCAATCTCTGGACGTTTCCAATTTGGCAGCCGGGCTCTGCCACAGAGAGATACAGAGTGTTGCCCCCTTACCAAGCAATGCTTTAGCAGAGCGCGAATGTCTGTGTGGCAGCGAATGCAGTGCCAAGGGACAGTGAAAACCAGCTACAGCTTTCAGTGCTGGCAGCTTTCCTGTGGGCGCAATCTCTGGACGTTTCCAATTTCACTGCTGAGCTCTGCCAGAGAGAGATACAGAATGTTGCCCCCTTACCAAGCAAAGCTTTAGCAGAGCGCGAATGTCTGTGTGGCAGCGAATGCAGTTCCAAGGGACAGTGAAAACCAGCTAGAGCTTTCAGTGCTGGCAGCTTTCCTGTGGGTGCAATCTCTGGACGTTTCCAATTTGGCAGCCGGGCTCTGCCAGAGAGAGATACAGAATGTTGCCCCATTAGGAAGCAATGCTTTAGCAGAGCGCGAATGTCTGTGTGGCAGCGAATGCAGTTCCAAGGGACAGTGAAAACCAGCTAGAGCTTTCAGTGCTGGCAGCTTTCCTGTGGGCGCAATCTCTGGACGTTTCCAATTTGGCAGCCGGGCTCTGCCAGAGAGAGATACAGAGTGTTGCCCCATTACCAAGCAATGCTTTAGCAGAGCGCGAATGTCTGTGTGGCAGCGAATGCAGTTCCAAGGGACAGTGAAAACCAGCTAGGGCTTTCAGTGCTGGCAGCTTTCCTGTGGGCGCAATCTCTGGACGTTTCCAATTTGGCAGCCGGGCTCTGCCACAGAGAGATACAGAGTGTTGCCCAATTAGGAAGCAATGCTTTAGCAGAGCGCGAATGTCTGTGTGGCAGCGAATGCAGTTCCAAGGGACAGTGAAAACCAGCTAGAGCTTTCAGTGCTGGCAGCTTTCCTGTGGGCGCAATCTCTGGACGTTTCCAATTTGGCAGCCGGGCTCTGCCAGAGAGAGATACAGAGTGTTGCCCCATTACCAAGCAATGCTTTAGCAGAGCGCGAATGTCTGTGTGGCAGCGAATGCAGTTCCAAGGGACAGTGAAAACCAGCTAGAGCTTTCAGTGCTGGCAGCTTTCCTGTGGGCGCAATCTCTGGACGTTTCCAATTTGGCAGCCGGGCTCTGCCACAGAGAGATACAGAGTGTTGCCCAATTAGGAAGCAATGCTTTAGCAGAGCGCGAATGTCTGTGTGGCAGCGAATGCAGTTCCAAGGGACACTGAAAACCAGCTAGAGCTTTCAGTGCTGGCAGCTTTCCTGTGGGAGCAATGTCTGGATGTTTCCAATTTGGCAGCCGGGCTCTGCCACAGAGAGATACAGAGTGTTGCCCCCTTACCAAGCAATGCTTTAGCAGAGCGCGAATGTCTGTGTGGCAGCGAATGCAGTGCCAAGGGACAGTGAAAACCAGCTAGAGCTTTCAGTGCTGGCAGCTTTCCTGTGGGCGCAATCTCTGGACGTTTCCAATTTGGCAGCCGGGCTCTGCCAGAGAGAGATACAGAGTGTTGCCCCATTACCAAGCAATGCTTTAGCAGAGCGCGAATGTGTGTGTGGCAGCGAATGCAGTTCCAAGGGACAGTGAAAACCAGCTACAGCTTTCAGTGCTGGCAGCTTTCCTGTGGGCGCAATCTCTGGACGTTTCCAATTTGGCAGCCGGGCTCTGCCAGAGAGAGATACAGAGTGTTGCCCCATTACGAAGCAATGCTTTAGCAGAGCGCGAATGTCTGTGTGGCAGCGAATGCAGTTCCAAGGGACAGTGAAAACCAGCTAGAGCTTTCAGTGCTGGCAGCTTTCCTGTGGGCGCAATCTCTGGACGTTTCCAATTTGGCAGCCGGGCTCTGCCACAGAGAGATACAGAGTGTTGCCCAATTAGGAAGCAATGCTTTAGCAGAGCGCGAATGTCTGTGTGGCAGCGAATGCAGTTCCAAGGGACAGTGAAAACCAGCTAGAGCTTTCAGTGCTGGCAGCTTTCCTGTGGGCGCAATCTCTGGACGTTTCCAATTTGGCAGCCGGGCTCTGCCAGAGAGAGATAGAGAGTGTTGCCCAATTAGGAAGCAATGCTTTAGCAGAGCGCGAATGTCTGTGTGGCAGCGAATGCAGTTCCAAGGGACAGTGAAAACCAGCTAGAGCTTTCAGTGCTGGCAGCTTTCCTGTGGGCGCAATCTCTGGACGTTTCCAATTTGGCAGCCGGGCTCTGCCACAGAGAGATACAGAGTGTTGCCCAATTGGGAAGCAATGCTTTAGCAGAGCGCGAATGTCTGTGTGGCAGCGAATGCAGTTCCAAGGGACAGTGAAAACCAGCTAGAGCTTTCAGTGCTGGCAGCTTTCCTGTGGGCGCAATGTCTGGATGTTTCCAATTTGGCAGCCGGGCTCTGCCACAGAGAGATAGAGAGTGTTGCCCCCTTACCAAGCAATGCTTTAGCAGAGCGCGAATGTCTGTGTGGCAGCGAATGCAGTTCCAAGGGACAGTGAAAACCAGCTACAGCTTTCAGTGCTGGCAGCTTTCCTGTGGGCGCAATCTCTGGACGTTTCCAATTTGGCAGCGGGGCTCTGCCACAGAGAGATACAGAGTGTTGCCCCATTACGAAGCAATGCTTTAGCAGAGCGCGAATGTCTGTGTGGCAGCGAATGCAGTTCCAAGGGACAGTGAAAACCAGCTAGAGCTTTCAGTGCTGGCAGCTTTCCTGTGGGCGCAATCTCTGGACGTTTCCAATTTGGCAGCCGGGCTCTGCCAGAGAGAGATAGAGAGTGTTGCCCCATTACGAAGCAATGCTTTAGCAGAGCGCGAATGTCTGTGTGGCAGCGAATGCAGTGCCAAGGGACAGTGAAAACCAGCTAGAGCTTTCAGTGCTGGCAGCTTTCCTGTGGGCGCAATCTCTGGACGTTTCCAATTTGGCAGCCGGGCTCTGCCACAGAGAGATACAGAGTGTTGCCCCCTTACCAAGCAATGCTTTAGCAGAGCGCGAATGTCTGTGTGGCAGCGAATGCAGTTCCAAGGGACAGTGAAAACCAGCTACAGCTTTCAGTGCTGGCAGCTTTCCTGTGGGCGCAATCTCTGGACGTTTCCAATTTGGCAGCCGGGCTCTGCCAGAGAGAGATACAGAGTGTTGCCCCATTACGAAGCAATGCTTTAGCAGAGCGCGAATGTCTGTGTGGCAGCGAATGCAGTTCCAAGGGACAGTGAAAACCAGCTAGAGCTTTCAGTGCTGGCAGCTTTCCTGTGGGCGCAATCTCTGGACGTTTCCAAATTGGCAGCCGGGCTCTGCCACAGAGAGATACAGAGTGTTGCCCCATTACGAAGCAAAGCTTTAGCAGAGCGCGAATGTCTGTGTGGCAGCGAATGCAGTTCCAAGGGACAGTGAAAACCAGCTAGAGCTTTCAGTGCTGGCAGCTTTCCTGTGGGCGCAAACTCTGGACATTTCCAATTTGGCAGCCGGGCTCTGCCACAGAGAGATACAGAATGTTGCCCCATTACGAAGCAATGCTTTAGCAGAGCGCGAATGTCTGTGTGGCAGCGAATGCAGTTCCAAGGGACAGTGAAAACCAGCTAGAGCTTTCAGTGCTGGCAGCTTTCCTGTGGGCGCAATCTCTGGACGTTTCCAATTTGGCAGCCGGGCTCTGCCAGAGAGAGATACAGAGTGTTGCCCCATTACGAAGCAAAGCTTTAGCAGAGCGCGAATGTCTGTGTGGCAGCGAATGCAGTTCCAAGGGACAGTGAAAACCAGCTAGAGCTTTCAGTGCTGGCAGCTTTCCTGTGGGTGCAATCTCTGGACGTTTCCAATTTGGCAGCCGGGCTCTGCCAGAGAGAGATACAGAATGTTGCCCCATTACGAAGCAAAGCTTTAGCAGAGCGCGAATGTCTGTGTGGCAGCGAATGCAGTTCCAAGGGACAGTGAAAACCAGCTAGAGCTTTCAGTGCTGGCAGCTTTCCTGTGGGCGCAATCTCTGGACGTTTCCAATTTGGCAGCCGGGCTCTGCCAGAGAGAGATACAGAGTGTTGCCCCATTACGAAGCAATGCTTTAGCAGAGCGCGAATGTCTGTGTGGCAGCGAATGCAGTGCCAAGGGACAGTGAAAACCAGCTAGAGCTTTCAGTGCTGGCAGCTTTCCTGTGGGCGCAATCTCTGGACGTTTCCAATTTGGCAGCCGGGCTCTGCCACAGAGAGATACAGAGTGTTGCCCCCTTACCAAGCAATGCTTTAGCAGAGCGCGAATGTCTGTGTGGCAGCGAATGCAGTTCCAAGGGACAGTGAAAACCAGCTAGAGCTTTCAGTGCTGGCAGCTTTCCTGTGGGCGCAATCTCTGGACGTTTCCAATTTGGCAGCCGGGCTCTGCCAGAGAGAGATACAGAGTGTTGCCCCATTACGAAGCAATGCTTTAGCAGAGCGCGAATGTGTGTGTGGCAGCGAATGCAGTTCCAAGGGACAGTGAAAACCAGCTAGAGCTTTCAGTGCTGGCAGCTTTCCTGTGGGCGCAATCTCTGGACTTTTCCAATTTCACTGCTGGGCTCTGCCAGAGAGAGATACAGAATGTTGCCCCATTACGAAGC
Source organism: Mycteria americana (assembly GCF_035582795.1). NCBI lineage: Eukaryota > Metazoa > Chordata > Aves > Ciconiiformes > Ciconiidae > Mycteria > Mycteria americana. Next base: position 728,921 of record NW_027445640.1, read on the forward strand.
AAAGCTTTAGCAGAGCGCGAATGTCTGTGTGGCAGCGAATGCAGTTCCAAGGGACAGTGAAAACCAGCTAGAGCTTTCAGTGCTGGCAGCTTTCCTGTGGCTGCAATGTCTGGATGTTTCCAATTTGGCAGCCGGGCTCTGCCAGAGAGAGATAGAGAGTGTTGCCCCCTTACCAAGCAATGCTTTAGCAGAGCGCGAATGTCTGTGTGGCAGCGAATGCAGTTCCAAGGGACAGTGAAAACCAGCTAGAGCTTTCAGTGCTGGCAGCTTTCCTGTGGGCGCAATCTCTGGACGTTTCCAATTTGGCAGCCGGGCTCTGCCAGAGAGAGATACAGAGTGTTGCCCCATTACGAAGCAATGCTTTAGCAGAGCGCGAATGTCTGTGTGGCAGCGAATGCAGTGCCAAGGGACAGTGAAAACCAGCTAGAGCTTTCAGTGCTGGCAGCTTTCCTGTGGGCGCAATCTCTGGACGTTTCCAATTTGGCAGCCGGGCTCTGCCACACAGAGAATCAGAGTGTTGCCCCATTAGGAAGCAATGCTTTAGCAGAGCGCGAATGTCTGTGTGGCAGCGAATGCAGTTCCAAGGGACAGTGAAAACCAGCTACAGCTTTCAGTGCTGGCAGCTTTCCTGTGGCCGCAATGTCTGGATGTTTCCAATTTGGCAGCCGGGCTCTGCCACAGAGAGATACAGAGTGTTGCCCCATTACGAAGCAATGCTTTAGCAGAGCGCGAATGTCTGTGTGGCAGCGAATGCAGTTCCAAGGGACAGTGAAAACCAGCTAGAGCTTTCAGTGCTGGCAGCTTTCCTGTGGGCGCAATCTCTGGACGTTTCCAATTTGGCAGCCGGGCTCTGCCAGAGAGAGATACAGAGTGTTGCCCCATTACGAAGCAAAGCTTTAGCAGAGCGCGAATGTCTGTGTGGCAGCGAATGCAGTTCCAAGGGACAGTGAAAACCAGCTAGAGCTTTCAGTGCTGGCAGCTTTCCTGTGGGCGCAATCTCTGGACGTTTCCAATTTGGCAGCCGGGCTCTGCCACAGAGAGATACAGAGTGTTGCCCCCTTACCAAGCAATGCTTTAGCAGAGCGCGAATGTCTGTGTGGCAGCGAATGCAGTTCCAAGGGACAGTGAAAACCAGCTAGAGCTTTCAGTGCTGGCAGCTTTCCTGTGGGCGCAGTCTCTGGACGTTTCCAATTTGGCAGCCGGGCTCTGCCAGAGAGAAATACAGAGAGTTGCCCCATTACGAAGCAATGCTTTAGCAGAGCGCGAATGTCTGTGTGGCAGCGAATGCAGTGCCAAGGGACAGTGAAAACCAGCTAGAGCTTTCAGTGCTGGCAGCTTTCCTGTGGGCGCAATCTCTGGACGTTTCCAATTTGGCAGCCGGGCTCTGCCACACAGAGAATCAGAGTGTTGCCCCATTAGGAAGCAATGCTTTAGCAGAGCGCGAATGTCTGTGTGGCAGCGAATGCAGTTCCAAGGGACAGTGAAAACCAGCTACAGCTTTCAGTGCTGGCAGCTTTCCTGTGGGCGCAATCTCTGGACGTTTACAATTTGGCAGCCGGGCTCTGCCAGAGAGAGATACAGAGTGTTGCCCCATTACGAAGCAATGCTTTAGCAGAGCGCGAATGTCTGTGTGGCAGCGAATGCAGTTCCAAGGGACAGTGAAAACCAGCTAGAGCTTTCAGTGCTGGCAGCTTTCCTGTGGGCGCAATCTCTGGACGTTTCCAATTTGGCAGCCGGGCTCTGCCAGAGAGAGATACAGAGTGTTGCCCCATTACGAAGCAAAGCTTTAGCAGAGCGCGAATGTCTGTGTGGCAGCGAATGCAGTGCCAAGGGACAGTGAAAACCAGCTAGAGCTTTCAGTGCTGGCAGCTTTCCTGTGGGCGCAATCTCTGGACGTTTCCAATTTGGCAGCCGGGCTCTGCCAGAGAGAGATAGAGAGTGTTGCCCCCTTACCAAGCAATGCTTTAGCAGAGCGCGAATGTCTGTGTGGCAGCGAATGCAGTGCCAAGGGACAGTGAAAACCAGCTAGAGCTTTCAGTGCTGGCAGCTTTCCTGTGGGCGCAATCTCTGGACGTTTCCAATTTGGCAGCCGGGCTCTGCCACAGAGAGATACAGAGTGTTGCCCCCTTACCAAGCAATGCTTTAGCAGAGCGCGAATGTCTGTGTGGCAGCGAATGCAGTTCCAAGGGACAGTGAAAACCAGCTAGAGCTTTCAGTGCTGGCAGCTTTCCTGTGGGCGCAATCTCTGGACGTTTCCAATTTGGCAGCCGGGCTCTGCCAGAGAGAAATACAGAGAGTTGCCCCATTACGAAGCAATGCTTTAGCAGAGCGCGAATGTCTGTGTGGCAGCGAATGCAGTGCCAAGGGACAGTGAAAACCAGCTAGAGCTTTCAGTGCTGGCAGCTTTCCTGTGGGCGCAATCTCTGGACGTTTCCAATTTGGCAGCCGGGCTCTGCCACACAGAGAATCAGAGTGTTGCCCCATTAGGAAGCAATGCTTTAGCAGAGCGCGAATGTCTGTGTGGCAGCGAATGCAGTTCCAAGGGACAGTGAAAACCAGCTACAGCTTTCAGTGCTGGCAGCTTTCCTGTGGCCGCAATGTCTGGATGTTTCCAATTTGGCAGCCGGGCTCTGCCACAGAGAGATACAGAGTGTTGCCCCATTACGAAGCAATGCTTTAGCAGAGCGCGAATGTCTGTGTGGCAGCGAATGCAGTTCCAAGGGACAGTGAAAACCAGCTAGAGCTTTCAGTGCTGGCAGCTTTCCTGTGGGCGCAATCTCTGGACGTTTCCAATTTCACTGCTGGGCTCTGCCAGAGAGAGATACAGAATGTTGCCCCCTTACCAAGCAAAGCTTTAGCAGAGCACGAATATCTGTGTGGCAGCGAATGCAGTTCCAAGGGACAGTGAAAACCAGCTACAGCTTTCAGTGCTGGCAGCTTTCCTGTGGGCGCAATGTCTGGACGTTTCCAATTTGGCAGCCGGGCTCTGCCAGAGAGAGATACAGAGTGTTGCCCCATTACGAAGCAATGCTTTAGCAGAGCGCGAATGTCTGTGTGGCAGCGAATGCAGTTCCAAGGGACAGTGAAAACCAGCTAGAGCTTTCAGTGCTGGCAGCTTTCCTGTGGGCGCAATCTCTGGACGTTTCCAATTTGGCAGCCGGGCTCTGCCACAGAGAGATACAGAGTGTTGCCCCATTACGAAGCAATGCTTTAGCAGAGCGCGAATGTCTGTGTGGCAGCGAATGCAGTTCCAAGGGACAGTGAAAACCAGCTAGAGCTTTCAGTGCTGGCAGCTTTCCTGTGGGCGCAATCTCTGGACGTTTCCAATTTGGCAGCCGGGCTCTGCCACAGAGAGATACAGAATGTTGCCCCATTACGAAGCAATGCTTTAGCAGAGCGCGAATGTCTGTGTGGCAGCGAATGCAGTTCCAAGGGACAGTGAAAACCAGCTAGAGCTTTCAGTGCTGGCAGCTTTCCTGTGGCCGCAATGTCTGGATGTTTCCAATTTGGCAGCCGGGCTCTGCCAGAGAGAGATAGAGAGTGTTGCCCCCTTACCAAGCAATGCTTTAGCAGAGCGCGAATGTCTGTGTGGCAGCGAATGCAGTTCCAAGGGACAGTGAAAACCAGCTACAGCTTTCAGTGCTGGCAGCTTTCCTGTGGGCGCAATCTCTGGACGTTTACAATTTGGCAGCCGGGCTCTGCCAGAGAGAGATACAGAGTGTTGCCCCATTACGAAGCAATGCTTTAGCAGAGCGCGAATGTCTGTGTGGCAGCGAATGCAGTTCCAAGGGACAGTGAAAACCAGCTAGAGCTTTCAGTGCTGGCAGCTTTCCTGTGGGCGCAATCTCTGGACGTTTCCAATTTGGCAGCCGGGCTCTGCCAGAGAGAGATACAGAGTGTTGCCCCATTACGAAGCAAAGCTTTAGCAGAGCGCGAATGTCTGTGTGGCAGCGAATGCAGTGCCAAGGGACAGTGAAAACCAGCTAGAGCTTTCAGTGCTGGCAGCTTTCCTGTGGGCGCAATCTCTGGACGTTTCCAATTTGGCAGCCGGGCTCTGCCAGAGAGAGATAGAGAGTGTTGCCCCCTTACCAAGCAATGCTTTAGCAGAGCGCGAATGTCTGTGTGGCAGCGAATGCAGTGCCAAGGGACAGTGAAAACCAGCTAGAGCTTTCAGTGCTGGCAGCTTTCCTGTGGGCGCAATCTCTGGACGTTTCCAATTTGGCAGCCGGGCTCTGCCACAGAGAGATACAGAGTGTTGCCCCCTTACCAAGCAATGCTTTAGCAGAGCGCGAATGTCTGTGTGGCAGCGAATGCAGTTCCAAGGGACAGTGAAAACCAGCTAGAGCTTTCAGTGCTGGCAGCTTTCCTGTGGGCGCAATCTCTGGACGTTTCCAATTTGGCAGCCGGGCTCTGCCAGAGAGAAATACAGAGAGTTGCCCCATTACGAAGCAATGCTTTAGCAGAGCGCGAATGTCTGTGTGGCAGCGAATGCAGTGCCAAGGGACAGTGAAAACCAGCTAGAGCTTTCAGTGCTGGCAGCTTTCCTGTGGGCGCAATCTCTGGACGTTTCCAATTTGGCAGCCGGGCTCTGCCACACAGAGAATCAGAGTGTTGCCCCATTAGGAAGCAATGCTTTAGCAGAGCGCGAATGTCTGTGTGGCAGCGAATGCAGTTCCAAGGGACAGTGAAAACCAGCTACAGCTTTCAGTGCTGGCAGCTTTCCTGTGGCCGCAATGTCTGGATGTTTCCAATTTGGCAGCCGGGCTCTGCCACAGAGAGATACAGAGTGTTGCCCCATTACGAAGCAATGCTTTAGCAGAGCGCGAATGTCTGTGTGGCAGCGAATGCAGTTCCAAGGGACAGTGAAAACCAGCTAGAGCTTTCAGTGCTGGCAGCTTTCCTGTGGGCGCAATCTCTGGACGTTTCCAATTTCACTGCTGGGCTCTGCCAGAGAGAGATACAGAATGTTGCCCCCTTACCAAGCAAAGCTTTAGCAGAGCACGAATATCTGTGTGGCAGCGAATGCAGTTCCAAGGGACAGTGAAAACCAGCTACAGCTTTCAGTGCTGGCAGCTTTCCTGTGGGCGCAATGTCTGGACGTTTCCAATTTGGCAGCCGGGCTCTGCCAGAGAGAGATACAGAGTGTTGCCCCATTACGAAGCAATGCTTTAGCAGAGCGCGAATGTCTGTGTGGCAGCGAATGCAGTTCCAAGGGACAGTGAAAACCAGCTAGAGCTTTCAGTGCTGGCAGCTTTCCTGTGGGCGCAATCTCTGGACGTTTCCAATTTGGCAGCCGGGCTCTGCCACAGAGAGATACAGAGTGTTGCCCCATTACGAAGCAATGCTTTAGCAGAGCGCGAATGTCTGTGTGGCAGCGAATGCAGTTCCAAGGGACAGTGAAAACCAGCTAGAGCTTTCAGTGCTGGCAGCTTTCCTGTGGGCGCAATCTCTGGACGTTTCCAATTTGGCAGCCGGGCTCTGCCACAGAGAGATACAGAATGTTGCCCCATTACGAAGCAATGCTTTAGCAGAGCGCGAATGTCTGTGTGGCAGCGAATGCAGTTCCAAGGGACAGTGAAAACCAGCTAGAGCTTTCAGTGCTGGCAGCTTTCCTGTGGCCGCAATGTCTGGATGTTTCCAATTTGGCAGCCGGGCTCTGCCAGAGAGAGATAGAGAGTGTTGCCCCCTTACCAAGCAATGCTTTAGCAGAGCGCGAATGTCTGTGTGGCAGCGAATGCAGTTCCAAGGGACAGTGAAAACCAGCTAGAGCTTTCAGTGCTGGCAGCTTTTCTGTGGGCGAAAACGCTGGACGTTTCCAATTTGGCAGCCGGGCTCTGCCAGAGAGAGATACAGAGTGTTGCCCCCTTACCAAGCAATGCTTTAGCAGAGCGCGAATGTCTGTGTGGCAGCGAATGCAGTTCCAAGGGACAGTGAAAACCAGCTAGAGCTTTCAGTGCTGGCAGCTTTCCTGTACGCGCAATCTCTGGACGTTTCCAATTTGGCAGCCGGGCTCTGCCAGAGAGAGATACAGAGTGTTGCCCCATTACGAAGCAATGCTTTAGCAGAGCGCGAATGTCTGTGTGGCAGCGAATGCAGTTCCAAGGGACAGTGAAAACCAGCTAGAGCTTTCAGTGCTGGCAGCTTTCCTGTGGGCGCAATCTCTGGACATTTCCAATTTGGCAGCCGGGCTCTGCCAGAGAGAGATACAGAATGTTGCCCCATTACGAAGCAATGCTTTAGCAGAGCGCGAATGTCTGTGTGGCAGCGAATGCAGTTCCAAGGGACAGTGAAAACCAGCTAGAGCTTTCAGTGCTGGCAGCTTTCCTGCGGGCGCAATCTCTGGACGTTTCCAATTTGGCAGCCGGGCTCTGCCAGAGAGAGATACAGAGTGTTGCCCCATTACGAAGCAAAGCTTTAGCAGAGCGCGAATGTCTGTGTGGCAGCGAATGCAGTTCCAAGGGACAGTGAAAACCAGCTAGAGCTTTCAGTGCTGGCAGCTTTCCTGTGGGTGCAATCTCTGGACGTTTCCAATTTGGCAGCCGGGCTCTGCCAGAGAGAGATACAGAATGTTGCCCCATTACGAAGCAAAGCTTTAGCAGAGCGCGAATGTCTGTGTGGCAGCGAATGCAGTTCCAAGGGACAGTGAAAACCAGCTAGAGCTTTCAGTGCTGGCAGCTTTCCTGTGGGCGCAATCTCTGGACGTTTCCAATTTGGCAGCCGGGCTCTGCCACAGAGAGATACAGAGTGTTGCCCAATTAGGAAGCAATGCTTTAGCAGAGCGCGAATGTCTGTGTGGCAGCGAATGCAGTTCCAAGGGACAGTGAAAACCAGCTAGGGCTTTCAGTGCTGGCAGCTTTCCTGTGGGCGCAATCTCTGGACGTTTCCAATTTGGCAGCCGGGCTCTGCCACAGAGAGATACAGAGTGTTGCCCAATTAGGAAGCAATGCTTTAGCAGAGCGCGAATGTCTGTGTGGCAGCGAATGCAGTTCCAAGGGACAGTGAAAACCAGCTAGAGCTTTCAGTGCTGGCAGCTTTCCTGTGGGCGCAATCTCTGGACGTTTCCAATTTGGCAGCCGGGCTCTGCCAGAGAGAGATACAGAGTGTTGCCCCATTACGAAGCAATGCTTTAGCAGAGCGCGAATGTCTGTGTGGCAGCGAATGCAGTTCCAAGGGACAGTGAAAACCAGCTAGAGCTTTCAGTGCTGGCAGCTTTCCTGTGGGCGCAATCTCTGGACGTTTCCAATTTGGCAGCCGGGCTCTGCCACAGAGAGATACAGAGTGTTGCCCAATTAGGAAGCAATGCTTTAGCAGAGCGCGAATGTCTGTGTGGCAGCGAATGCAGTTCCAAGGGACACTGAAAACCAGCTAGAGCTTTCAGTGCTGGCAGCTTTCCTGTGGGAGCAATGTCTGGACGTTTCCAATTTGGCAGCCGGGCTCTGCCACAGAGAGATACAGAGTGTTGCCCCCTTACCAAGCAATGCTTTAGCAGAGCGCGAATGTCTGTGTGGCAGCGAATGCAGTGCCAAGGGACAGTGAAAACCAGCTAGAGCTTTCAGTGCTGGCAGCTTTCCTGTGGGCGCAATCTCTGGACGTTTCCAATTTGGCAGCCGGGCTCTGCCAGAGAGAGATACAGAGTGTTGCCCCATTACCAAGCAATGCTTTAGCAGAGCGCGAATGTGTGTGTGGCAGCGAATGCAGTTCCAAGGGACAGTGAAAACCAGCTAGAGCTTTCAGTGCTGGCAGCTTTCCTGTGGGCGCAATCTCTGGACGTTTCCAATTTGGCAGCCGGGCTCTGCCAGAGAGAGATACAGAGTGTTGCCCCATTACGAAGCAATGCTTTAGCAGAGCGCGAATGTCTGTGTGGCAGCGAATGCAGTTCCAAGGGACAGTGAAAACCAGCTAGAGCTTTCAGTGCTGGCAGCTTTCCTGTGGGCGCAATCTCTGGACGTTTCCAATTTGGCAGCCGGGCTCTGCCAGAGAGAGATAGAGAGTGTTGCCCCATTACCAAGCAATGCTTTAGCAGAGCGCGAATGTCTGTGTGGCAGCGAATGCAGTTCCAAGGGACAGTGAAAACCAGCTAGAGCTTTCAGTGCTGGCAGCTTTCCTGTGGGCGCAATCTCTGGACGTTTCCAATTTGGCAGCCGGGCTCTGCGACAGAGAGATACAGAGTGTTGCCCAATTGGGAAGCAATGCTTTAGCAGAGCGCGAATGTCTGTGTGGCAGCGAATGCAGTTCCAAGGGACAGTGAAAACCAGCTAGAGCTTTCAGTGCTGGCAGCTTTCCTGTGGGCGCAATCTCTGGACGTTTCCAATTTGGCAGCCGGGCTCTGCCAGAGAGAGATACAGAGTGTTGCCCCATTACGAAGCAATGCTTTAGCAGAGCGCGAATGTGTGTGTGGCAGCGAATGCAGTTCCAAGGGACAGTGAAAACCAGCTAGAGCTTTCAGTGCTGGCAGCTTTCCTGTGGGCGCAATCTCTGGACGTTTCCAATTTCACTGCTGGGCTCTGCCAGAGAGAGATACAGAATGTTGCCCCATTACGAAGCAAAGCTTTAGCAGAGCGCGAATGTCTGTGTGGCAGCGAATGCAGTTCCAAGGGACAGTGAAAACCAGCTAGAGCTTTCAGTGCTGGCAGCTTTCCTGTGGGCACAATCTCTGGACGTTTCCAATTTGGCAGCCGGGCTCTGCCAGAGAGAGATAGAGAGTGTTGCCCCCTTACCAAGCAATGCTTTAGCAGAGCGCGAATGTCTGTGTGGCAGCGAATGCAGTTCCAAGGGACAGTGAAAACCAGCTAGAGCTTTCAGTGCTGGCAGCTTTCCTGTGGGCGCAATCTCTGGACGTTTCCAATTTGGCAGCCGGGCTCTGCCAGAGAGAGATACAGAGTGTTGCCCCATTACGAAGCAAAGCTTTAGCAGAGCGCGAATGTCTGTGTGGCAGCGAATGCAGTTCCAAGGGACAGTGAAAACCAGCTAGAGCTTTCAGTGCTGGCAGCTTTCCTGTGGGCGCAATCTCTGGACGTTTCCAATTTGGCAGCCGGGCTCTGCCACAGAGAGATACAGAGTGTTGCCCCCTTACCAAGCAATGCTTTAGCAGAGCGCGAATGTCTGTGTGGCAGCGAATGCAGTTCCAAGGGACAGTGAAAACCAGCTAGAGCTTTCAGTGCTGGCAGCTTTCCTGTGGGCGCAGTCTCTGGACGTTTCCAATTTGGCAGCCGGGCTCTGCCAGAGAGAAATACAGAGAGTTGCCCCATTACGAAGCAATGCTTTAGCAGAGCGCGAATGTCTGTGTGGCAGCGAATGCAGTGCCAAGGGACAGTGAAAACCAGCTAGAGCTTTCAGTGCTGGCAGCTTTCCTGTGGGCGCAATCTCTGGACGTTTCCAATTTGGCAGCCGGGCTCTGCCACACAGAGAATCAGAGTGTTGCCCCATTAGGAAGCAATGCTTTAGCAGAGCGCGAATGTCTGTGTGGCAGCGAATGCAGTTCCAAGGGACAGTGAAAACCAGCTAGAGCTTTCAGTGCTGGCAGCTTTCCTGTGGGCGCAAACTCTGGACATTTCCAATTTGGCAGCCGGGCTCTGCCACAGAGAGATACAGAATGTTGCCCCATTACGAAGCAATGCTTTAGCAGAGCGCGAATGTCTGTGTGGCAGCGAATGCAGTTCCAAGGGACAGTGAAAACCAGCTACAGCTTTCAGTGCTGGCAGCTTTCCTGTGGGCGCAATCTCTGGACGTTTCCAATTTGGCAGCCGGGCTCTGCCAGAGAGAGATAGAGAGTGTTGCCCCATTACGAAGCAATGCTTTAGCAGAGCGCGAATGTCTGTGTGGCAGCGAATGCAGTTCCAAGGGACAGTGAAAACCAGCTAGAGCTTTCAGTGCTGGCAGCTTTCCTGTGGGCACAATCTCTGGACGTTTCCAATTTGGCAGCCGGGCTCTGCCAGAGAGAGATAGAGAGTGTTGCCCCCTTACCAAGCAATGCTTTAGCAGAGCGCGAATGTCTGTGTGGCAGCGAATGCAGTTCCAAGGGACAGTGAAAACCAGCTAGAGCTTTCAGTGCTGGCAGCTTTCCTGTGGGCGCAATCTCTGGACGTTTCCAATTTGGCAGCCGGGCTCTGCCAGAGAGAAATACAGAGAGTTGCCCCATTACGAAGCAATGCTTTAGCAGAGCGCGAATGTCTGTGTGGCAGCGAATGCAGTGCCAAGGGACAGTGAAAACCAGCTAGAGCTTTCAGTGCTGGCAGCTTTCCTGTGGGCGCAATCTCTGGACGTTTCCAATTTGGCAGCCGGGCTCTGCCAGAGAGAAATACAGAGAGTTGCCCCATTACGAAGCAATGCTTTAGCAGAGCGCGAATGTCTGTGTGGCAGCGAATGCAGTGCCAAGGGACAGTGAAAACCAGCTAGAGCTTTCAGTGCTGGCAGCTTTCCTGTGGGCGCAATCTCTGGACGTTTCCAATTTGGCAGCCGGGCTCTGCCACACAGAGAATCAGAGTGTTGCCCCATTAGGAAGCAATGCTTTAGCAGAGCGCGAATGTCTGTGTGGCAGCGAATGCAGTTCCAAGGGACAGTGAAAACCAGCTACAGCTTTCAGTGCTGGCAGCTTTCCTGTGGCCGCAATGTCTGGATGTTTCCAATTTGGCAGCCGGGCTCTGCCACAGAGAGATACAGAGTGTTGCCCCATTACGAAGCAATGCTTTAGCAGAGCGCGAATGTCTGTGTGGCAGCGAATGCAGTTCCAAGGGACAGTGAAAACCAGCTAGAGCTTTCAGTGCTGGCAGCTTTCCTGTGGGCGCAATCTCTGGACGTTTCCAATTTCACTGCTGGGCTCTGCCAGAGAGAGATACAGAATGTTGCCCCCTTACCAAGCAAAGCTTTAGCAGAGCACGAATATCTGTGTGGCAGCGAATGCAGTTCCAAGGGACAGTGAAAACCAGCTACAGCTTTCAGTGCTGGCAGCTTTCCTGTGGGCGCAATGTCTGGACGTTTCCAATTTGGCAGCCGGGCTCTGCCAGAGAGAGATACAGAGTGTTGCCCCATTACGAAGCAATGCTTTAGCAGAGCGCGAATGTCTGTGTGGCAGCGAATGCAGTTCCAAGGGACAGTGAAAACCAGCTAGAGCTTTCAGTGCTGGCAGCTTTCCTGTGGGCGCAATCTCTGGACGTTTCCAATTTGGCAGCCGGGCTCTGCCACAGAGAGATACAGAATGTTGCCCCATTACGAAGCAATGCTTTAGCAGAGCGCGAATGTCTGTGTGGCAGCGAATGCAGTTCCAAGGGACAGTGAAAACCACCTAGAGCTTTCAGTGCTGGCAGCTTTCCTGTAGGCGCAATCTCTGGACGTTTCCAATTTGGCAGCCGGGCTCTGCCACAGAGAGATACAGAGTGTTGCCCCATTACGAAGCAATGCTTTAGCAGAGCGCGAATGTCTGTGTGGCAGCGAATGCAGTTCCAAGGGACAGTGAAAACCAGCTAGAGCTTTCAGTGCTGGCAGCTTTCCTGTGGGCGCAATCTCTGGACGTTTCCAATTTCACTGCTGGGCTCTGCCAGAGAGAGATACAGAATGTTGCCCCATTGCGAAGCAAAGCTTTAGCAGAGCGCGAATGTCTGTGTGGCAGCGAATGCAGTTCCAAGGGACAGTGAAAACCAGCTAGAGCTTTCAGTGCTGGCAGCTTTTCTGTGGGCGAAAACGCTGGACGTTTCCAATTTGGCAGCCGGGCTCTGCCAGAGAGAGATACAGAGTGTTGCCCCATTAGGAAGCAATGCTTTAGGAGAGCGCGAATGTCTGTGTGGCAGCGAATGCAGTTCCAAGGGACAGTGAAAACCAGCTACAGCTTTCAGTGCTGGCAGCTTTCCTGTACGCGCAATCTCTGGACGTTTCCAATTTGGCAGCCGGGCTCTGCCAGAGAGAGATACAGAGTGTTGCCCCATTACGAAGCAATGCTTTAGCAGAGCGCGAATGTCTGTGTGGCAGCGAATGCAGTTCCAAGGGACAGTGAAAACCAGCTAGAGCTTTCAGTGCTGGCAGCTTTCCTGTGGGCGCAATCTCTGGACGTTTCCAATTTGGAAGCCGGGCTCTGCCAGAGAGAGATACAGAATGTTGCCCCATTACGAAGCAATGCTTTAGCAGAGCGCGAATGTCTGTGTGGCAGCGAATGCAGTTCCAAGGGACAGTGAAAACCAGCTAGAGCTTTCAGTGCTGGCAGCTTTCCTGTACGCGCAATCTCTGGACGTTTCCAATTTGGCAGCCGGGCTCTGCCAGAGAGAGATACAGAGTGTTGCCCCATTACGAAGCAAAGCTTTAGCAGAGCGCGAATGTCTGTGTGGCAGCGAATGCAGTTCCAAGGGACAGTGAAAACCAGCTAGAGCTTTCAGTGCTGGCAGCTTTCCTGTGGGTGCAATCTCTGGACGTTTCCAATTTGGCAGCCGGGCTCTGCCAGAGAGAGATACAGAATGTTGCCCCATTACGAAGCAAAGCTTTAGCAGAGCGCGAATGTCTGTGTGGCAGCGAATGCAGTTCCAAGGGACAGTGAAAACCAGCTAGAGCTTTCAGTGCTGGCAGCTTTCCTGTGGGCACAATCTCTGGACGTTTCCAATTTGGCAGCCGGGCTCTGCCACAGAGAGATACAGAGTGTTGCCCCCTTACCAAGCAATGCTTTAGCAGAGCGCGAATGTCTGTGTGGCAGCGAATGCAGTTCCAAGGGACAGTGAAAACCAGCTAGAGCTTTCAGTGCTGGCAGCTTTCCTGTGGGCGCAATCTCTGGACGTTTCCAATTTGGCAGCCGGGCTCTGCCACAGAGAGATACAGAGTGTTGCCCCCTTACCAAGCAATGCTTTAGCAGAGCGCGAATGTCTGTGTGGCAGCGAATGCAGTTCCAAGGGACAGTGAAAACCAGCTAGAGCTTTCAGTGCTGGCAGCTTTCCTGTGGGCGCAATCTCTGGACGTTTCCAATTTGGCAGCCGGGCTCTGCCAGAGAGAGATACAGAGTGTTGCCCCATTACGAAGCAATGCTTTAGCAGAGCGCGAATGTCTGTGTGGCAGCGAATGCAGTTCCAAGGGACAGTGAAAACCAGCTAGAGCTTTCAGTGCTGGCAGCTTTCCTGTGGGCGCAATCTCTGGACATTTCCAATTTGGCAGCCGGGCTCTGCCACAGAGAGATACAGAATGTTGCCCCATTACGAAGCAATGCTTTAGCAGAGCGCGAATGTGTGTGTGGCAGCGAATGCAGTTCCAAGGGACAGTGAAAACCAGCTAGAGCTTTCAGTGCTGGCAGCTTTCCTGTACGCGCAATCTCTGGACGTTTCCAATTTGGCAGCCGGGCTCTGCCAGAGAGAGATACAGAGTGTTGCCCCATTACGAAGCAATGCTTTAGCAGAGCACGAATGTCTGTGTGGCAGCGAATGCAGTTCCAAGGGACAGTGAAAACTAGCTAGAGCTTTCAGTGCTGGCAGCTTTCCTGTGGGTGCAATCTCTGGACGTTTCCAATTTGGCAGCCGGGCTCTGCCAGAGAGAGATACAGAATGTTGCCCCATTACGAAGCAAAGCTTTAGCAGAGCGCGAATGTCTGTGTGGCAGCGAATGCAGTTCCAAGGGACAGTGAAAACCAGCTAGAGCTTTCAGTGCTGGCAGCTTTCCTGTGGGCGCAATCTCTGGACGTTTCCAATTTGGCAGCCGGGCTCTGCCAGAGAGAGATAGAGAGTGTTGCCCCCTTACCAAGCAATGCTTTAGCAGAGCGCGAATGTCTGTGTGGCAGCGAATGCAGTTCCAAGGGACAGTGAAAACCAGCTAGAGCTTTCAGTGCTGGCAGCTTTCCTGTGGGCGCAATCTCTGGACGTTTCCAATTTCACTGCTGGGCTCTGCCAGAGAGAGATACAGAATGTTGCCCCGTTAGCAAGCAAAGCTTTAGCAGAGCGCGAATATCTGTGTGGCAGCGAATGCAGTTCCAAGGGACAGTGAAAACCAGCTACAGCTTTCAGTGCTGGCAGCTTTCCTGTGGGCGCAATGTCTGGACGTTTCCAATTTGGCAGCCGGGCTCTGCCAGAGAGAGATACAGAGTGTTGCCCCATTACGAAGCAATGCTTTAGCAGAGCGCGAATGTCTGTGTGGCAGCGAATGCAGTTCCAAGGGACAGTGAAAACCAGCTAGAGCTTTCAGTGCTGGCAGCTTTCCTGTGGGCGCAATCTCTGGACGTTTCCAATTTGGCAGCCGGGCTCTGCCAGAGAGAGATACAGAGTGTTGCCCATTACGAAGCAATGCTTTAGCAGAGCGCGAATGTCTGTGTGGCAGCGAATGCAGTTCCAAGGGACAGTGAAAACCAGCTAGAGCTTTCAGTGCTGGCAGCTTTCCTGTGGGCGCAATCTCTGGACGTTTCCAATTTGGCAGCCGGGCTCTGCCAGAGAGAGATACAGAGTGTTGCCCCATTAGGAAGAAATGCTGTAGCAGAGCGCGAATGTCTGTGTGGCAGCGAATGCAGTTCCAAGGGACAGTGAAAACCAGCTAGAGCTTTCAGTGCTGGCAGCTTTCCTGTGGGCGCAATCTCTGGACGTTTCCAATTTGGCAGCCGGGCTCTGCCACAGAGAGATACAGAGTGTTGCCCAATTAGGAAGCAATGCTTTAGCAGAGCGCGAATGTCTGTGTGGCAGCGAATGCAGTTCCAAGGGACAGTGAAAACCAGCTAGAGCTTTCAGTGCTGGCAGCTTTCCTGTAGGCGCAATCTCTGGACGTTTCCAATTTCACTGCTGGGCTCTGCCAGAGAGAGATACAGAGTGTTGCCCCATTACGAAGCAATGCTTTAGCAGAGCGCGAATGTCTGTGTGGCAGCGAATGCAGTTCCAAGGGACAGTGAAAACCAGCTAGAGCTTTCAGTGCTGGCAGCTTTCCTGTGGCCGCAATGTCTGGATGTTTCCAATTTGGCAGCCGGGCTCTGCCAGAGAGAGATAGAGAGTGTTGCCCCATTACGAAGCAATGCTTTAGCAGAGCGCGAATGTCTGTGTGGCAGCGAATGCAGTTCCAAGGGACAGTGAAAACCAGCTAGAGCTTTCAGTGCTGGCAGCTTTCCTGTGGGCGCAATCTCTGGACGTTTCCAATTTGGCAGCCGGGCTCTGCCAGAGAGAGATACAGAGTGTTGCCCCATTACGAAGCAATGCTTTAGCAGAGCGCGAATGTCTGTGTGGCAGCGAATGCAGTTCCAAGGGACAGTGAAAACCAGCTAGAGCTTTCAGTGCTGGCAGCTTTCCTGTGGGCGCAATCTCTGGACATTTCCAATTTGGCAGCCGGGCTCTGCCACAGAGAGATACAGAATGTTGCCCCATTACGAAGCAATGCTTTAGCAGAGCGCGAATGTCTGTGTGGCAGCGAATGCAGTTCCAAGGGACAGTGAAAACCAGCTAGAGCTTTCAGTGCTGGCAGCTTTCCTGTACGCGCAATCTCTGGACGTTTCCAATTTGGCAGCCGGGCTCTGCCAGAGAGAGATACAGAGTGTTGCCCCATTACGAAGCAAAGCTTTAGCAGAGCGCGAATGTCTGTGTGGCAGCGAATGCAGTTCCAAGGGACAGTGAAAACCAGCTAGAGTTTTCAGTGCTGGCAGCTTTCCTGTGGGTGCAATCTCTGGACGTTTCCAATTTGGCAGCCGGGCTCTGCCAGAGAGAGATACAGAATGTTGCCCCATTACGAAGCAATGCTTTAGCAGAGCGCGAATGTCTGTGTGGCAGCGAATGCAGTTCCAAGGGACAGTGAAAACCAGCTAGAGCTTTCAGTGCTGGCAGCTTTCCTGTGGGCGCAATCTCTGGACGTTTCCAATTTGGCAGACGGGCTCTGCCAGAGAGAGATAGAGAGTGTTGCCCCCTTACCAAGCAATGCTTTAGCAGAGCGCGAATGTCTGTGTGGCAGCGAATGCAGTTCCAAGGGACAGTGAAAACCAGCTAGAGCTTTCAGTGCTGGCAGCTTTCCTGTGGGCACAATCTCTGGACGTTTCCAATTTGGCAGCCGGGCTCTGCCACAGAGAGATACAGAGTGTTGCCCCCTTACCAAGCAATGCTTTAGCAGAGCGCGAATGTCTGTGTGGCAGCGAATGCAGTTCCAAGGGACAGTGAAAACCAGCTAGAGCTTTCAGTGCTGGCAGCTTTCCTGTGGGCGCAATCTCTGGACATTTCCAATTTGGCAGCCGGGCTCTGCCAGAGAGAGATACAGAGTGTTGCCCCATTACGAAGCAAAGCTTTAGCAGAGCGCGAATGTGTGTGTGGCAGCGAATGCAGTTCCAAGGGACAGTGAAAACCAGCTAGAGCTTTCAGTGCTGGCAGCTTTCCTGTGGGCGCAATCTCTGGACATTTCCAATTTGGCAGCCGGGCTCTGCCACAGAGAGATACAGAATGTTGCCCCATTACGAAGCAATGCTTTAGCAGAGCGCGAATGTCTGTGTGGCAGCGAATGCAGTTCCAAGGGACAGTGAAAACCAGCTAGAGCTTTCCGTGCTGGCAGCTTTCCTGTAGGCGCAATCTCTGGACGTTTCCAATTTGGCAGCCGGGCTCTGCCAGAGAGAGATACAGAGTGTTGCCCCATTACGAAGCAATGCTTTAGCAGAGCGCGAATGTCTGTGTGGCAGCGAATGCAGTTCCAAGGGACAGTGAAAACCAGCTAGAGCTTTCAGTGCTGGCAGCTTTCCTGTGGGCACAATCTCTGGACGTTTCCAATTTCACTGCTGGGCTCTGCCAGAGAGAGATACAGAATGTTGCCCCATTACGAAGCAAAGCTTTAGCAGAGCGCGAATGTCTGTGTGGCAGCGAATGCAGTTCCAAGGGACAGTGAAAACCAGCTAGAGCTTTCAGTGCTGGCAGCTTTCCTGTGGCTGCAATGTCTGGATGTTTCCAATTTGGCAGCCGGGCTCTGCCAGAGAGAGATACAGAGTGTTGCCCCATTACGAAGCAATGCTTTAGCAGAGCGCGAATGTCTGTGTGGCAGCGAATGCAGTTCCAAGGGACAGTGAAAACCAGCTAGAGCTTTCAGTGCTGGCAGCTTTCCTGTGGGCGCAATCTCTGGACGTTTCCAATTTGGCAGCCGGGCTCTGCCAGAGAGAGATACAGAGTGTTGCCCCATTACGAAGCAATGCTTTAGCAGAGCGCGAATGTCTGTGTGGCAGCGAATGCAGTTCCAAGGGACAGTGAAAACCAGCTAGAGCTTTCAGTGCTGGCAGCTTTCCTGTGGGCGCAATCTCTGGACGTTTCCAATTTGGCAGCCGGGCTCTGCCAGAGAGAGATACAGAGTGTTGCCCCATTACGAAGCAATGCTTTAGCAGAGCGCGAATGTCTGTGTGGCAGCGAATGCAGTTCCAAGGGACAGTGAAAACCAGCTAGAGCTTTCAGTGCTGGCAGCTTTCCTGTGGGCGCAATCTCTGGACATTTCCAATTTGGCAGCCGGGCTCTGCCAGAGAGAGATACAGAATGTTGCCCCATTACGAAGCAATGCTTTAGCAGAGCGCGAATGTCTGTGTGGCAGCGAATGCAGTTCCAAGGGACAGTGAAAACCAGCTAGAGCTTTCAGTGCTGGCAGCTTTCCTGTACGCGCAATCTCTGGACGTTTCCAATTTGGCAGCCGGGCTCTGCCAGAGAGAGATACAGAGTGTTGCCCCATTACGAAGCAAAGCTTTAGCAGAGCACGAATGTCTGTGTGGCAGCGAATGCAGTTCCAAGGGACAGTGAAAACCAGCTAGAGCTTTCAGTGCTGGCAGCTTTCCTGTGGGTGCAATCTCTGGACGTTTCCAATTTGGCAGCCGGGCTCTGCCAGAGAGAGATACAGAATGTTGCCCCATTACGAAGCAAAGCTTTAGCAGAGCGCGAATGTCTGTGTGGCAGCGAATGCAGTTCCAAGGGACAGTGAAAACCAGCTAGAGCTTTCAGTGCTGGCAGCTTTCCTGTGGGCGCAATCTCTGGACGTTTCCAATTTGGCAGCCGGGCTCTGCCAGAGAGAGATACAGAGTGTTGCCCCATTACCAAGCAATGCTTTAGCAGAGCGCGAATGTCTGTGTGGCAGCGAATGCAGTGCCAAGGGACAGTGAAAACCAGCTAGAGCTTTCAGTGCTGGCAGCTTTCCTGTGGGCGCAATCTCTGGACGTTTCCAATTTCACTGCTGGGCTCTGCCAGAGAGAGATACAGAATGTTGCCCCGTTAGCAAGCAAAGCTTTAGCAGAGCGCGAATATCTGTGTGGCAGCGAATGCAGTTCCAAGGGACAGTGAAAACCAGCTACAGCTTTCAGTGCTGGCAGCTTTCCTGTGGGCGCAATCTCTGGACGTTTCCAATTTGGCAGCCGGGCTCTGCCAGAGAGAGATACAGAGTGTTGCCCCATTACGAAGCAATGCTTTAGCAGAGCGCGAATGTCTGTGTGGCAGCGAATGCAGTTCCAAGGGACAGTGAAAACCAGCTAGAGCTTTCAGTGCTGGCAGCTTTCCTGTACGCGCAATCTCTGGACGTTTCCAATTTGGCAGCCGGGCTCTGCCAGAGAGAGATACAGAGTGTTGCCCCATTACGAAGCAATGCTGTAGCAGAGCGCGAATGTCTGTGTGGCAGCGAATGCAGTTCCAAGGGACAGTGAAAACCAGCTAGAGCTTTCAGTGCTGGCAGCTTTCCTGTGGGCGCAATCTCTGGACGTTTCCAATTTCACTGCTGGGCTCTGCCAGAGAGAGATACAGAATGTTGCCCCCTTACCAAGCAAAGCTTTAGCAGAGCACGAATATCTGTGTGGCAGCGAATGCAGTTCCAAGGGACAGTGAAAACCAGCTACAGCTTTCAGTGCTGGCAGCTTTCCTGTGGGCGCAATCTCTGGACGTTTCCAATTTGGCAGCCGGGCTCTGCCAGAGAGAGATACAGAGTGTTGCCCCATTACGAAGCAATGCTTTAGCAGAGCGCGAATGTCTGTGTGGCAGCGAATGCAGTTCCAAGGGACAGTGAAAACCAGCTAGAGCTTTCAGTGCTGGCAGCTTTCCTGTGGGCGCAATCTCTGGACGTTTCAAATTTGGCAGCCGGGCTCTGCCACAGAGAGATACAGAGTGTTGCCCAATTAGGAAGCAATGCTTTAGCAGAGCGCGAATGTCTGTGTGGCAGCGAATGCATTTCCAAGGGACAGTGAAAACCAGCTAGAGCTTTCAGTGCTGGCAGCTTTCCTGTGGGCGCAATCTCTGGACATTTCCAATTTGGCAGCCGGGCTCTGCCACAGAGAGATACAGAATGTTGCCCCATTACCAAGCAATGCTTTAGCAGAGCGCGAATGTCTGTGTGGCAGCGAATGCAGTTCCAAGGGACAGTGAAAACCAGCTAGAGCTTTCAGTGCTGGCAGCTTTCCTGTGGGCGCAATCTCTGGACGTTTCCAATTTCACTGCTGGGCTCTGCCAGAGAGAGATACAGAATGTTGCCCCATTACGAAGCAAAGCTTTAGCAGAGCGCGAATGTCTGTGTGGCAGCGAATGCAGTTCCAAGGGACAGTGAAAACCAGCTAGAGCTTTCAGTGCTGGCAGCTTTCCTGTGGCCGCAATGTCTGGATGTTTCCAATTTGGCAGCCGGGCTCTGCCAGAGAGAGATAGAGAGTGTTGCCCCATTACGAAGCAATGCTTTAGCAGAGCGCGAATGTCTGTGTGGCAGCGAATGCAGTTCCAAGGGACAGTGAAAACCAGCTAGAGCTTTCAGTGCTGGCAGCTTTCCTGTGGGCGCAATCTCTGGACGTTTCCAATTTGGCAGCCGGGCTCTGCCAGAGAGAGATACAGAGTGTTGCCCCATTACGAAGCAATGCTTTAGCAGAGCGCGAATGTCTGTGTGGCAGCGAATGCAGTTCCAAGGGACAGTGAAAACCAGCTAGAGCTTTCAGTGCTGGCAGCTTTCCTGTACGCGCAATCTCTGGACGTTTCCAATTTGGCAGCCGGGCTCTGCCAGAGAGAGATACAGAGTGTTGCCCCATTACGAAGCAAAGCTTTAGCAGAGCGCGAATGTCTGTGTGGCAGCGAATGCAGTTCCAAGGGACAGTGAAAACCAGCTAGAGCTTTCAGTGCTGGCAGCTTTCCTGTGGGTGCAATCTCTGGACGTTTCCAATTTGGCAGCCGGGCTCTGCCAGAGAGAGATAGAGAGTGTTGCCCCCTTACCAAGCAATGCTTTAGCAGAGCGCGAATGTCTGTGTGGCGGCGAATGCAGTTCCAAGGGACAGTGAAAACCAGCTAGAGCTTTCAGTGCTGGCAGCTTTCCTGTGGGCACAATCTCTGGACGTTTCCAATTTGGCAGCCGGGCTCTGCCACAGAGAGATACAGAGTGTTGCCCCCTTACCAAGCAATGCTTTAGCAGAGCGCGAATGTCTGTGTGGCAGCGAATGCAGTTCCAAGGGACAGTGAAAACCAGCTAGAGCTTTCAGTGCTGGCAGCTTTCCTGTGGGCGCAATCTCTGGACGTTTCCAATTTGGCAGCCGGGCTCTGCCAGAGAGAGATACAGAGTGTTGCCCCATTACGAAGCAATGCTTTAGCAGAGCGCGAATGTCTGTGTGGCAGCGAATGCAGTTCCAAGGGACAGTGAAAATCAGCTAGAGCTTTCAGTGCTGGCAGCTTTCCTGTGGGCGCAATCTCTGGACATTTCCAATTTGGCAGCCGGGCTCTGCCAGAGAGAGATACAGAGTGTTGCCCCATTACGAAGCAATGCTTTAGCAGAGCGCGAATGTCTGTGTGGCAGCGAATGCAGTTCCAAGGGACAGTGAAAACCAGCTAGAGCTTTCAGTGCTGGCAGCTTTCCTGTGGGCGCAATCTCTGGACGTTTCCAATTTGGCAGCCGGGCTCTGCCACAGAGAGATACAGAGTGTTTCCCAATTGGGAAGCAATGCTTTAGCAGAGCGCGAATGTCTGTGTGGCAGCGAATGCAGTTCCAAGGGACAGTGAAAACCAGCTAGAGCTTTCAGTGCTGGCAGCTTTCCTGTGGGCGCAATCTCTGGACATTTCCAATTTGGCAGCCGGGCTCTGCCAGAGAGAGATACAGAGTGTTGCCCAATTAGGAAGCAATGCTTTAGCAGAGCGCGAATGTCTGTGTGGCAGCGAATGCAGTTCCAAGGGACAGTGAAAACCAGCTAGAGCTTTCAGTGCTGGCAGCTTTCCTGTGGGCGCAATCTCTGGATGTTTCCAATTTGGCAGCCGGGCTCTGCCAGAGAGAGATACAGAGTGTTGCCCCATTACGAAGCAAAGCTTTAGCAGAGCGCGAATGTCTGTGTGGCAGCGAATGCAGTTCCAAGGGACAGTGAAAACCAGCTAGAGCTTTCAGTGCTGGCAGCTTTCCTGTGGGCGCAATCTCTGGACGTTTCCAATTTGGCAGCCGGGCTCTGCCACAGAGAGATACAGAGTGTTGCCCCATTACGAAGCAAAGCTTTAGCAGAGCGCGAATGTCTGTGTGGCAGCGAATGCAGTTCCAAGGGACAGTGAAAACCAGCTAGAGCTTTCAGTGCTGGCAGCTTTCCTGTGGGCGCAATCTCTGGACGTTTCCAATTTGGCAGCCGGGCTCTGCCAGAGAGAGATACAGAGTGTTGCCCCATTACGAAGCAAAGCTTTAGCAGAGCGCGAATGTCTGTGTGGCAGCGAATGCAGTTCCAAGGGACAGTGAAAACCAGCTAGAGCTTTCAGTGCTGGCAGCTTTCCTGTGGGCGCAATCTCTGGACGTTTCCAATTTGGCAGCCGGGCTCTGCCAGAGAGAGATAGAGAGTGTTGCCCCCTTACCAAGCAATGCTTTAGCAGAGCGCGAATGTCTGTGTGGCAGCGAATGCAGTTCCAAGAGACAGTGAAAACCAGCTAGAGCTTTCAGTGCTGGCAGCTTTCCTGTGGGCGCAATCTCTGGACGTTTCCAATTTGGCAGCCGGGCTCTGCCAGAGAGAGATACAGAGTGTTGCCCCATTACGAAGCAATGCTTTAGCAGAGCGCGAATGTCTGTGTGGCAGCGAATGCAGTTCCAAGGGACAGTGAAAACCAGCTAGAGCTTTCAGTGCTGGCAGCTTTCCTGTGGGCGCAATCTCTGGACGTTTCCAATTTGGCAGCCGGGCTCTGCCAGAGAGAGATACAGAGTGTTGCCCCATTACCAAGCAATGCTTTAGCAGAGCGCGAATGTCTGTGTGGCAGCGAATGCAGTTCCAAGGGACAGTGAAAACCAGCTAGAGCTTTCAGTGCTGGCAGCTTTCCTGTGGGCGCAATCTCTGGACGTTTCCAATTTGGCAGCCGGGCTCTGCCACAGAGAGATACAGAGTGTTGCCCAATTAGGAAGCAATGCTTTAGCAGAGCGCGAATGTCTGTGTGGCAGCGAATGCAGTTCCAAGGGACAGTGAAAACCAGCTAGAGCTTTCAGTGCTGGCAGCTTTCCTGTGGGCGCAATCTCTGGACGTTTCCAATTTGGCAGCCGGGCTCTGCCAGAGAGAGATACAGAGTGTTGCCCAATTGGGAAGCAATGCTTTAGCAGAGCGCGAATGTCTGTGTGGCAGCGAATGCAGTTCCAAGGGACAGTGAAAACCAGCTAGAGCTTTCAGTGCTGGCAGCTTTCCTGTGGGCGCAATGTCTGGATGTTTCCAATTTGGCAGCCGGGCTCTGCCACAGAGAGATAGAGAGTGTTGCCCCCTTACCAAGCAATGCTTTAGCAGAGCGCGAATGTCTGTGTGGCAGCGAATGCAGTTCCAAGGGACAGTGAAAACCAGCTACAGCTTTCAGTGCTGGCAGCTTTCCTGTGGGCGCAATCTCTGGACGTTTCCAATTTGGCAGCGGGGCTCTGCCACAGAGAGATACAGAGTGTTGCCCCATTACGAAGCAATGCTTTAGCAGAGCGCGAATGTCTGTGTGGCAGCGAATGCAGTTCCAAGGGACAGTGAAAACCAGCTAGAGCTTTCAGTGCTGGCAGCTTTCCTGTGGGCGCAATCTCTGGACGTTTCCAATTTGGCAGCCGGGCTCTGCCAGAGAGAGATACAGAGTGTTGCCCCCTTACCAAGCAATGCTTTAGCAGAGCGCGAATGTCTGTGTGGCAGCGAATGCAGTGCCAAGGGACAGTGAAAACCAGCTAGAGCTTTCAGTGCTGGCAGCTTTCCTGTGGGCGCAATCTCTGGACGTTTCCAATTTGGCAGCCGGGCTCTGCCACAGAGAGATACAGAGTGTTGCCCCCTTACCAAGCAATGCTTTAGCAGAGCGCGAATGTCTGTGTGGCAGCGAATGCAGTTCCAAGGGACAGTGAAAACCAGCTACAGCTTTCAGTGCTGGCAGCTTTCCTGTGGGCGCAATCTCTGGACGTTTCCAATTTGGCAGCCGGGCTCTGCCAGAGAGAGATACAGAGTGTTGCCCCATTACGAAGCAATGCTTTAGCAGAGCGCGAATGTCTGTGTGGCAGCGAATGCAGTTCCAAGGGACAGTGAAAACCAGCTAGAGCTTTCAGTGCTGGCAGCTTTCCTGTGGGCGCAATCTCTGGACGTTTCCAATTTGGCAGCCGGGCTCTGCCAGAGAGAGATACAGAGTGTTGCCCCATTACGAAGCAAAGCTTTAGCAGAGCGCGAATGTCTGTGTGGCAGCGAATGCAGTTCCAAGGGACAGTGAAAACCAGCTAGAGCTTTCAGTGCTGGCAGCTTTCCTGTGGGTGCAATCTCTGGACGTTTCCAATTTGGCAGCCGGGCTCTGCCAGAGAGAGATACAGAGTGTTGCCCCATTACGAAGCAATGCTTTAGCAGAGCGCGAATGTCTGTGTGGCAGCGAATGCAGTGCCAAGGGACAGTGAAAACCAGCTAGAGCTTTCAGTGCTGGCAGCTTTCCTGTGGGCGCAATCTCTGGACGTTTCCAATTTGGCAGCCGGGCTCTGCCACAGAGAGATACAGAGTGTTGCCCCCTTACCAAGCAATGCTTTAGCAGAGCGCGAATGTCTGTGTGGCAGCGAATGCAGTTCCAAGGGACAGTGAAAACCAGCTAGAGCTTTCAGTGCTGGCAGCTTTCCTGTGGGCGCAATCTCTGGACGTTTCCAATTTCACTGCTGGGCTCTGCCAGAGAGAGATACAGAATGTTGCCCCATTACGAAGCAAAGCTTTAGCAGAGCGCGAATGTCTGTGTGGCAGCGAATGCAGTTCCAAGGGACAGTGAAAACCAGCTAGAGCTTTCAGTGCTGGCAGCTTTCCTGTGGGCACAATCTCTGGACGTTTCCAATTTGGCAGCCGGGCTCTGCCACAGAGAGATACAGAGTGTTGCCCCCTTACCAAGCAATGCTTTAGCAGAGCGCGAATGTCTGTGTGGCAGCGAATGCAGTTCCAAGGGACAGTGAAAACCAGCTAGAGCTTTCAGTGCTGGCAGCTTTCCTGTGGGCGCAATCTCTGGACGTTTCCAATTTGGCAGCCGGGCTCTGCCAGAGAGAGATACAGAGTGTTGCCCCATTACGAAGCAATGCTTTAGCAGAGCGCGAATGTCTGTGTGGCAGCGAATGCAGTTCCAAGGGACAGTGAAAACCAGCTAGAGCTTTCAGTGCTGGCAGCTTTCCTGTGGGCGCAATCTCTGGACGTTTCCAATTTGGCAGCCGGGCTCTGCCACACAGAGAATCAGAGTGTTGCCCCATTAGGAAGCAATGCTTTAGCAGAGCGCGAATGTCTGTGTGGCAGCGAATGCAGTTCCAAGGGACAGTGAAAACCAGCTAGAGCTTTCAGTGCTGGCAGCTTTCCTGTGGGCGCAAACTCTGGACATTTCCAATTTGGCAGCCGGGCTCTGCCACAGAGAGATACAGAATGTTGCCCCATTACGAAGCAATGCTTTAGCAGAGCGCGAATGTCTGTGTGGCAGCGAATGCAGTTCCAAGGGACAGTGAAAACCAGCTACAGCTTTCAGTGCTGGCAGCTTTCCTGTGGGCGCAATCTCTGGACGTTTCCAATTTGGCAGCCGGGCTCTGCCAGAGAGAGATACAGAGTGTTGCCCCATTACGAAGCAATGCTTTAGCAGAGCGCGAATGTCTGTGTGGCAGCGAATGCAGTTCCAAGGGACAGTGAAAACCAGCTAGAGCTTTCAGTGCTGGCAGCTTTCCTGTGGGCGCAATCTCTGGACGTTTCCAATTTGGCAGCCGGGCTCTGCCAGAGAGAGATACAGAGTGTTGCCCCATTACGAAGCAAAGCTTTAGCAGAGCGCGAATGTCTGTGTGGCAGCGAATGCAGTTCCAAGGGACAGTGAAAACCAGCTAGAGCTTTCAGTGCTGGCAGCTTTCCTGTGGGTGCAATCTCTGGACGTTTCCAATTTGGCAGCCGGGCTCTGCCAGAGAGAGATACAGAATGTTGCCCCATTACGAAGCAAAGCTTTAGCAGAGCGCGAATGTCTGTGTGGCAGCGAATGCAGTTCCAAGGGACAGTGAAAACCAGCTAGAGCTTTCAGTGCTGGCAGCTTTCCTGTGGGCACAATCTCTGGACGTTTCCAATTTGGCAGCCGGGCTCTGCCAGAGAGAGATAGAGAGTGTTGCCCCCTTACCAAGCAATGCTTTAGCAGAGCGCGAATGTCTGTGTGGCAGCGAATGCAGTTCCAAGGGACAGTGAAAACCAGCTAGAGCTTTCAGTGCTGGCAGCTTTCCTGTACGCGCAATCTCTGGACGTTTCCAATTTGGCAGCCGGGCTCTGCCACAGAGAGATACAGAGTGTTGCCCCCTTACCAAGCAATGCTTTAGCAGAGCGCGAATGTCTGTGTGGCAGCGAATGCAGTTCCAAGGGACAGTGAAAACCAGCTAGAGCTTTCAGTGCTGGCAGCTTTCCTGTGGGCGCAATCTCTGGACGTTTCCAATTTGGCAGCCGGGCTCTGCCAGAGAGAAATACAGAGAGTTGCCCCATTACGAAGCAATGCTTTAGCAGAGCGCGAATGTCTGTGTGGCAGCGAATGCAGTTCCAAGGGACAGTGAAAACCAGCTAGAGCTTTCAGTGCTGGCAGCTTTCCTGTGGGCGCAATCTCTGGACGTTTCCAATTTCACTGCTGGGCTCTGCCAGAGAGAGATACAGAATGTTGCCCCCTTACCAAGCAAAGCTTTAGCAGAGCACGAATATCTGTGTGGCAGCGAATGCAGTTCCAAGGGACAGTGAAAACCAGCTACAGCTTTCAGTGCTGGCAGCTTTCCTGTGGGCGCAATGTCTGGACGTTTCCAATTTGGCAGCCGGGCTCTGCCAGAGAGAGATACAGAGTGTTGCCCCATTACGAAGCAATGCTTTAGCAGAGCGCGAATGTCTGTGTGGCAGCGAATGCAGTTCCAAGGGACAGTGAAAACCAGCTACAGCTTTCAGTGCTGGCAGCTTTCCTGTGGGCGCAATCTCTGGACGTTTCCAATTTGGCAGCCGGGCTCTGCCAGAGAGAGATACAGAGTGTTGCCCCATTACGAAGCAATGCTTTAGCAGAGCGCGAATGTCTGTGTGGCAGCGAATGCAGTTCCAAGGGACAGTGAAAACCAGCTAGAGCTTTCAGTGCTGGCAGCTTTCCTGTGGGCGCAATCTCTGGACGTTTCCAATTTGGCAGCCGGGCTCTGCCACAGAGAGATACAGAATGTTGCCCCATTACGAAGCAATGCTTTAGCAGAGCGCGAATGTCTGTGTGGCAGCGAATGCAGTTCCAAGGGACAGTGAAAACCACCTAGAGCTTTCAGTGCTGGCAGCTTTCCTGTAGGCGCAATCTCTGGACGTTTCCAATTTGGCAGCCGGGCTCTGCCACAGAGAGATACAGAGTGTTGCCCCATTACGAAGCAATGCTTTAGCAGAGCGCGAATGTCTGTGTGGCAGCGAATGCAGTTCCAAGGGACAGTGAAAACCAGCTAGAGCTTTCAGTGCTGGCAGCTTTCCTGTGGGCGCAATCTCTGGACGTTTCCAATTTCACTGCTGGGCTCTGCCAGAGAGAGATACAGAATGTTGCCCCATTGCGAAGCAAAGCTTTAGCAGAGCGCGAATGTCTGTGTGGCAGCGAATGCAGTTCCAAGGGACAGTGAAAACCAGCTAGAGCTTTCAGTGCTGGCAGCTTTCCTGTGGCCGCAATGTCTGGATGTTTCCAATTTGGCAGCCGGGCTCTGCCAGAGAGAGATAGAGAGTGTTGCCCCCTTACCAAGCAATGCTTTAGCAGAGCGCGAATGTCTGTGTGGCAGCGAATGCAGTTCCAAGGGACACTGA
The DNA here is from genome assembly GCF_035582795.1 of Mycteria americana. Taxonomy (NCBI): domain Eukaryota; kingdom Metazoa; phylum Chordata; class Aves; order Ciconiiformes; family Ciconiidae; genus Mycteria; species Mycteria americana. Next base: position 756,036 of record NW_027445640.1, read on the forward strand.
AAACCAGCTAGAGCTTTCAGTGCTGGCAGCTTTTCTGTGGGCGAAAACGCTGGACGTTTCCAATTTGGCAGCCGGGCTCTGCCAGAGAGAGATACAGAGTGTTGCCCCATTAGGAAGCAATGCTTTAGCAGAGCGCGAATGTCTGTGTGGCAGCGAATGCAGTTCCAAGGGACAGTGAAAACCAGCTAGAGCTTTCAGTGCTGGCAGCTTTCCTGTACGCGCAATCTCTGGACGTTTCCAATTTGGCAGCCGGGCTCTGCCAGAGAGAGATACAGAGTGTTGCCCCATTACGAAGCAATGCTTTAGCAGAGCGCGAATGTCTGTGTGGCAGCGAATGCAGTTCCAAGGGACAGTGAAAACCAGCTAGAGCTTTCAGTGCTGGCAGCTTTCCTGTGGGCGCAATCTCTGGACATTTCCAATTTGGCAGCCGGGCTCTGCCAGAGAGAGATACAGAATGTTGCCCCATTACGAAGCAATGCTTTAGCAGAGCGCGAATGTCTGTGTGGCAGCGAATGCAGTTCCAAGGGACAGTGAAAACCAGCTAGAGCTTTCAGTGCTGGCAGCTTTCCTGTACGCGCAATCTCTGGACGTTTCCAATTTGGCAGCCGGGCTCTGCCAGAGAGAGATACAGAGTGTTGCCCCATTACGAAGCAAAGCTTTAGCAGAGCGCGAATGTCTGTGTGGCGGCGAATGCAGTTCCAAGGGACAGTGAAAACCAGCTAGAGCTTTCAGTGCTGGCAGCTTTCCTGTGGGCACAATCTCTGGACGTTTCCAATTTGGCAGCCGGGCTCTGCCACAGAGAGATACAGAGTGTTGCCCCATTAGGAAGAAATGCTGTAGCAGAGCGCGAATGTCTGTGTGGCAGCGAATGCAGTTCCAAGGGACAGTGAAAACCAGCTAGAGCTTTCAGTGCTGGCAGCTTTCCTGTGGGCGCAATCGCTGGACGTTTCCAATTTGGCAGCCGGGCTCTGCCACAGAGAGATACAGAGTGTTGCCCCCTTACCAAGCAATGCTTTAGCAGAGCGCGAATGTCTGTGTGGCAGCGAATGCAGTTCCAAGGGACAGTGAAAACCAGCTAGAGCTTTCAGTGCTGGCAGCTTTCCTGTGGGCGCAATCTCTGGACGTTTCCAATTTGGCAGCCGGGCTCTGCCAGAGAGAGATACAGAGTGTTGCCCCATTACGAAGCAATGCTTTAGCAGAGCGCGAATGTCTGTGTGGCAGCGAATGCAGTTCCAAGGGACAGTGAAAACCAGCTAGAGCTTTCAGTGCTGGCAGCTTTCCTGTGGGCGCAATCTCTGGACATTTCCAATTTGGCAGCCGGGCTCTGCCACAGAGAGATACAGAATGTTGCCCCATTACGAAGCAATGCTTTAGCAGAGCGCGAATGTGTGTGTGGCAGCGAATGCAGTTCCAAGGGACAGTGAAAACCAGCTAGAGCTTTCAGTGCTGGCAGCTTTCCTGTGGGCGCAATCTCTGGACGTTTCCAATTTGGCAGCCGGGCTCTGCCAGAGAGAGATACAGAGTGTTGCCCCATTACGAAGCAATGCTTTAGCAGAGCGCGAATGTCTGTGTGGCAGCGAATGCAGTTCCAAGGGACAGTGAAAACCAGCTAGAGCTTTCAGTGCTGGCAGCTTTCCTGTGGGCGCAATCTCTGGACGTTTCCAATTTGGCAGCCGGGCTCTGCCACAGAGAGATACAGAGTGTTGCCCCATTACGAAGCAAAGCTTTAGCAGAGCGCGAATGTCTGTGTGGCAGCGAATGCAGTTCCAAGGGACAGTGAAAACCAGCTAGAGCTTTCAGTGCTGGCAGCTTTCCTGTGGGCGCAAACTCTGGACATTTCCAATTTGGCAGCCGGGCTCTGCCACAGAGAGATACAGAATGTTGCCCCATTACGAAGCAATGCTTTAGCAGAGCGCGAATGTCTGTGTGGCAGCGAATGCAGTTCCAAGGGACAGTGAAAACCAGCTAGAGCTTTCAGTGCTGGCAGCTTTCCTGTACGCGCAATCTCTGGACGTTTCCAATTTGGCAGCCGGGCTCTGCCAGAGAGAGATACAGAGTGTTGCCCCATTACGAAGCAAAGCTTTAGCAGAGCGCGAATGTCTGTGTGGCAGCGAATGCAGTTCCAAGGGACAGTGAAAACTAGCTAGAGCTTTCAGTGCTGGCAGCTTTCCTGTGGGTGCAATCTCTGGACGTTTCCAATTTGGCAGCCGGGCTCTGCCAGAGAGAGATACAGAATGTTGCCCCATTACGAAGCAAAGCTTTAGCAGAGCGCGAATGTCTGTGTGGCAGCGAATGCAGTTCCAAGGGACAGTGAAAACCAGCTAGAGCTTTCAGTGCTGGCAGCTTTCCTGTGGGCGCAATCTCTGGACGTTTCCAATTTGGCAGCCGGGCTCTGCCAGAGAGAGATAGAGAGTGTTGCCCCCTTACCAAGCAATGCTTTAGCAGAGCGCGAATGTCTGTGTGGCAGCGAATGCAGTTCCAAGGGACAGTGAAAACCAGCTAGAGCTTTCAGTGCTGGCAGCTTTCCTGTGGGCGCAATCTCTGGACGTTTCCAATTTGGCAGCCGGGCTCTGCCACAGAGAGATACAGAGTGTTGCCCCCTTACCAAGCAATGCTTTAGCAGAGCGCGAATGTCTGTGTGGCAGCGAATGCAGTTCCAAGGGACAGTGAAAACCAGCTAGAGCTTTCAGTGCTGGCAGCTTTCCTGTGGGCGCAATCTCTGGACGTTTCCAATTTGGCAGCCGGGCTCTGCCAGAGAGAGATACAGAGAGTTGCCCCATTACGAAGCAATGCTTTAGCAGAGCGCGAATGTCTGTGTGGCAGCGAATGCAGTGCCAAGGGACAGTGAAAACCAGCTAGAGCTTTCAGTGCTGGCAGCTTTCCTGTGGGCGCAATCTCTGGACGTTTCCAATTTCACTGCTGGGCTCTGCCAGAGAGAGATACAGAATGTTGCCCCGTTAGCAAGCAAAGCTTTAGCAGAGCGCGAATATCTGTGTGGCAGCGAATGCAGTTCCAAGGGACAGTGAAAACCAGCTACAGCTTTCAGTGCTGGCAGCTTTCCTGTGGGCGCAATGTCTGGACGTTTCCAATTTGGCAGCCGGGCTCTGCCAGAGAGAGATACAGAGTGTTGCCCCATTACGAAGCAATGCTTTAGCAGAGCGCGAATGTCTGTGTGGCAGCGAATGCAGTTCCAAGGGACAGTGAAAACCAGCTAGAGCTTTCAGTGCTGGCAGCTTTCCTGTGGGCGCAATCTCTGGACGTTTCCAATTTGGCAGCCGGGCTCTGCCAGAGAGAGATACAGAGTGTTGCCCCATTACGAAGCAAAGCTTTAGCAGAGCGCGAATGTCTGTGTGGCAGCGAATGCAGTTCCAAGGGACAGTGAAAACCAGCTAGAGCTTTCAGTGCTGGCAGCTTTCCTGTGGGCGCAATCTCTGGACGTATCCAATTTGGCAGCCGGGCTCTGCCAGAGAGAGATACAGAGTGTTGCCCCATTACGAAGCAATGCTTTAGCAGAGCGCGAATGTCTGTGTGGCAGCGAATGCAGTTCCAAGGGACAGTGAAAACCAGCTAGAGCTTTCAGTGCTGGCAGCTTTCCTGTACGCGCAATCTCTGGACGTTTCCAATTTGGCAGCCGGGCTCTGCCAGAGAGAGATACAGAGTGTTGCCCCATTACGAAGCAATGCTTTAGCAGAGCGCGAATGTGTGTGTGGCAGCGAATGCAGTTCCAAGGGACAGTGAAAACCAGCTAGAGCTTTCAGTGCTGGCAGCTTTCCTGTGGGCGCAATCTCTGGACGTTTCCAATTTGGCAGCCGGGCTCTGCCAGAGAGAGATACAGAGTGTTGCCCCATTACGAAGCAATGCTTTAGCAGAGCGCGAATGTCTGTGTGGCAGCGAATGCAGTTCCAAGGGACAGTGAAAACCAGCTAGAGCTTTCAGTGCTGGCAGCTTTCCTGTGGGCGCAATCTCTGGACGTTTCCAATTTCACTGCTGGGCTCTGCCAGAGAGAGATACAGAATTTTGCCCCCTTACCAAGCAAAGCTTTAGCAGAGCACGAATATCTGTGTGGCAGCGAATGCAGTTCCAAGGGACAGTGAAAACCAGCTAGAGCTTTCAGTGCTGGCAGCTTTCCTGTGGGCGCAATCTCTGGACGTTTCCAATTTGGCAGCCGGGCTCTGCCACAGAGAGATACAGAGTGTTGCCCAATTAGGAAGCAATGCTTTAGCAGAGCGCGAATGTCTGTGTGGCAGCGAATGCAGTTCCAAGGGACAGTGAAAACCAGCTAGAGCTTTCCGTGCTGGCAGCTTTCCTGTAGGCGCAATCTCTGGACGTTTCCAATTTGGCAGCCGGGCTCTGCCAGAGAGAGATACAGAGTGTTGCCCCATTACGAAGCAATGCTTTAGCAGAGCGCGAATGTCTGTGTGGCAGCGAATGCAGTTCCAAGGGACAGTGAAAACCAGCTAGAGCTTTCAGTGCTGGCAGCTTTCCTGTGGGCGCAATCTCTGGACGTTTCCAATTTCACTGCTGGGCTCTGCCAGAGAGAGATACAGAATGTTGCCCCATTACGAAGCAAAGCTTTAGCAGAGCGCGAATGTCTGTGTGGCAGCGAATGCAGTTCCAAGGGACAGTGAAAACCAGCTAGAGCTTTCAGTGCTGGCAGCTTTCCTGTGGCCGCAATGTCTGGATGTTTCCAATTTGGCAGCCGGGCTCTGCCAGAGAGAGATAGAGAGTGTTGCCCCATTACGAAGCAATGCTTTAGCAGAGCGCGAATGTCTGTGTGGCAGCGAATGCAGTTCCAAGGGACAGTGAAAACCAGCTAGAGCTTTCAGTGCTGGCAGCTTTCCTGTGGGCGCAATCTCTGGACGTTTCCAATTTGGCAGCCGGGCTCTGCCAGAGAGAGATACAGAGTGTTGCCCCATTACGAAGCAATGCTTTAGCAGAGCGCGAATGTCTGTGTGGCAGCGAATGCAGTTCCAAGGGACAGTGAAAACCAGCTAGAGCTTTCAGTGCTGGCAGCTTTCCTGTGGGCGCAATCTCTGGACATTTCCAATTTGGCAGCCGGGCTCTGCCACAGAGAGATACAGAATGTTGCCCCATTACGAAGCAATGCTTTAGCAGAGCGCGAATGTCTGTGTGGCAGCGAATGCAGTTCCAAGGGACAGTGAAAACCAGCTAGAGCTTTCAGTGCTGGCAGCTTTCCTGTGGGCGCAATCTCTGGACGTTTCCAATTTCACTGCTGGGCTCTGCCAGAGAGAGATACAGAATGTTGCCCCATTACGAAGCAAAGCTTTAGCAGAGCGCGAATGTCTGTGTGGCAGCGAATGCAGTTCCAAGGGACAGTGAAAACCAGCTAGAGCTTTCAGTGCTGGCAGCTTTCCTGTGGCTGCAATGTCTGGATGTTTCCAATTTGGCAGCCGGGCTCTGCCAGAGAGAGATAGAGAGTGTTGCCCCATTACGAAGCAATGCTTTAGCAGAGCGCGAATGTCTGTGTGGCAGCGAATGCAGTTCCAAGGGACAGTGAAAACCAGCTAGAGCTTTCAGTGCTGGCAGCTTTCCTGTGGGCGCAATCTCTGGACGTTTCCAATTTGGCAGCCGGGCTCTGCCAGAGAGAGATACAGAGTGTTGCCCCATTACGAAGCAATGCTTTAGCAGAGCGCGAATGTCTGTGTGGCAGCGAATGCAGTTCCAAGGGACAGTGAAAACCAGCTAGAGCTTTCAGTGCTGGCAGCTTTCCTGTGGGCGCAATCTCTGGACGTTTCCAATTTGGCAGCCGGGCTCTGCCAGAGAGAGATACAGAGTGTTGCCCCATTACGAAGCAATGCTTTAGCAGAGCGCGAATGTCTGTGTGGCAGCGAATGCAGTTCCAAGGGACAGTGAAAACCAGCTAGAGCTTTCAGTGCTGGCAGCTTTCCTGTGGGCGCAATCTCTGGACATTTCCAATTTGGCAGCCGGGCTCTGCCAGAGAGAGATACAGAATGTTGCCCCATTACGAAGCAATGCTTTAGCAGAGCGCGAATGTCTGTGTGGCAGCGAATGCAGTTCCAAGGGACAGTGAAAACCAGCTAGAGCTTTCAGTGCTGGCAGCTTTCCTGTACGCGCAATCTCTGGACGTTTCCAATTTGGCAGCCGGGCTCTGCCAGAGAGAGATACAGAGTGTTGCCCCATTACGAAGCAAAGCTTTAGCAGAGCGCGAATGTCTGTGTGGCAGCGAATGCAGTTCCAAGGGACAGTGAAAACCAGCTAGAGCTTTCAGTGCTGGCAGCTTTCCTGTGGGTGCAATCTCTGGACGTTTCCAATTTGGCAGCCGGGCTCTGCCAGAGAGAGATACAGAATGTTGCCCCATTACGAAGCAAAGCTTTAGCAGAGCGCGAATGTCTGTGTGGCAGCGAATGCAGTTCCAAGGGACAGTGAAAACCAGCTAGAGCTTTCAGTGCTGGCAGCTTTCCTGTGGGCGCAATCTCTGGACGTTTCCAATTTGGCAGCCGGGCTCTGCCAGAGAGAGATAGAGAGTGTTGCCCCCTTACCAAGCAATGCTTTAGCAGAGCGCGAATGTCTGTGTGGCAGCGAATGCAGTGCCAAGGGACAGTGAAAACCAGCTAGAGCTTTCAGTGCTGGCAGCTTTCCTGTGGGCGCAATCTCTGGACGTTTCCAATTTCACTGCTGGGCTCTGCCAGAGAGAGATACAGAATGTTGCCCCGTTAGCAAGCAAAGCTTTAGCACAGCGCGAATATCTGTGTGGCAGCGAATGCAGTTCCAAGGGACAGTGAAAACCAGCTAGAGCTTTCAGTGCTGGCAGCTTTCCTGTGGGCGCAATCTCTGGACGTTTCCAATTTCACTGCTGGGCTCTGCCAGAGAGAGATACAGAATTTTGCCCCCTTACCAAGCAAAGCTTTAGCAGAGCACGAATATCTGTGTGGCAGCGAATGCAGTTCCAAGGGACAGTGAAAACCAGCTAGAGCTTTCAGTGCTGGCAGCTTTCCTGTGGGCGCAATCTCTGGACGTTTCCAATTTGGCAGCCGGGCTCTGCCACAGAGAGATACAGAGTGTTGCCCAATTAGGAAGCAATGCTTTAGCAGAGCGCGAATGTCTGTGTGGCAGCGAATGCAGTTCCAAGGGACAGTGAAAACCAGCTAGAGCTTTCAGTGCTGGCAGCTTTCCTGTAGGCGCAATCTCTGGACGTTTCCAATTTGGCAGCCGGGCTCTGCCAGAGAGAGATACAGAGTGTTGCCCCATTACGAAGCAATGCTTTAGCAGAGCGCGAATGTCTGTGTGGCAGCGAATGCAGTTCCAAGGGACAGTGAAAACCAGCTAGAGCTTTCAGTGCTGGCAGCTTTCCTGTGGCCGCAATGTCTGGATGTTTCCAATTTGGCAGCCGGGCTCTGCCAGAGAGAGATAGAGAGTGTTGCCCCATTACGAAGCAATGCTTTAGCAGAGCGCGAATGTCTGTGTGGCAGCGAATGCAGTTCCAAGGGACAGTGAAAACCAGCTAGAGCTTTCAGTGCTGGCAGCTTTCCTGTGGGCGCAATCTCTGGACGTTTCCAATTTGGCAGCCGGGCTCTGCCAGAGAGAGATACAGAGTGTTGCCCCATTACGAAGCAATGCTTTAGCAGAGCGCGAATGTCTGTGTGGCAGCGAATGCAGTTCCAAGGGACAGTGAAAACCAGCTAGAGCTTTCAGTGCTGGCAGCTTTCCTGTGGGCGCAATCTCTGGACGTTTCCAATTTGGCAGACGGGCTCTGCCAGAGAGAGATAGAGAGTGTTGCCCCCTTACCAAGCAATGCTTTAGCAGAGCGCGAATGTCTGTGTGGCAGCGAATGCAGTTCCAAGGGACAGTGAAAACCAGCTAGAGCTTTCAGTGCTGGCAGCTTTCCTGTGGGCACAATCTCTGGACGTTTCCAATTTGGCAGCCGGGCTCTGCCACAGAGAGATACAGAGTGTTGCCCCCTTACCAAGCAATGCTTTAGCAGAGCGCGAATGTCTGTGTGGCAGCGAATGCAGTTCCAAGGGACAGTGAAAACCAGCTACAGCTTTCAGTGCTGGCAGCTTTCCTGTGGGCGCAATGTCTGGACGTTTCCAATTTGGCAGCCGGGCTCTGCCAGAGAGAGATACAGAGTGTTGCCCCATTACGAAGCAATGCTTTAGCAGAGCGCGAATGTCTGTGTGGCAGCGAATGCAGTTCCAAGGGACAGTGAAAACCAGCTAGAGCTTTCAGTGCTGGCAGCTTTCCTGTGGGCGCAATCTCTGGACATTTCCAATTTGGCAGCCGGGCTCTGCCAGAGAGAGATACAGAGTGTTGCCCCATTACGAAGCAAAGCTTTAGCAGAGCGCGAATGTCTGTGTGGCAGCAAATGCAGTTCCAAGGGACAGTGAAAACCAGCTAGAGCTTTCAGTGCTGGCAGCTTTCCTGTGGGCGCAATCTCTGGACATTTCCAATTTGGCAGCCGGGCTCTGCCACAGAGAGATACAGAATGTTGCCCCATTACGAAGCAATGCTTTAGCAGAGCGCGAATGTCTGTGTGGCAGCGAATGCAGTTCCAAGGGACAGTGAAAACCAGCTAGAGCTTTCCGTGCTGGCAGCTTTCCTGTAGGCGCAATCTCTGGACGTTTCCAATTTGGCAGCCGGGCTCTGCCAGAGAGAGATACAGAGTGTTGCCCCATTACGAAGCAATGCTTTAGCAGAGCGCGAATGTCTGTGTGGCAGCGAATGCAGTTCCAAGGGACAGTGAAAACCAGCTAGAGCTTTCAGTGCTGGCAGCTTTCCTGTGGCTGCAATGTCTGGATGTTTCCAATTTGGCAGCCGGGCTCTGCCAGAGAGAGATAGAGAGTGTTGCCCCATTACGAAGCAATGCTTTAGCAGAGCGCGAATGTCTGTGTGGCAGCGAATGCAGTTCCAAGGGACAGTGAAAACCAGCTAGAGCTTTCAGTGCTGGCAGCTTTCCTGTGGGCGCAATCTCTGGACGTTTCCAATTTGGCAGCCGGGCTCTGCCAGAGAGAGATACAGAGTGTTGCCCCATTACGAAGCAATGCTTTAGCAGAGCGCGAATGTCTGTGTGGCAGCGAATGCAGTTCCAAGGGACAGTGAAAACCAGCTAGAGCTTTCAGTGCTGGCAGCTTTCCTGTGGGCGCAATCTCTGGACGTTTCCAATTTGGCAGCCGGGCTCTGCCAGAGAGAGATACAGAGTGTTGCCCCATTACGAAGCAATGCTTTAGCAGAGCGCGAATGTCTGTGTGGCAGCGAATGCAGTTCCAAGGGACAGTGAAAACCAGCTAGAGCTTTCAGTGCTGGCAGCTTTCCTGTACGCGCAATCTCTGGACGTTTCCAATTTGGCAGCCGGGCTCTGCCAGAGAGAGATACAGAGTGTTGCCCCATTACGAAGCAAAGCTTTAGCAGAGCGCGAATGTCTGTGTGGCAGCGAATGCAGTTCCAAGGGACAGTGAAAACCAGCTAGAGCTTTCAGTGCTGGCAGCTTTCCTGTGGGTGCAATCTCTGGACGTTTCCAATTTGGCAGCCGGGCTCTGCCAGAGAGAGATACAGAATGTTGCCCCATTACGAAGCAAAGCTTTAGCAGAGCGCGAATGTCTGTGTGGCAGCGAATGCAGTTCCAAGGGACAGTGAAAACCAGCTAGAGCTTTCAGTGCTGGCAGCTTTCCTGTGGGCGCAATCTCTGGACGTTTCCAATTTGGCAGCCGGGCTCTGCCAGAGAGAGATAGAGAGTGTTGCCCCCTTACCAAGCAATGCTTTAGCAGAGCGCGAATGTCTGTGTGGCAGCGAATGCAGTGCCAAGGGACAGTGAAAACCAGCTAGAGCTTTCAGTGCTGGCAGCTTTCCTGTGGGCGCAATCTCTGGACGTTTCCAATTTCACTGCTGGGCTCTGCCAGAGAGAGATACAGAATGTTGCCCCGTTAGCAAGCAAAGCTTTAGCAGAGCGCGAATATCTGTGTGGCAGCGAATGCAGTTCCAAGGGACAGTGAAAACCAGCTACAGCTTTCAGTGCTGGCAGCTTTCCTGTGGGCGCAATCTCTGGACGTTTCCAATTTGGCAGCCGGGCTCTGCCAGAGAGAGATACAGAGTGTTGCCCCATTACGAAGCAATGCTTTAGCAGAGCGCGAATGTCTGTGTGGCAGCGAATGCAGTTCCAAGGGACAGTGAAAACCAGCTAGAGCTTTCAGTGCTGGCAGCTTTCCTGTACGCGCAATCTCTGGACGTTTCCAATTTGGCAGCCGGGCTCTGCCAGAGAGAGATACAGAGTGTTGCCCCATTACGAAGCAATGCTGTAGCAGAGCGCGAATGTCTGTGTGGCAGCGAATGCAGTTCCAAGGGACAGTGAAAACCAGCTAGAGCTTTCAGTGCTGGCAGCTTTCCTGTGGGCGCAATCTCTGGACGTTTCCAATTTCACTGCTGGGCTCTGCCAGAGAGAGATACAGAATGTTGCCCCCTTACCAAGCAAAGCTTTAGCAGAGCACGAATATCTGTGTGGCAGCGAATGCAGTTCCAAGGGACAGTGAAAACCAGCTACAGCTTTCAGTGCTGGCAGCTTTCCTGTGGGCGCAATCTCTGGACGTTTCCAATTTGGCAGCCGGGCTCTGCCAGAGAGAGATACAGAGTGTTGCCCCATTACGAAGCAATGCTTTAGCAGAGCGCGAATGTCTGTGTGGCAGCGAATGCAGTTCCAAGGGACAGTGAAAACCAGCTAGAGCTTTCAGTGCTGGCAGCTTTCCTGTGGGCGCAATCTCTGGACGTTTCAAATTTGGCAGCCGGGCTCTGCCACAGAGAGATACAGACTGTTGCCCAATTAGGAAGCAATGCTTTAGCAGAGCGCGAATGTCTGTGTGGCAGCGAATGCAGTTCCAAGGGACAGTGAAAACCAGCTAGAGCTTTCAGTGCTGGCAGCTTTCCTGTGGGCGCAATCTCTGGACATTTCCAATTTGGCAGCCGGGCTCTGCCACAGAGAGATACAGAATGTTGCCCCATTACGAAGCAATGCTTTAGCAGAGCGCGAATGTCTGTGTGGCAGCGAATGCAGTTCCAAGGGACAGTGAAAACCAGCTAGAGCTTTCAGTGCTGGCAGCTTTCCTGTGGGCGCAATCTCTGGACGTTTCCAATTTCACTGCTGGGCTCTGCCAGAGAGAGATACAGAATGTTGCCCCATTACGAAGCAAAGCTTTAGCAGAGCGCGAATGTCTGTGTGGCAGCGAATGCAGTTCCAAGGGACAGTGAAAACCAGCTAGAGCTTTCAGTGCTGGCAGCTTTCCTGTGGCCGCAATGTCTGGATGTTTCCAATTTGGCAGCCGGGCTCTGCCAGAGAGAGATAGAGAGTGTTGCCCCATTACGAAGCAATGCTTTAGCAGAGCGCGAATGTCTGTGTGGCAGCGAATGCAGTTCCAAGGGACAGTGAAAACCAGCTAGAGCTTTCAGTGCTGGCAGCTTTCCTGTGGGCGCAATCTCTGGACGTTTCCAATTTGGCAGCCGGGCTCTGCCAGAGAGAGATAGAGAGTGTTGCCCCCTTACCAAGCAATGCTTTAGCAGAGCGCGAATGTCTGTGTGGCAGCGAATGCAGTTCCAAGGGACAGTGAAAACCAGCTAGAGCTTTCAGTGCTGGCAGCTTTCCTGTGGGCGCAATCTCTGGACGTTTCCAATTTGGCAGCCGGGCTCTGCCAGAGAGAGATACAGAGTGTTGCCCCATTACGAAGCAATGCTTTAGCAGAGCGCGAATGTCTGTGTGGCAGCGAATGCAGTTCCAAGGGACAGTGAAAACCAGCTAGAGCTTTCAGTGCTGGCAGCTTTCCTGTGGGCGCAATCTCTGGACGTTTCCAATTTGGCAGCCGGGCTCTGCCAGAGAGAGATACAGAGTGTTGCCCCATTACGAAGCAATGCTTTAGCAGAGCGCGAATGTCTGTGTGGCAGCGAATGCAGTTCCAAGGGACAGTGAAAACCAGCTAGAGCTTTCAGTGCTGGCAGCTTTCCTGTACGCGCAATCTCTGGACGTTTCCAATTTGGCAGCCGGGCTCTGCCAGAGAGAGATACAGAGTGTTGCCCCATTACGAAGCAAAGCTTTAGCAGAGCGCGAATGTCTGTGTGGCAGCGAATGCAGTTCCAAGGGACAGTGAAAACCAGCTAGAGCTTTCAGTGCTGGCAGCTTTCCTGTGGGTGCAATCTCTGGACGTTTCCAATTTGGCAGCCGGGCTCTGCCAGAGAGAGATACAGAATGTTGCCCCCTTACCAAGCAATGCTTTAGCAGAGCGCGAATGTCTGTGTGGCAGCGAATGCAGTTCCAAGGGACAGTGAAAACCAGCTAGAGCTTTCAGTGCTGGCAGCTTTCCTGTGGGCGCAATCTCTGGACGTTTCCAATTTGGCAGCCGGGCTCTGCCAGAGAGAGATAGAGAGTGTTGCCCCCTTACCAAGCAATGCTTTAGCAGAGCGCGAATGTCTGTGTGGCGGCGAATGCAGTTCCAAGGGACAGTGAAAACCAGCTAGAGCTTTCAGTGCTGGCAGCTTTCCTGTGGGCACAATCTCTGGACGTTTCCAATTTGGCAGCCGGGCTCTGCCACAGAGAGATACAGAGTGTTGCCCCCTTACCAAGCAATGCTTTAGCAGAGCGCGAATGTCTGTGTGGCAGCGAATGCAGTTCCAAGGGACAGTGAAAACCAGCTAGAGCTTTCAGTGCTGGCAGCTTTCCTGTGGGCGCAATCTCTGGACGTTTCCAATTTGGCAGCCGGGCTCTGCCACAGAGAGATACAGAGTGTTGCCCCATTACGAAGCAATGCTTTAACAGAGCGCGAATGTCTGTGTGGCAGCGAATGCAGTTCCAAGGGACAGTGAAAACCAGCTAGAGCTTTCAGTGCTGGCAGCTTTCCTGTGGGCGCAATCTCTGGACGTTTCCAATTTGGCAGCCGGGCTCTGCCAGAGAGAGATACAGAGTGTTGCCCCATTACGAAGCAATGCTTTAGCAGAGCGCGAATGTCTGTGTGGCAGCGAATGCAGTTCCAAGGGACAGTGAAAACCAGCTAGAGCTTTCAGTGCTGGCAGCTTTCCTGTGGGCGCAATCTCTGGACGTTTCCAATTTGGCAGCCGGGCTCTGCCAGAGAGAGATACAGAATGTTGCCCCATTACGAAGCAAAGCTTTAGCAGAGCGCGAATGTCTGTGTGGCAGCGAATGCAGTTCCAAGGGACAGTGAAAACCAGCTAGAGCTTTCAGTGCTGGCAGCTTTCCTGTGGCCGCAATGTCTGGATGTTTCCAATTTGGCAGCCGGGCTCTGCCAGAGAGAGATAGAGAGTGTTGCCCCATTACGAAGCAATGCTTTAGCAGAGCGCGAATGTCTGTGTGGCAGCGAATGCAGTTCCAAGGGACAGTGAAAACCAGCTAGAGCTTTCAGTGCTGGCAGCTTTCCTGTGGGCGCAATCTCTGGACGTTTCCAATTTGGCAGCCGGGCTCTGCCAGAGAGAGATAGAGAGTGTTGCCCCCTTACCAAGCAATGCTTTAGCAGAGCGCGAATGTCTGTGTGGCAGCGAATGCAGTTCCAAGGGACAGTGAAAACCAGCTAGAGCTTTCAGTGCTGGCAGCTTTCCTGTGGGCGCAATCTCTGGACGTTTCCAATTTGGCAGCCGGGCTCTGCCAGAGAGAGATACAGAGTGTTGCCCCATTACGAAGCAATGCTTTAGCAGAGCGCGAATGTCTGTGTGGCAGCGAATGCAGTTCCAAGGGACAGTGAAAACCAGCTAGAGCTTTCAGTGCTGGCAGCTTTCCTGTGGGCGCAATCTCTGGACGTTTCCAATTTGGCAGCCGGGCTCTGCCAGAGAGAGATACAGAGTGTTGCCCCATTACGAAGCAATGCTTTAGCAGAGCGCGAATGTCTGTGTGGCAGCGAATGCAGTTCCAAGGGACAGTGAAAACCAGCTAGAGCTTTCAGTGCTGGCAGCTTTCCTGTACGCGCAATCTCTGGACGTTTCCAATTTGGCAGCCGGGCTCTGCCAGAGAGAGATACAGAGTGTTGCCCCATTACGAAGCAAAGCTTTAGCAGAGCGCGAATGTCTGTGTGGCAGCGAATGCAGTTCCAAGGGACAGTGAAAACCAGCTAGAGCTTTCAGTGCTGGCAGCTTTCCTGTACGCGCAATCTCTGGACGTTTCCAATTTGGCAGCCGGGCTCTGCCAGAGAGAGATACAGAGTGTTGCCCCATTACGAAGCAATGCTGTAGCAGAGCGCGAATGTCTGTGTGGCAGCGAATGCAGTTCCAAGGGACAGTGAAAACCAGCTACAGCTTTCAGTGCTGGCAGCTTTCCTGTGGGCGCAATCTCTGGACGTTTCCAATTTGGCAGCCGGGCTCTGCCAGAGAGAGATAGAGAGTGTTGCCCCCTTACCAAGCAATGCTTTAGCAGAGCGCGAATGTCTGTGTGGCGGCGAATGCAGTTCCAAGGGACAGTGAAAACCAGCTAGAGCTTTCAGTGCTGGCAGCTTTCCTGTGGGCACAATCTCTGGACGTTTCCAATTTGGCAGCCGGGCTCTGCCACAGAGAGATACAGAGTGTTGCCCCCTTACCAAGCAATGCTTTAGCAGAGCGCGAATGTCTGTGTGGCAGCGAATGCAGTTCCAAGGGACAGTGAAAACCAGCTAGAGCTTTCAGTGCTGGCAGCTTTCCTGTGGGCGCAATCTCTGGACGTTTCCAATTTGGCAGCCGGGCTCTGCCACAGAGAGATACAGAGTGTTGCCCCATTACGAAGCAATGCTTTAACAGAGCGCGAATGTCTGTGTGGCAGCGAATGCAGTTCCAAGGGACAGTGAAAACCAGCTAGAGCTTTCAGTGCTGGCAGCTTTCCTGTGGGCGCAATCTCTGGACGTTTCCAATTTGGCAGCCGGGCTCTGCCAGAGAGAGATACAGAGTGTTGCCCCATTACGAAGCAATGCTTTAGCAGAGCGCGAATGTCTGTGTGGCAGCGAATGCAGTTCCAAGGGACAGTGAAAATCAGCTAGAGCTTTCAGTGCTGGCAGCTTTCCTGTGGGCGCAATCTCTGGACATTTCCAATTTGGCAGCCGGGCTCTGCCACAGAGAGATACAGAGTGTTGCCCCATTACGAAGCAATGCTTTAGCAGAGCGCGAATGTCTGTGTGGCAGCGAATGCAGTTCCAAGGGACAGTGAAAACCAGCTAGAGCTTTCAGTGCTGGCAGCTTTCCTGTGGGCGCAATCTCTGGACGTTTCCAATTTGGCAGCCGGGCTCTGCCACAGAGAGATACAGAGTGTTTCCCAATTGGGAAGCAATGCTTTAGCAGAGCGCGAATGTCTGTGTGGCAGCGAATGCAGTTCCAAGGGACAGTGAAAACCAGCTAGAGCTTTCAGTGCTGGCAGCTTTCCTGTGGGCGCAATCTCTGGACATTTCCAATTTGGCAGCCGGGCTCTGCCAGAGAGAGATACAGAGTGTTGCCCAATTAGGAAGCAATGCTTTAGCAGAGCGCGAATGTCTGTGTGGCAGCGAATGCAGTTCCAAGAGACAGTGAAAACCAGCTAGAGCTTTCAGTGCTGGCAGCTTTCCTGTGGACGCAATCTCTGGATGTTTCCAATTTGGCAGCCGGGCTCTGCCAGAGAGAGATACAGAATGTTGCCCCATTACGAAGCAAAGCTTTAGCAGAGCGCGAATGTCTGTGTGGCAGCGAATGCAGTTCCAAGGGACAGTGAAAACCAGCTAGAGCTTTCAGTGCTGGCAGCTTTCCTGTGGGCGCAATCTCTGGACGTTTCCAATTTGGCAGCCGGGCTCTGCCACAGAGAGATACAGAGTGTTGCCCCATTACGAAGCAATGCTTTAACAGAGCGCGAATGTCTGTGTGGCAGCGAATGCAGTTCCAAGGGACAGTGAAAACCAGCTAGAGCTTTCAGTGCTGGCAGCTTTCCTGTGGGCGCAATCTCTGGACGTTTCCAATTTGGCAGCCGGGCTCTGCCAGAGAGAGATACAGAGTGTTGCCCCATTACGAAGCAATGCTTTAGCAGAGCGCGAATGTCTGTGTGGCAGCGAATGCAGTTCCAAGGGACAGTGAAAATCAGCTAGAGCTTTCAGTGCTGGCAGCTTTCCTGTGGGCGCAATCTCTGGACATTTCCAATTTGGCAGCCGGGCTCTGCCACAGAGAGATACAGAGTGTTGCCCCATTACGAAGCAATGCTTTAGCAGAGCGCGAATGTCTGTGTGGCAGCGAATGCAGTTCCAAGGGACAGTGAAAACCAGCTAGAGCTTTCAGTGCTGGCAGCTTTCCTGTGGGCGCAATCTCTGGACGTTTCCAATTTGGCAGCCGGGCTCTGCCACAGAGAGATACAGAGTGTTTCCCAATTGGGAAGCAATGCTTTAGCAGAGCGCGAATGTCTGTGTGGCAGCGAATGCAGTTCCAAGGGACAGTGAAAACCAGCTAGAGCTTTCAGTGCTGGCAGCTTTCCTGTGGGCGCAATCTCTGGACATTTCCAATTTGGCAGCCGGGCTCTGCCAGAGAGAGATACAGAGTGTTGCCCAATTAGGAAGCAATGCTTTAGCAGAGCGCGAATGTCTGTGTGGCAGCGAATGCAGTTCCAAGAGACAGTGAAAACCAGCTAGAGCTTTCAGTGCTGGCAGCTTTCCTGTGGGCGCAATCTCTGGACGTTTCCAATTTGGCAGCCGGGCTCTGCCAGAGAGAGATACAGAGTGTTGCCCCATTACGAAGCAATGCTTTAGCAGAGCGCGAATGTCTGTGTGGCAGCGAATGCAGTTCCAAGGGACAGTGAAAACCAGCTAGAGCTTTCAGTGCTGGCAGCTTTCCTGTGGGCGCAATCTCTGGATGTTTCCAATTTGGCAGCCGGGCTCTGCCAGAGAGAGATACAGAGTGTTGCCCCATTACGAAGCAAAGCTTTAGCAGAGCGCGAATGTCTGTGTGGCAGCGAATGCAGTTCCAAGGGACAGTGAAAACCAGCTAGAGCTTTCAGTGCTGGCAGCTTTCCTGTGGGCGCAATCTCTGGACGTTTCCAATTTGGCAGCCGGGCTCTGCCACAGAGAGATACAGAATGTTGCCCCATTAGGAAGCAATGCTTTAGCAGAGCGCGAATGTCTGTGTGGCAGCGAATGCAGTTCCAAGGGACAGTGAAAACCAGCTAGAGCTTTCAGTGCTGGCAGCTTTCCTGTGGACGCAATCTCTGGATGTTTCCAATTTGGCAGCCGGGCTCTGCCAGAGAGAGATACAGAATGTTGCCCCATTACGAAGCAAAGCTTTAGCAGAGCGCGAATGTCTGTGTGGCAGCGAATGCAGTTCCAAGGGACAGTGAAAACCAGCTAGAGCTTTCAGTGCTGGCAGCTTTCCTGTGGGCGCAATCTCTGGACGTTTCCAATTTGGCAGCCGGGCTCTGCCAGAGAGAGATAGAGAGTGTTGCCCCCTTACCAAGCAATGCTTTAGCAGAGCGCGAATGTCTGTGTGGCAGCGAATGCAGTTCCAAGAGACAGTGAAAACCAGCTAGAGCTTTCAGTGCTGGCAGCTTTCCTGTGGGCGCAATCTCTGGACGTTTCCAATTTGGCAGCCGGGCTCTGCCAGAGAGAGATACAGAGTGTTGCCCCATTACCAAGCAATGCTTTAGCAGAGCGCGAATGTCTGTGTGGCAGCGAATGCAGTTCCAAGGGACAGTGAAAACCAGCTAGAGCTTTCAGTGCTGGCAGCTTTCCTGTAGGCGCAATCTCTGGACGTTTCCAATTTGGCAGCCGGGCTCTGCCAGAGAGAGATACAGAGTGTTGCCCCATTACGAAGCAATGCTTTAGCAGAGCGCGAATGTCTGTGTGGCAGCGAATGCAGTTCCAAGGGACAGTGAAAACCAGCTAGAGCTTTCAGTGCTGGCAGCTTTCCTGTGGGCGCAATCTCTGGACGTTTCCAATTTCACTGCTGGGCTCTGCCAGAGAGAGATACAGAATGTTGCCCCATTACGAAGCAAAGCTTTAGCAGAGCGCGAATGTCTGTGTGGCAGCGAATGCAGTTCCAAGGGACAGTGAAAACCAGCTAGAGCTTTCAGTGCTGGCAGCTTTCCTGTGGCCGCAATGTCTGGATGTTTCCAATTTGGCAGCCGGGCTCTGCCAGAGAGAGATAGAGAGTGTTGCCCCCTTACGAAGCAATGCTTTAGCAGAGCGCGAATGTCTGTGTGGCAGCGAATGCAGTTCCAAGGGACAGTGAAAACCAGCTAGAGCTTTCAGTGCTGGCAGCTTTCCTGTGGGCGCAATCTCTGGACGTTTCCAATTTGGCAGCCGGGCTCTGCCAGAGAGAGATACAGAGTGTTGCCCAATTAGGAAGCAATGATTTAGCAGAGCGCGAATGTCTGTGTGGCAGCGAATGCAGTTCCAAGGGACAGTGAAAACCAGCTAGAGCTTTCAGTGCTGGCAGCTTTCCTGTGGGCGCAATCTCTGGACGTTTCCAATTTGGCAGCCGGGCTCTGCCAGAGAGAGATAGAGAGTGTTGCCCCCTTACGAAGCAATGCTTTAGCAGAGCGCGAATGTCTGTGTGGCAGCGAATGCAGTTCCAAGAGACAGTGAAAACCAGCTAGAGCTTTCAGTGCTGGCAGCTTTCCTGTGGGCGCAATCTCTGGACGTTTCCAATTTGGCAGCCGGGCTCTGCCAGAGAGAGATACAGAGAGTTGCCCCCTTACCAAGCAATGCTTTAGCAGAGCGCGAATGTCTGTGTGGCAGCGAATGCAGTTCCAAGGGACAGTGAAAACCAGCTAGAGCTTTCAGTGCTGGCAGCTTTTCTGTGGGCGAAAACGCTGGACGTTTCCAATTTGGCAGCCGGGCTCTGCCAGAGACAGATACAGAGTGTTGCCCCATTAGGAAGCAATGCTTTAGGAGAGCGCGAATGTCTGTGTGGCAGCGAATGCAGTTCCAAGGGACAGTGAAAACCAGCTAGAGCTTTCAGTGCTGGCAGCTTTCCTGTGGGCGCAAACTCTGGACATTTCCAATTTGGCAGCCGGGCTCTGCCACAGAGAGATACAGAGTGTTGCCCCATTACGAAGCAATGCTTTAGCAGAGCGCGAATGTCTGTGTGGCAGCGAATGCAGTTCCAAGGGACAGTGAAAACCAGCTAGAGCTTTCAGTGCTGGCAGCTTTCCTGTACGCGCAATCTCTGGATGTTTCCAATTTGGCAGCCGGGCTCTGCCAGAGAGAGATACAGAGTGTTGCCCCATTACGAAGCAATGCTTTAGCAGAGCGCGAATGTCTGTGTGGCAGCGAATGCAGTTCCAAGGGACAGTGAAAACCAGCTAGAGCTTTCAGTGCTGGCAGCTTTCCTGTGGGCGCAATCTCTGGACATTTCCAATTTGGCAGCCGGGCTCTGCCACAGAGAGATACAGAGTGTTGCCCCATTATGAAGCAATGCTTTAGCAGAGCGCGAATGTCTGTGTGGCAGCGAATGCAGTTCCAAGGGACAGTGAAAACCAGCTAGAGCTTTCAGTGCTGGCAGCTTTCCTGTGGGCGCAATCTCTGGACGTTTCCAATTTGGCAGCCGGGCTCTGCCACAGAGAGATACAGAGTGTTTCCCAATTGGGAAGCAATGCTTTAGCAGAGCGCGAATGTCTGTGTGGCAGCGAATGCAGTTCCAAGGGACAGTGAAAACCAGCTAGAGCTTTCAGTGCTGGCAGCTTTCCTGTGGGCGCAATCTCTGGACATTTCCAATTTGGCAGCCGGGCTCTGCCAGAGAGAGATACAGAGTGTTGCCCAATTAGGAAGCAATGCTTTAGCAGAGCGCGAATGTCTGTGTGGCAGCGAATGCAGTTCCAAGAGACAGTGAAAACCAGCTAGAGCTTTCAGTGCTGGCAGCTTTCCTGTGGGCGCAATCTCTGGACGTTTCCAATTTGGCAGCCGGGCTCTGCCAGAGAGAGATACAGAGTGTTGCCCCATTACGAAGCAATGCTTTAGCAGAGCGCGAATGTCTGTGTGGCAGCGAATGCAGTTCCAAGGGACAGTGAAAACCAGCTAGAGCTTTCAGTGCTGGCAGCTTTCCTGTGGGCGCAATCTCTGGATGTTTCCAATTTGGCAGCCGGGCTCTGCCAGAGAGAGATACAGAGTGTTGCCCCATTACGAAGCAAAGCTTTAGCAGAGCGCGAATGTCTGTGTGGCAGCGAATGCAGTTCCAAGAGACAGTGA
Organism: Mycteria americana; assembly: GCF_035582795.1. Taxonomy (NCBI): domain Eukaryota; kingdom Metazoa; phylum Chordata; class Aves; order Ciconiiformes; family Ciconiidae; genus Mycteria; species Mycteria americana. The sequence continues at coordinate 776,150 of NW_027445640.1, forward strand.
AAACCAGCTAGAGCTTTCAGTGCTGGCAGCTTTCCTGTGGGCGCAATCTCTGGACGTTTCCAATTTGGCAGCCGGGCTCTGCCAGAGAGAGATACAGAGTGTTGCCCCATTACCAAGCAATGCTTTAGCAGAGCGCGAATGTCTGTGTGGCAGCGAATGCAGTTCCAAGGGACAGTGAAAACCAGCTAGAGCTTTCAGTGCTGGCAGCTTTCCTGTAGGCGCAATCTCTGGACGTTTCCAATTTGGCAGCCGGGCTCTGCCAGAGAGAGTTACAGAGTGTTGCCCCATTACGAAGCAATGCTTTAGCAGAGCGCGAATGTCTGTGTGGCAGCGAATGCAGTTCCAAGGGACAGTGAAAACCAGCTAGAGCTTTCAGTGCTGGCAGCTTTCCTGTGGCCGCAATGTCTGGATGTTTCCAATTTGGCAGCCGGGCTCTGCCAGAGAGAGATAGAGAGTGTTGCCCCCTTACGAAGCAATGCTTTAGCAGAGCGCGAATGTCTGTGTGGCAGCGAATGCAGTTCCAAGGGACAGTGAAAACCAGCTAGAGCTTTCAGTGCTGGCAGCTTTCCTGTGGGCGCAATCTCTGGACGTTTCCAATTTGGCAGCCGGGCTCTGCCAGAGAGAGATACAGAGTGTTGCCCAATTAGGAAGCAATGATTTAGCAGAGCGCGAATGTCTGTGTGGCAGCGAATGCAGTTCCAAGGGACAGTGAAAACCAGCTAGAGCTTTCAGTGCTGGCAGCTTTCCTGTGGGCGCAATCTCTGGACGTTTCCAATTTGGCAGCCGGGCTCTGCCAGAGAGAGATAGAGAGTGTTGCCCCCTTACGAAGCAATGCTTTAGCAGAGCGCGAATGTCTGTGTGGCAGCGAATGCAGTTCCAAGAGACAGTGAAAACCAGCTAGAGCTTTCAGTGCTGGCAGCTTTCCTGTGGGCGCAATCTCTGGACGTTTCCAATTTGGCAGCCGGGCTCTGCCAGAGAGAGATACAGAGAGTTGCCCCCTTACCAAGCAATGCTTTAGCAGAGCGCGAATGTCTGTGTGGCAGCGAATGCAGTTCCAAGGGACAGTGAAAACCAGCTAGAGCTTTCAGTGCTGGCAGCTTTTCTGTGGGCGAAAACGCTGGACGTTTCCAATTTGGCAGCCGGGCTCTGCCAGAGACAGATACAGAGTGTTGCCCCATTAGGAAGCAATGCTTTAGGAGAGCGCGAATGTCTGTGTGGCAGCGAATGCAGTTCCAAGGGACAGTGAAAACCAGCTAGAGCTTTCAGTGCTGGCAGCTTTCCTGTGGGCGCAAACTCTGGACATTTCCAATTTGGCAGCCGGGCTCTGCCACAGAGAGATACAGAGTGTTGCCCCATTACGAAGCAATGCTTTAGCAGAGCGCGAATGTCTGTGTGGCAGCGAATGCAGTTCCAAGGGACAGTGAAAACCAGCTAGAGCTTTCAGTGCTGGCAGCTTTCCTGTACGCGCAATCTCTGGATGTTTCCAATTTGGCAGCCGGGCTCTGCCAGAGAGAGATACAGAGTGTTGCCCCATTACGAAGCAATGCTTTAGCAGAGCGCGAATGTCTGTGTGGCAGCGAATGCAGTTCCAAGGGACAGTGAAAACCAGCTAGAGCTTTCAGTGCTGGCAGCTTTCCTGTGGGCGCAATCTCTGGACATTTCCAATTTGGCAGCCGGGCTCTGCCACAGAGAGATACAGAGTGTTGCCCCATTACGAAGCAATGCTTTAGCAGAGCGCGAATGTCTGTGTGGCAGCGAATGCAGTTCCAAGGGACAGTGAAAACCAGCTAGAGCTTTCAGTGCTGGCAGCTTTCCTGTGGGCGCAATCTCTGGACGTTTCCAATTTGGCAGCCGGGCTCTGCCACAGAGAGATACAGAGTGTTTCCCAATTGGGAAGCAATGCTTTAGCAGAGCGCGAATGTCTGTGTGGCAGCGAATGCAGTTCCAAGGGACAGTGAAAACCAGCTAGAGCTTTCAGTGCTGGCAGCTTTCCTGTGGGCGCAATCTCTGGACATTTCCAATTTGGCAGCCGGGCTCTGCCAGAGAGAGATACAGAGTGTTGCCCAATTAGGAAGCAATGCTTTAGCAGAGCGCGAATGTCTGTGTGGCAGCGAATGCAGTTCCAAGAGACAGTGAAAACCAGCTAGAGCTTTCAGTGCTGGCAGCTTTCCTGTGGGCGCAATCTCTGGACGTTTCCAATTTGGCAGCCGGGCTCTGCCAGAGAGAGATAGAGAGTGTTGCCCCCTTACCAAGCAATGCTTTAGCAGAGCGCGAATGTCTGTGTGGCAGCGAATGCAGTTCCAAGAGACAGTGAAAACCAGCTAGAGCTTTCAGTGCTGGCAGCTTTCCTGTGGGCGCAATCTCTGGACGTTTCCAATTTGGCAGCCGGGCTCTGCCAGAGAGAGATACAGAGTGTTGCCCCATTACCAAGCAATGCTTTAGCAGAGCGCGAATGTCTGTGTGGCAGCGAATGCAGTTCCAAGGGACAGTGAAAACCAGCTAGAGCTTTCAGTGCTGGCAGCTTTCCTGTAGGCGCAATCTCTGGACGTTTCCAATTTGGCAGCCGGGCTCTGCCAGAGAGAGATACAGAGTGTTGCCCCATTACGAAGCAATGCTTTAGCAGAGCGCGAATGTCTGTGTGGCAGCGAATGCAGTTCCAAGGGACAGTGAAAACCAGCTAGAGCTTTCAGTGCTGGCAGCTTTCCTGTGGGCGCAATCTCTGGACGTTTCCAATTTCACTGCTGGGCTCTGCCAGAGAGAGATACAGAATGTTGCCCCATTACGAAGCAAAGCTTTAGCAGAGCGCGAATGTCTGTGTGGCAGCGAATGCAGTTCCAAGGGACAGTGAAAACCAGCTAGAGCTTTCAGTGCTGGCAGCTTTCCTGTGGCCGCAATGTCTGGATGTTTCCAATTTGGCAGCCGGGCTCTGCCAGAGAGAGATAGAGAGTGTTGCCCCCTTACGAAGCAATGCTTTAGCAGAGCGCGAATGTCTGTGTGGCAGCGAATGCAGTTCCAAGGGACAGTGAAAACCAGCTAGAGCTTTCAGTGCTGGCAGCTTTCCTGTGGGCGCAATCTCTGGACGTTTCCAATTTGGCAGCCGGGCTCTGCCAGAGAGAGATACAGAGTGTTGCCCAATTAGGAAGCAATGATTTAGCAGAGCGCGAATGTCTGTGTGGCAGCGAATGCAGTTCCAAGGGACAGTGAAAACCAGCTAGAGCTTTCAGTGCTGGCAGCTTTCCTGTGGGCGCAATCTCTGGACGTTTCCAATTTGGCAGCCGGGCTCTGCCAGAGAGAGATAGAGAGTGTTGCCCCCTTACGAAGCAATGCTTTAGCAGAGCGCGAATGTCTGTGTGGCAGCGAATGCAGTTCCAAGAGACAGTGAAAACCAGCTAGAGCTTTCAGTGCTGGCAGCTTTCCTGTGGGCGCAATCTCTGGACGTTTCCAATTTGGCAGCCGGGCTCTGCCAGAGAGAGATACAGAGAGTTGCCCCCTTACCAAGCAATGCTTTAGCAGAGCGCGAATGTCTGTGTGGCAGCGAATGCAGTTCCAAGGGACAGTGAAAACCAGCTAGAGCTTTCAGTGCTGGCAGCTTTTCTGTGGGCGAAAACGCTGGACGTTTCCAATTTGGCAGCCGGGCTCTGCCAGAGACAGATACAGAGTGTTGCCCCATTAGGAAGCAATGCTTTAGGAGAGCGCGAATGTCTGTGTGGCAGCGAATGCAGTTCCAAGGGACAGTGAAAACCAGCTAGAGCTTTCAGTGCTGGCAGCTTTCCTGTGGGCGCAAACTCTGGACATTTCCAATTTGGCAGCCGGGCTCTGCCACAGAGAGATACAGAGTGTTGCCCCATTACGAAGCAATGCTTTAGCAGAGCGCGAATGTCTGTGTGGCAGCGAATGCAGTTCCAAGGGACAGTGAAAACCAGCTAGAGCTTTCAGTGCTGGCAGCTTTCCTGTACGCGCAATCTCTGGATGTTTCCAATTTGGCAGCCGGGCTCTGCCAGAGAGAGATACAGAGTGTTGCCCCATTACGAAGCAATGCTTTAGCAGAGCGCGAATGTCTGTGTGGCAGCGAATGCAGTTCCAAGGGACAGTGAAAACCAGCTAGAGCTTTCAGTGCTGGCAGCTTTCCTGTGGGCGCAATCTCTGGACGTTTCCAATTTGGCAGCCGGGCTCTGCCAGAGAGAGATACAGAGTGTTGCCCCATTACGAAGCAATGCTTTAGCAGAGCGCGAATGTCTGTGTGGCAGCGAATGCAGTTCCAAGGGACAGTGAAAACCAGCTACAGCTTTCAGTGCTGGCAGCTTTCCTGTACGCGCAATCTCTGGACGTTTCCAATTTGGCAGCCGGGCTCTGCCAGAGAGAGATACAGAGTGTTGCCCCATTACGAAGCAAAGCTTTAGCAGAGCGCGAATGTCTGTGTGGCAGCGAATGCAGTTCCAAGGGACAGTGAAAACCAGCTAGAGCTTTCAGTGCTGGCAGCTTTCCTGTGGGTGCAATCTCTGGACGTTTCCAATTTGGCAGCCGGGCTCTGCCAGAGAGAGATACAGAATGTTGCCCCATTACGAAGCAAAGCTTTAGCAGAGAGCGAATGTCTGTGTGGCAGCGAATGCAGTTCCAAGGGACAGTGAAAACCAGCTAGAGCTTTCAGTGCTGGCAGCTTTCCTGTGGGCGCAATCTCTGGACGTTTCCAATTTGGCAGCCGGGCTCTGCCAGAGAGAGATACAGAGTGTTGCCCCCTTACCAAGCAATGCTTTAGCAGAGCGCGAATGTCTGTGTGGCGGCGAATGCAGTTCCAAGGGACAGTGAAAACCAGCTAGAGCTTTCAGTGCTGGCAGCTTTCCTGTGGGCACAATCTCTGGACGTTTCCAATTTGGCAGCCGGGCTCTGCCAGAGAGAGATACAGAGTGTTGCCCCCTTACCAAGCAATGCTTTAGCAGAGCGCGAATGTCTGTGTGGCAGCGAATGCAGTTCCAAGGGACAGTGAAAACCAGCTAGAGCTTTCAGTGCTGGCAGCTTTCCTGTGGGCGCAATCTCTGGACGTTTCCAATTTGGCAGCCGGGCTCTGCCACAGAGAGATACAGAGCGTTGCCCAATTAGGAAGCAATGCTTTAGCAGAGCGCGAATGTCTGTGTGGCAGCGAATGCAGTTCCAAGGGACAGTGAAAACCAGCTAGAGCTTTCAGTGCTGGCAGCTTTCCTGTGGGCGCAATCTCTGGACGTTTCCAATTTGGCAGCCGGGCTCTGCCACAGAGAGATACAGAGTGTTGCCCCATTACGAAGCAATGCTTTAGCAGAGCGCGAATGTCTGTGTGGCAGCGAATGCAGTTCCAAGGGACAGTGAAAACCAGCTAGAGCTTTCAGTGCTGGCAGCTTTCCTGTGGGCGCAATCTCTGGACGTTTCCAATTTGGCAGCCGGGCTCTGCCACAGAGAGATACAGAGTGTTGCGCCATTACCAAGCAAAGCTTTAGCAGAGCGCGAATGTCTGTGTGGCAGCGAATGCAGTTCCAAGGGACAGTGAAAACCAGCTAGAGCTTTCAGTGCTGGCAGCTTTCCTGTGGCCGCAATGTCTGGATGTTTCCAATTTGGCAGCCGGGCTCTGCCAGAGAGAGATAGAGAGTGTTGCCCCCTTACGAAGCAATGCTTTAGCAGAGCGCGAATGTCTGTGTGGCAGCGAATGCAGTTCCAAGGGACAGTGAAAACCAGCTAGAGCTTTCAGTGCTGGCAGCTTTCCTGTGGGCGCAATCTCTGGACGTTTCCAATTTGGCAGCCGGGCTCTGCCAGAGAGAGATACAGAGTGTTGCCCAATTAGGAAGCAATGCTTTAGCAGAGCGCGAATGTCTGTGTGGCAGCGAATGCAGTTCCAAGGGACAGTGAAAACCAGCTAGAGCTTTCAGTGCTGGCAGCTTTCCTGTGGGCGCAATCTCTGGACGTTTCCAATTTGGCAGCCGGGCTCTGCCACAGAGAGATACAGAGAGTTGCCCCCTTACCAAGCAATGCTTTAGCAGAGCGCGAATGTCTGTGTGGCAGCGAATGCAGTTCCAAGGGACAGTGAAAACCAGCTAGAGCTTTCAGTGCTGGCAGCTTTCCTGTACGCGCAATCTCTGGACGTTTCCAATTTGGCAGCCGGGCTCTGCCAGAGAGAGATACAGAGAGTTGCCCCCTTACCAAGCAATGCTTTAGCAGAGCGCGAATGTCTGTGTGGCAGCGAATGCAGTTCCAAGGGACAGTGAAAACCAGCTAGAGCTTTCAGTGCTGGCAGCTTTCCTGTGGGCGCAATCTCTGGACGTTTCCAATTTGGCAGCCGGGCTCTGCCACAGAGAGATACAGAGTGTTGCCCCCTTACCAAGCAATGCTTTAGCAGAGCGCGAATGTCTGTGTGGCAGCGAATGCAGTTCCAAGGGACAGTGAAAACCAGCTAGAGCTTTCAGTGCTGGCAGCTTTCCTGTGGGCGCAATCTCTGGACGTTTCCAATTTGGCAGCCGGGCTCTGCCGGAGAGACATACAGAGTGTTGCCCCATTATGAAGCAATGCTGTAGCAGAGCGCGAATGTCTGTGTGGCAGCGAATGCAGTTCCAAGGGACAGTGAAAACCAGCTAGAGCTTTCAGTGCTGGCAGCTTTTCTGTGGGCGAAAACGCTGGACGTTTCCAATTTGGCAGCCGGGCTCTGCCAGAGACAGATACAGAGTGTTGCCCCATTAGGAAGCAATGCTTTAGGAGAGCGCGAATGTCTGTGTGGCAGCGAATGCAGTTCCAAGGGACAGTGAAAACCAGCTAGAGCTTTCAGTGCTGGCAGCTTTCCTGTGGGCGCAATCTCTGGACGTTTCCAATTTGGCAGCCGGGCTCTGCCAGAGAGAGATACAGAATGTTACCCCCTTACCAAGAAAAGCTTTAGCAGAGCGCGAATATCTGTGTGGCAGCGAATGCAGTTCCAAGGGACAGTGAAAACCAGCTAGAGCTTTCAGTGCTGGCAGCTTTCCTGTGGGCGCAATCTCTGGACGTTTCCAATTTGGCAGCCGGGCTCTGCCACAGAGAGATACAGAATGTTGCCCCATTACGAAGCAATGCTTTAGCAGAGCGCGAATGTCTGTGTGGCAGCGAATGCAGTTCCAAGGGACAGTGAAAACCAGCTAGAGCTTTCAGTGCTGGCAGCTTTCCTGTACGCGCAATCTCTGGACGTTTCCAATTTGGCAGCCGGGCTCTGCCAGAGAGAGATACAGAGTGTTGCCCCATTACGAAGCAAAGCTTTAGCAGAGCGCGAATGTCTGTGTGGCAGCGAATGCAGTTCCAAGGGACAGTGAAAACCAGCTAGAGCTTTCAGTGCTGGCAGCTTTCCTGTGGGTGCAATCTCTGGACGTTTCCAATTTGGCAGCCGGGCTCTGCCAGAGAGAGATACAGAATGTTGCCCCATTACGAAGCAAAGCTTTACCAGAGCGCGAATTTCTGTGTGGCAGCGAATGCAGTTCCAAGGGACAGTGAAAACCAGCTAGAGCTTTCAGTGCTGGCAGCTTTCCTGTGGGCGCAATCTCTGGACGTTTCCAATTTGGCAGCCGGGCTCTGCCAGAGAGAGATAGAGAGTGTTGCCCCCTTACCAAGCAATGCTTTAGCAGAGCGCGAATGTCTGTGTGGCGGCGAATGCAGTTCCAAGGGACAGTGAAAACCAGCTAGAGCTTTCAGTGCTGGCAGCTTTCCTGTGGGCGCAATCTCTGGACGTTTCCAATTTGGCAGCCGGGCTCTGCCACAGCGAGATACAGAGTGTTGCCCCCTTACCAAGCAATGCTTTAGCAGAGCGCGAATGTCTGTGTGGCAGCGAATGCAGTTCCAAGGGACAGTGAAAACCAGCTAGAGCTTTCAGTGCTGGCAGCTTTCCTGTGGGCGCAATCTCTGGACGTTTCCAATTTGGCAGCCGGGCTCTGCCAGAGAGAGATACAGAGTGTTGCCCCATTACGAAGCAATGCTTTAGCAGAGCGCGAATGTCTGTGTGGCAGCGAATGCAGTTCCAAGGGACAGTGAAAACCAGCTACAGCTTTCAGTGCTGGCAGCTTTCCTGTGGGCGCAATCTCTGGACATTTCCAATTTGGCAGCCGGGCTCTGCCACAGAGAGATACAGAATGTTGCCCCATTACGAAGCAATGCTTTAGCAGAGCGCGAATGTCTGTGTGGCAGCGAATGCAGTTCCAAGGGACAGTGAAAACCAGCTAGAGCTTTCAGTGCTGGCAGCTTTCCTGTGGGCGCAATCTCTGGACGTTTCCAATTTGGCAGCCGGGCTCTGCCACAGAGAGATACAGAGTGTTGCCCCCTTACCAAGCAATGCTTTAGCAGAGCGCGACTGTCTGTGTGGCAGCGAATGCAGTTCCAAGGGACAGTGAAAACCAGCTACAGCTTTCAGTGCTGGCAGCTTTCCTGTGGGCGCAATCTCTGGACGTTTCCAATTTGGCAGCCGGGCTCTGCCAGAGAGAGATACAGAGTGTTGCCCCATTACGAAGCAATGCTTTAGCAGAGCGCGAATGTCTGTGTGGCAGCGAATGCAGTTCCAAGGGACAGTGAAAACCAGCTAGAGCTTTCAGTGCTGGCAGCTTTCCTGTGGGCGCAATCTCTGGACGTTTCCAATTTGGCAGCCGGGCTCTGCCACAGAGAGATACAGAGTGTTGCCCCATTACGAAGCAAAGCTTTAGCAGAGCGCGAATGTCTGTGTGGCAGCGAATGCAGTTCCAAGGGACAGTGAAAACCAGCTAGAGCTTTCAGTGCTGGCAGCTTTCCTGTGGGTGCAATCTCTGGACGTTTCCAATTTGGCAGCCGGGCTCTGCCAGAGAGAGATACAGAATGTTGCCCCATTACGAAGCAAAGCTTTAGCAGAGCGCGAATGTCTGTGTGGCAGCGAATGCAGTTCCAAGGGACAGTGAAAACCAGCTAGAGCTTTCAGTGCTGGCAGCTTTCCTGTGGGCGCAATCTCTGGACGTTTCCAATTTCACTGCTGGGCTCTGCCAGAGAGAGATACAGAGTGTTGCCCCATTACGAAGCAATGCTTTAGCAGAGCGCGAATGTCTGTGTGGCAGCGAATGCAGTTCCAAGGGACAGTGAAAATCAGCTAGAGCTTTCAGTGCTGGCAGCTTTCCTGTGGGCGCAATCTCTGGACATTTCCAATTTGGCAGCCGGGCTCTGCCACAGAGAGATACAGAATGTTGCCCCATTACGAAGCAATGCTTTAGCAGAGCGCGAATGTCTGTGTGGCAGCGAATGCAGTTCCAAGGGACAGTGAAAACCAGCTAGAGCTTTCAGTGCTGGCAGCTTTCCTGTGGGCGCAATCTCTGGACGTTTCCAATTTGGCAGCCGGGCTCTGCCAGAGAGAGATACAGAGTGTTGCCCCATTACGAAGCAATGCTTTAGCAGAGCGCGAATGTCTGTGTGGCAGCGAATGCAGTTCCAAGGGACAGTGAAAACCAGCTAGAGCTTTCAGTGCTGGCAGCTTTCCTGTACGCGCAATCTCTGGACGTTTCCAATTTGGCAGCCGGGCTCTGCCACAGAGAGATACAGAGTGTTGCCCAATTAGGAAGCAATGCTTTAGCAGAGCGCGAATGTCTGTGTGGCAGCGAATGCAGTTCCAAGGGACAGTGAAAACCAGCTAGAGCTTTCAGTGCTGGCAGCTTTCCTGTAGGCGCAATCTCTGGACGTTTCCAATTTGGCAGCCGGGCTCTGCCAGAGAGAGATACAGAGTGTTGCCCCATTACGAAGCAATGCTTTAGCAGAGCGCGAATGTCTGTGTGGCAGCGAATGCAGTTCCAAGGGACAGTGAAAACCAGCTAGAGCTTTCAGTGCTGGCAGCTTTCCTGTGGCCGCAATGTCTGGATGTTTCCAATTTGGCAGCCGGGCTCTGCCAGAGAGAGATAGAGAGTGTTGCCCCATTACGAAGCAATGCTTTAGCAGAGCGCGAATGTCTGTGTGGCAGCGAATGCAGTTCCAAGGGACAGTGAAAACCAGCTAGAGCTTTCAGTGCTGGCAGCTTTCCTGTGGGCGCAATCTCTGGACGTTTCCAATTTGGCAGCCGGGCTCTGCCAGAGAGAGATACAGAGTGTTGCCCCATTACGAAGCAATGCTTTAGCAGAGCGCGAATGTCTGTGTGGCAGCGAATGCAGTTCCAAGGGACAGTGAAAACCAGCTAGAGCTTTCAGTGCTGGCAGCTTTCCTGTGGGCGCAATCTCTGGACGTTTCCAATTTGGCAGACGGGCTCTGCCAGAGAGAGATAGAGAGTGTTGCCCCCTTACCAAGCAATGCTTTAGCAGAGCGCGAATGTCTGTGTGGCAGCGAATGCAGTTCCAAGGGACAGTGAAAACCAGCTAGAGCTTTCAGTGCTGGCAGCTTTCCTGTGGGCACAATCTCTGGACGTTTCCAATTTGGCAGCCGGGCTCTGCCACAGAGAGATACAGAGTGTTGCCCCCTTACCAAGCAATGCTTTAGCAGAGCGCGAATGTCTGTGTGGCAGCGAATGCAGTTCCAAGGGACAGTGAAAACCAGCTACAGCTTTCAGTGCTGGCAGCTTTCCTGTGGGCGCAATGTCTGGACGTTTCCAATTTGGCAGCCGGGCTCTGCCAGAGATAGATACAGAGTGTTGCCCCATTACGAAGCAATGCTTTAGCAGAGCGCGAATGTCTGTGTGGCAGCGAATGCAGTTCCAAGGGACAGTGAAAACCAGCTAGAGCTTTCAGTGCTGGCAGCTTTCCTGTGGGCGCAATCTCTGGACATTTCCAATTTGGCAGCCGGGCTCTGCCAGAGAGAGATACAGAGTGTTGCCCCATTACGAAGCAAAGCTTTAGCAGAGCGCGAATGTCTGTGTGGCAGCAAATGCAGTTCCAAGGGACAGTGAAAACCAGCTAGAGCTTTCAGTGCTGGCAGCTTTCCTGTGGGCGCAATCTCTGGACATTTCCAATTTGGCAGCCGGGCTCTGCCACAGAGAGATACAGAATGTTGCCCCATTACGAAGCAATGCTTTAGCAGAGCGCGAATGTCTGTGTGGCAGCGAATGCAGTTCCAAGGGACAGTGAAAACCAGCTAGAGCTTTCCGTGCTGGCAGCTTTCCTGTAGGCGCAATCTCTGGACGTTTCCAATTTGGCAGCCGGGCTCTGCCAGAGAGAGATACAGAGTGTTGCCCCATTACGAAGCAATGCTTTAGCAGAGCGCGAATGTCTGTGTGGCAGCGAATGCAGTTCCAAGGGACAGTGAAAACCAGCTAGAGCTTTCAGTGCTGGCAGCTTTCCTGTGGGCGCAATCTCTGGACGTTTCCAATTTCACTGCTGGGCTCTGCCAGAGAGAGATACAGAATGTTGCCCCATTACGAAGCAAAGCTTTAGCAGAGCGCGAATGTCTGTGTGGCAGCGAATGCAGTTCCAAGGGACAGTGAAAACCAGCTAGAGCTTTCAGTGCTGGCAGCTTTCCTGTGGCTGCAATGTCTGGATGTTTCCAATTTGGCAGCCGGGCTCTGCCAGAGAGAGATAGAGAGTGTTGCCCCATTACGAAGCAATGCTTTAGCAGAGCGCGAATGTCTGTGTGGCAGCGAATGCAGTTCCAAGGGACAGTGAAAACCAGCTAGAGCTTTCAGTGCTGGCAGCTTTCCTGTGGGCGCAATCTCTGGACGTTTCCAATTTGGCAGCCGGGCTCTGCCAGAGAGAGATACAGAGTGTTGCCCCATTACGAAGCAATGCTTTAGCAGAGCGCGAATGTCTGTGTGGCAGCGAATGCAGTTCCAAGGGACAGTGAAAACCAGCTAGAGCTTTCAGTGCTGGCAGCTTTCCTGTGGGCGCAATCTCTGGACGTTTCCAATTTGGCAGCCGGGCTCTGCCAGAGAGAGATACAGAGTGTTGCCCCATTACGAAGCAATGCTTTAGCAGAGCGCGAATGTCTGTGTGGCAGCGAATGCAGTTCCAAGGGACAGTGAAAACCAGCTAGAGCTTTCAGTGCTGGCAGCTTTCCTGTGGGCGCAATCTCTGGACATTTCCAATTTGGCAGCCGGGCTCTGCCAGAGAGAGATACAGAATGTTGCCCCATTACGAAGCAATGCTTTAGCAGAGCGCGAATGTCTGTGTGGCAGCGAATGCAGTTCCAAGGGACAGTGAAAACCAGCTAGAGCTTTCAGTGCTGGCAGCTTTCCTGTACGCGCAATCTCTGGACGTTTCCAATTTGGCAGCCGGGCTCTGCCAGAGAGAGATACAGAGTGTTGCCCCATTACGAAGCAAAGCTTTAGCAGAGCGCGAATGTCTGTGTGGCAGCGAATGCAGTTCCAAGGGACAGTGAAAACCAGCTAGAGCTTTCAGTGCTGGCAGCTTTCCTGTGGGTGCAATCTCTGGACGTTTCCAATTTGGCAGCCGGGCTCTGCCAGAGAGAGATACAGAATGTTGCCCCATTACGAAGCAAAGCTTTAGCAGAGCGCGAATGTCTGTGTGGCAGCGAATGCAGTTCCAAGGGACAGTGAAAACCAGCTAGAGCTTTCAGTGCTGGCAGCTTTCCTGTGGGCGCAATCTCTGGACGTTTCCAATTTGGCAGCCGGGCTCTGCCAGAGAGAGATAGAGAGTGTTGCCCCCTTACCAAGCAATGCTTTAGCAGAGCGCGAATGTCTGTGTGGCAGCGAATGCAGTGCCAAGGGACAGTGAAAACCAGCTAGAGCTTTCAGTGCTGGCAGCTTTCCTGTGGGCGCAATCTCTGGACGTTTCCAATTTCACTGCTGGGCTCTGCCAGAGAGAGATACAGAATGTTGCCCCGTTAGCAAGCAAAGCTTTAGCAGAGCGCGAATATCTGTGTGGCAGCGAATGCAGTTCCAAGGGACAGTGAAAACCAGCTAGAGCTTTCAGTGCTGGCAGCTTTCCTGTACGCGCAATCTCTGGACGTTTCCAATTTGGCAGCCGGGCTCTGCCAGAGAGAGATACAGAGTGTTGCCCCATTACGAAGCAATGCTGTAGCAGAGCGCGAATGTCTGTGTGGCAGCGAATGCAGTTCCAAGGGACAGTGAAAACCAGCTAGAGCTTTCAGTGCTGGCAGCTTTCCTGTGGGCGCAATCTCTGGACGTTTCCAATTTCACTGCTGGGCTCTGCCAGAGAGAGATACAGAATGTTGCCCCCTTACCAAGCAAAGCTTTAGCAGAGCACGAATATCTGTGTGGCAGCGAATGCAGTTCCAAGGGACAGTGAAAACCAGCTAGAGCTTTCAGTGCTGGCAGCTTTCCTGTGGGCGCAATCTCTGGACGTTTCCAATTTGGCAGCCGGGCTCTGCCAGAGAGAGATACAGAGTGTTGCCCCATTACGAAGCAATGCTTTAGCAGAGCGCGAATGTCTGTGTGGCAGCGAATGCAGTTCCAAGGGACAGTGAAAACCAGCTAGAGCTTTCAGTGCTGGCAGCTTTCCTGTGGGCGCAATCTCTGGACGTTTCAAATTTGGCAGCCGGGCTCTGCCACAGAGAGATACAGACTGTTGCCCAATTAGGAAGCAATGCTTTAGCAGAGCGCGAATGTCTGTGTGGCAGCGAATGCAGTTCCAAGGGACAGTGAAAACCAGCTAGAGCTTTCAGTGCTGGCAGCTTTCCTGTGGGCGCAATCTCTGGACATTTCCAATTTGGCAGCCGGGCTCTGCCACAGAGAGATACAGAATGTTGCCCCATTACGAAGCAATGCTTTAGCAGAGCGCGAATGTCTGTGTGGCAGCGAATGCAGTTCCAAGGGACAGTGAAAACCAGCTAGAGCTTTCAGTGCTGGCAGCTTTCCTGTGGGCGCAATCTCTGGACGTTTCCAATTTCACTGCTGGGCTCTGCCAGAGAGAGATACAGAATGTTGCCCCATTACGAAGCAAAGCTTTAGCAGAGCGCGAATGTCTGTGTGGCAGCGAATGCAGTTCCAAGGGACAGTGAAAACCAGCTAGAGCTTTCAGTGCTGGCAGCTTTCCTGTGGCCGCAATGTCTGGATGTTTCCAATTTGGCAGCCGGGCTCTGCCAGAGAGAGATAGAGAGTGTTGCCCCATTACGAAGCAATGCTTTAGCAGAGCGCGAATGTCTGTGTGGCAGCGAATGCAGTTCCAAGGGACAGTGAAAACCAGCTAGAGCTTTCAGTGCTGGCAGCTTTCCTGTGGGCGCAATCTCTGGACGTTTCCAATTTGGCAGCCGGGCTCTGCCAGAGAGAGATAGAGAGTGTTGCCCCCTTACCAAGCAATGCTTTAGCAGAGCGCGAATGTCTGTGTGGCAGCGAATGCAGTTCCAAGGGACAGTGAAAACCAGCTAGAGCTTTCAGTGCTGGCAGCTTTCCTGTGGGCGCAATCTCTGGACGTTTCCAATTTGGCAGCCGGGCTCTGCCAGAGAGAGATACAGAGTGTTGCCCCATTACGAAGCAATGCTTTAGCAGAGCGCGAATGTCTGTGTGGCAGCGAATGCAGTTCCAAGGGACAGTGAAAACCAGCTAGAGCTTTCAGTGCTGGCAGCTTTCCTGTGGGCGCAATCTCTGGACGTTTCCAATTTGGCAGCCGGGCTCTGCCAGAGAGAGATACAGAGTGTTGCCCCATTACGAAGCAATGCTTTAGCAGAGCGCGAATGTCTGTGTGGCAGCGAATGCAGTTCCAAGGGACAGTGAAAACCAGCTAGAGCTTTCAGTGCTGGCAGCTTTCCTGTACGCGCAATCTCTGGACGTTTCCAATTTGGCAGCCGGGCTCTGCCAGAGAGAGATACAGAGTGTTGCCCCATTACGAAGCAAAGCTTTAGCAGAGCGCGAATGTCTGTGTGGCAGCGAATGCAGTTCCAAGGGACAGTGAAAACCAGCTAGAGCTTTCAGTGCTGGCAGCTTTCCTGTGGGTGCAATCTCTGGACGTTTCCAATTTGGCAGCCGGGCTCTGCCAGAGAGAGATACAGAATGTTGCCCCCTTACCAAGCAATGCTTTAGCAGAGCGCGAATGTCTGTGTGGCAGCGAATGCAGTTCCAAGGGACAGTGAAAACCAGCTAGAGCTTTCAGTGCTGGCAGCTTTCCTGTGGGCGCAATCTCTGGACGTTTCCAATTTGGCAGCCGGGCTCTGCCAGAGAGAGATAGAGAGTGTTGCCCCCTTACCAAGCAATGCTTTAGCAGAGCGCGAATGTCTGTGTGGCGGCGAATGCAGTTCCAAGGGACAGTGAAAACCAGCTAGAGCTTTCAGTGCTGGCAGCTTTCCTGTGGGCACAATCTCTGGACGTTTCCAATTTGGCAGCCGGGCTCTGCCACAGAGAGATACAGAGTGTTGCCCCCTTACCAAGCAATGCTTTAGCAGAGCGCGAATGTCTGTGTGGCAGCGAATGCAGTTCCAAGGGACAGTGAAAACCAGCTAGAGCTTTCAGTGCTGGCAGCTTTCCTGTGGGCGCAATCTCTGGACGTTTCCAATTTGGCAGCCGGGCTCTGCCACAGAGAGATACAGAGTGTTGCCCCATTACGAAGCAATGCTTTAACAGAGCGCGAATGTCTGTGTGGCAGCGAATGCAGTTCCAAGGGACAGTGAAAACCAGCTAGAGCTTTCAGTGCTGGCAGCTTTCCTGTGGGCGCAATCTCTGGACGTTTCCAATTTGGCAGCCGGGCTCTGCCAGAGAGAGATACAGAGTGTTGCCCCATTACGAAGCAATGCTTTAGCAGAGCGCGAATGTCTGTGTGGCAGCGAATGCAGTTCCAAGGGACAGTGAAAACCAGCTAGAGCTTTCAGTGCTGGCAGCTTTCCTGTGGGCGCAATCTCTGGACGTTTCCAATTTGGCAGCCGGGCTCTGCCAGAGAGAGATACAGAATGTTGCCCCATTACGAAGCAAAGCTTTAGCAGAGCGCGAATGTCTGTGTGGCAGCGAATGCAGTTCCAAGGGACAGTGAAAACCAGCTAGAGCTTTCAGTGCTGGCAGCTTTCCTGTGGCCGCAATGTCTGGATGTTTCCAATTTGGCAGCCGGGCTCTGCCAGAGAGAGATAGAGAGTGTTGCCCCATTACGAAGCAATGCTTTAGCAGAGCGCGAATGTCTGTGTGGCAGCGAATGCAGTTCCAAGGGACAGTGAAAACCAGCTAGAGCTTTCAGTGCTGGCAGCTTTCCTGTGGGCGCAATCTCTGGACGTTTCCAATTTGGCAGCCGGGCTCTGCCAGAGAGAGATAGAGAGTGTTGCCCCCTTACCAAGCAATGCTTTAGCAGAGCGCGAATGTCTGTGTGGCAGCGAATGCAGTTCCAAGGGACAGTGAAAACCAGCTAGAGCTTTCAGTGCTGGCAGCTTTCCTGTGGGCGCAATCTCTGGACGTTTCCAATTTGGCAGCCGGGCTCTGCCACAGAGAGATACAGAGTGTTGCCCCATTACGAAGCAATGCTTTAGCAGAGCGCGAATGTCTGTGTGGCAGCGAATGCAGTTCCAAGGGACAGTGAAAACCAGCTAGAGCTTTCAGTGCTGGCAGCTTTCCTGTGGGCGCAATCTCTGGACGTTTCCAATTTGGCAGCCGGGCTCTGCCAGAGAGAGATAGAGAGTGTTGCCCCCTTACCAAGCAATGCTTTAGCAGAGCGCGAATGTCTGTGTGGCGGCGAATGCAGTTCCAAGGGACAGTGAAAACCAGCTAGAGCTTTCAGTGCTGGCAGCTTTCCTGTGGGCACAATCTCTGGACGTTTCCAATTTGGCAGCCGGGCTCTGCCACAGAGAGATACAGAGTGTTGCCCCCTTACCAAGCAATGCTTTAGCAGAGCGCGAATGTCTGTGTGGCAGCGAATGCAGTTCCAAGGGACAGTGAAAACCAGCTAGAGCTTTCAGTGCTGGCAGCTTTCCTGTACGCGCAATCTCTGGACGTTTCCAATTTGGCAGCCGGGCTCTGCCACAGAGAGATACAGAGTGTTGCCCCATTACGAAGCAATGCTTTAACAGAGCGCGAATGTCTGTGTGGCAGCGAATGCAGTTCCAAGGGACAGTGAAAACCAGCTAGAGCTTTCAGTGCTGGCAGCTTTCCTGTGGGCGCAATCTCTGGACGTTTCCAATTTGGCAGCCGGGCTCTGCCAGAGAGAGATACAGAGTGTTGCCCCATTACGAAGCAATGCTTTAGCAGAGCGCGAATGTCTGTGTGGCAGCGAATGCAGTTCCAAGGGACAGTGAAAACCAGCTAGAGCTTTCAGTGCTGGCAGCTTTCCTGTGGGCGCAATCTCTGGACGTTTCCAATTTGGCAGCCGGGCTCTGCCAGAGAGAGATACAGAATGTTGCCCCATTACGAAGCAAAGCTTTAGCAGAGCGCGAATGTCTGTGTGGCAGCGAATGCAGTTCCAAGGGACAGTGAAAACCAGCTAGAGCTTTCAGTGCTGGCAGCTTTCCTGTGGCCGCAATGTCTGGATGTTTCCAATTTGGCAGCCGGGCTCTGCCAGAGAGAGATAGAGAGTGTTGCCCCATTACGAAGCAATGCTTTAGCAGAGCGCGAATGTCTGTGTGGCAGCGAATGCAGTTCCAAGGGACAGTGAAAACCAGCTAGAGCTTTCAGTGCTGGCAGCTTTCCTGTGGGCGCAATCTCTGGACGTTTCCAATTTGGCAGCCGGGCTCTGCCAGAGAGAGATAGAGAGTGTTGCCCCCTTACCAAGCAATGCTTTAGCAGAGCGCGAATGTCTGTGTGGCAGCGAATGCAGTTCCAAGGGACAGTGAAAACCAGCTAGAGCTTTCAGTGCTGGCAGCTTTCCTGTGGGCGCAATCTCTGGACGTTTCCAATTTGGCAGCCGGGCTCTGCCACAGAGAGATACAGAGTGTTGCCCCATTACGAAGCAATGCTTTAGCAGAGCGCGAATGTCTGTGTGGCAGCGAATGCAGTTCCAAGGGACAGTGAAAACCAGCTAGAGCTTTCAGTGCTGGCAGCTTTCCTGTGGGCGCAATCTCTGGACGTTTCCAATTTGGCAGCCGGGCTCTGCCAGAGAGAGATACAGAGTGTTGCCCCATTACGAAGCAATGCTTTAGCAGAGCGCGAATGTCTGTGTGGCAGCGAATGCAGTTCCAAGGGACAGTGAAAACCAGCTAGAGCTTTCAGTGCTGGCAGCTTTCCTGTACGCGCAATCTCTGGACGTTTCCAATTTGGCAGCCGGGCTCTGCCAGAGAGAGATACAGAGTGTTGCCCCATTACGAAGCAAAGCTTTAGCAGAGCGCGAATGTCTGTGTGGCAGCGAATGCAGTTCCAAGGGACAGTGAAAACCAGCTAGAGCTTTCAGTGCTGGCAGCTTTCCTGTACGCGCAATCTCTGGACGTTTCCAATTTGGCAGCCGGGCTCTGCCAGAGAGAGATACAGAGTGTTGCCCCATTACGAAGCAATGCTGTAGCAGAGCGCGAATGTCTGTGTGGCAGCGAATGCAGTTCCAAGGGACAGTGAAAACCAGCTACAGCTTTCAGTGCTGGCAGCTTTCCTGTGGGCGCAATCTCTGGACGTTTCCAATTTGGCAGCCGGGCTCTGCCAGAGAGAGATAGAGAGTGTTGCCCCCTTACCAAGCAATGCTTTAGCAGAGCGCGAATGTCTGTGTGGCAGCGAATGCAGTTCCAAGGGACAGTGAAAACCAGCTAGAGCTTTCAGTGCTGGCAGCTTTCCTGTGGGCGCAATCTCTGGACGTTTCCAATTTGGCAGCCGGGCTCTGCCAGAGAGAGATACAGAGTGTTGCCCCATTACGAAGCAATGCTTTAGCAGAGCGCGAATGTCTGTGTGGCAGCGAATGCAGTTCCAAGGGACAGTGAAAATCAGCTAGAGCTTTCAGTGCTGGCAGCTTTCCTGTGGGCGCAATCTCTGGACATTTCCAATTTGGCAGCCGGGCTCTGCCACAGAGAGATACAGAGTGTTGCCCCATTACGAAGCAATGCTTTAGCAGAGCGCGAATGTCTGTGTGGCAGCGAATGCAGTTCCAAGGGACAGTGAAAACCAGCTAGAGCTTTCAGTGCTGGCAGCTTTCCTGTGGGCGCAATCTCTGGACGTTTCCAATTTGGCAGCCGGGCTCTGCCACAGAGAGATACAGAGTGTTTCCCAATTGGGAAGCAATGCTTTAGCAGAGCGCGAATGTCTGTGTGGCAGCGAATGCAGTTCCAAGGGACAGTGAAAACCAGCTAGAGCTTTCAGTGCTGGCAGCTTTCCTGTGGGCGCAATCTCTGGACATTTCCAATTTGGCAGCCGGGCTCTGCCAGAGAGAGATACAGAGTGTTGCCCAATTAGGAAGCAATGCTTTAGCAGAGCGCGAATGTCTGTGTGGCAGCGAATGCAGTTCCAAGGGACAGTGAAAACCAGCTAGAGCTTTCAGTGCTGGCAGCTTTCCTGTGGGCGCAATCTCTGGACGTTTCCAATTTGGCAGCCGGGCTCTGCCAGAGAGAGATACAGAGTGTTGCCCCATTACGAAGCAATGCTTTAGCAGAGCGCGAATGTCTGTGTGGCAGCGAATGCAGTTCCAAGGGACAGTGAAAACCAGCTAGAGCTTTCAGTGCTGGCAGCTTTCCTGTGGGCGCAATCTCTGGACGTTTCCAATTTGGCAGCCGGGCTCTGCCACAGAGAGATACAGAATGTTGCCCCATTAGGAAGCAATGCTTTAGCAGAGCGCGAATGTCTGTGTGGCAGCGAATGCAGTTCCAAGGGACAGTGAAAACCAGCTAGAGCTTTCAGTGCTGGCAGCTTTCCTGTGGACGCAATCTCTGGATGTTTCCAATTTGGCAGCCGGGCTCTGCCAGAGAGAGATACAGAATGTTGCCCCATTACGAAGCAAAGCTTTAGCAGAGCGCGAATGTCTGTGTGGCAGCGAATGCAGTTCCAAGGGACAGTGAAAACCAGCTAGAGCTTTCAGTGCTGGCAGCTTTCCTGTGGGCGCAATCTCTGGACGTTTCCAATTTGGCAGCCGGGCTCTGCCAGAGAGAGATAGAGAGTGTTGCCCCCTTACCAAGCAATGCTTTAGCAGAGCGCGAATGTCTGTGTGGCAGCGAATGCAGTTCCAAGAGACAGTGAAAACCAGCTAGAGCTTTCAGTGCTGGCAGCTTTCCTGTGGGCGCAATCTCTGGACGTTTCCAATTTGGCAGCCGGGCTCTGCCAGAGAGAGATACAGAGTGTTGCCCCATTACCAAGCAATGCTTTAGCAGAGCGCGAATGTCTGTGTGGCAGCGAATGCAGTTCCAAGGGACAGTGAAAACCAGCTAGAGCTTTCAGTGCTGGCAGCTTTCCTGTAGGCGCAATCTCTGGACGTTTCCAATTTGGCAGCCGGGCTCTGCCAGAGAGAGATACAGAGTGTTGCCCCATTACGAAGCAATGCTTTAGCAGAGCGCGAATGTCTGTGTGGCAGCGAATGCAGTTCCAAGGGACAGTGAAAACCAGCTAGAGCTTTCAGTGCTGGCAGCTTTCCTGTGGGCGCAATCTCTGGACGTTTCCAATTTCACTGCTGGGCTCTGCCAGAGAGAGATACAGAATGTTGCCCCATTACGAAGCAAAGCTTTAGCAGAGCGCGAATGTCTGTGTGGCAGCGAATGCAGTTCCAAGGGACAGTGAAAACCAGCTAGAGCTTTCAGTGCTGGCAGCTTTCCTGTGGCCGCAATGTCTGGATGTTTCCAATTTGGCAGCCGGGCTCTGCCAGAGAGAGATAGAGAGTGTTGCCCCCTTACGAAGCAATGCTTTAGCAGAGCGCGAATGTCTGTGTGGCAGCGAATGCAGTTCCAAGGGACAGTGAAAACCAGCTAGAGCTTTCAGTGCTGGCAGCTTTCCTGTGGGCGCAATCTCTGGACGTTTCCAATTTGGCAGCCGGGCTCTGCCAGAGAGAGATACAGAGTGTTGCCCAATTAGGAAGCAATGATTTAGCAGAGCGCGAATGTCTGTGTGGCAGCGAATGCAGTTCCAAGGGACAGTGAAAACCAGCTAGAGCTTTCAGTGCTGGCAGCTTTCCTGTGGGCGCAATCTCTGGACGTTTCCAATTTGGCAGCCGGGCTCTGCCAGAGAGAGATAGAGAGTGTTGCCCCCTTACGAAGCAATGCTTTAGCAGAGCGCGAATGTCTGTGTGGCAGCGAATGCAGTTCCAAGGGACAGTGAAAACCAGCTACAGCTTTCAGTGCTGGCAGCTTTTCTGTGGGCGAAAACGCTGGACGTTTCCAATTTGGCAGCCGGGCTCTGCCAGAGACAGATACAGAGTGTTGCCCCATTAGGAAGCAATGCTTTAGGAGAGCGCGAATGTCTGTGTGGCAGCGAATGCAGTTCCAAGGGACAGTGAAAACCAGCTAGAGCTTTCAGTGCTGGCAGCTTTCCTGTGGGCGCAAACTCTGGACATTTCCAATTTGGCAGCCGGGCTCTGCCACAGAGAGATACAGAGTGTTGCCCCATTACGAAGCAATGCTTTAGCAGAGCGCGAATGTCTGTGTGGCAGCGAATGCAGTTCCAAGGGACAGTGAAAACCAGCTAGAGCTTTCAGTGCTGGCAGCTTTCCTGTACGCGCAATCTCTGGATGTTTCCAATTTGGCAGCCGGGCTCTGCCAGAGAGAGATACAGAGTGTTGCCCCATTACGAAGCAATGCTTTAGCAGAGCGCGAATGTCTGTGTGGCAGCGAATGCAGTTCCAAGGGACAGTGAAAACCAGCTAGAGCTTTCAGTGCTGGCAGCTTTCCTGTGGGCGCAATCTCTGGACGTTTCCAATTTGGCAGCCGGGCTCTGCCAGAGAGAGATACAGAGTGTTGCCCCATTACGAAGCAATGCTTTAGCAGAGCGCGAATGTCTGTGTGGCAGCGAATGCAGTTCCAAGGGACAGTGAAAACCAGCTACAGCTTTCAGTGCTGGCAGCTTTCCTGTACGCGCAATCTCTGGACGTTTCCAATTTGGCAGCCGGGCTCTGCCAGAGAGAGATACAGAGTGTTGCCCCATTACGAAGCAAAGCTTTAGCAGAGCGCGAATGTCTGTGTGGCAGCGAATGCAGTTCCAAGGGACAGTGAAAACCAGCTAGAGCTTTCAGTGCTGGCAGCTTTCCTGTGGGTGCAATCTCTGGACGTTTCCAATTTGGCAGCCGGGCTCTGCCAGAGAGAGATACAGAATGTTGCCCCATTACGAAGCAAAGCTTTAGCAGAGAGCGAATGTCTGTGTGGCAGCGAATGCAGTTCCAAGGGACAGTGAAAACCAGCTAGAGCTTTCAGTGCTGGCAGCTTTCCTGTGGGCGCAATCTCTGGACGTTTCCAATTTGGCAGCCGGGCTCTGCCAGAGAGAGATACAGAGTGTTGCCCCCTTACCAAGCAATGCTTTAGCAGAGCGCGAATGTCTGTGTGGCGGCGAATGCAGTTCCAAGGGACAGTGAAAACCAGCTAGAGCTTTCAGTGCTGGCAGCTTTCCTGTGGGCACAATCTCTGGACGTTTCCAATTTGGCAGCCGGGCTCTGCCAGAGAGAGATACAGAGTGTTGCCCCCTTACCAAGCAATGCTTTAGCAGAGCGCGAATGTCTGTGTGGCAGCGAATGCAGTTCCAAGGGACAGTGAAAACCAGCTAGAGCTTTCAGTGCTGGCAGCTTTCCTGTGGGCGCAATCTCTGGACGTTTCCAATTTGGCAGCCGGGCTCTGCCACAGAGAGATACAGAGCGTTGCCCAATTAGGAAGCAATGCTTTAGCAGAGCGCGAATGTCTGTGTGGCAGCGAATGCAGTTCCAAGGGACAGTGAAAACCAGCTAGAGCTTTCAGTGCTGGCAGCTTTCCTGTGGGCGCAATCTCTGGACGTTTCCAATTTGGCAGCCGGGCTCTGCCAGAGAGAGATACAGAGTGTTGCCCCATTACGAAGCAATGCTTTAGCAGAGCGCGAATGTCTGTGTGGCAGCGAATGCAGTTCCAAGGGACAGTGAAAACCAGCTAGAGCTTTCAGTGCTGGCAGCTTTCCTGTGGGCGCAATCTCTGGACGTTTCCAATTTGGCAGCCGGGCTCTGCCACAGAGAGATACAGAGTGTTGCCCCCTTACCAAGCAATGCTTTAGCAGAGCGCGAATGTCTGTGTGGCAGCGAATGCAGTTCCAAGGGACAGTGAAAACCAGCTAGAGCTTTCAGTGCTGGCAGCTTTCCTGTGGGCGCAATCTCTGGACGTTTCCAATTTGGCAGCCGGGCTCTGCCACAGAGAGATACAGAGCGTTGCCCAATTAGGAAGCAATGCTTTAGCAGAGCGCGAATGTCTGTGTGGCAGCGAATGCAGTTCCAAGGGACAGTGAAAACCAGCTAGAGCTTTCAGTGCTGGCAGCTTTCCTGTGGGCGCAATCTCTGGACGTTTCCAATTTGGCAGCCGGGCTCTGCCAGAGAGAGATACAGAGTGTTGCCCCATTACGAAGCAATGCTTTAGCAGAGCGCGAATGTCTGTGTGGCAGCGAATGCAGTTCCAAGGGACAGTGAAAACCAGCTAGAGCTTTCAGTGCTGGCAGCTTTCCTGTGGGCGCAATCTCTGGACGTTTCCAATTTGGCAGCCGGGCTCTGCCACAGAGAGATACAGAGTGTTGCGCCATTACCAAGCAAAGCTTTAGCAGAGCGCGAATGTCTGTGTGGCAGCGAATGCAGTTCCAAGGGACAGTGAAAACCAGCTAGAGCTTTCAGTGCTGGCAGCTTTCCTGTGGCCGCAATGTCTGGATGTTTCCAATTTGGCAGCCGGGCTCTGCCAGAGAGAGATAGAGAGTGTTGCCCCCTTACGAAGCAATGCTTTAGCAGAGCGCGAATGTCTGTGTGGCAGCGAATGCAGTTCCAAGGGACAGTGAAAACCAGCTAGAGCTTTCAGTGCTGGCAGCTTTCCTGTGGGCGCAATCTCTGGACGTTTCCAATTTGGCAGCCGGGCTCTGCCAGAGAGAGATACAGAGTGTTGCCCAATTAGGAAGCAATGCTTTAGCAGAGCGCGAATGTCTGTGTGGCAGCGAATGCAGTTCCAAGGGACAGTGAAAACCAGCTAGAGCTTTCAGTGCTGGCAGCTTTCCTGTACGCGCAATCTCTGGACGTTTCCAATTTGGCAGCCGGGCTCTGCCAGAGAGAGATACAGAGAGTTGCCCCCTTACCAAGCAATGCTTTAGCAGAGCGCGAATGTCTGTGTGGCAGCGAATGCAGTTCCAAGGGACAGTGAAAACCAGCTAGAGCTTTCAGTGCTGGCAGCTTTCCTGTGGGCGCAATCTCTGGACGTTTCCAATTTGGCAGCCGGGCTCTGCCACAGAGAGATACAGAGTGTTGCCCCCTTACCAAGCAATGCTTTAGCAGAGCGCGAATGTCTGTGTGGCAGCGAATGCAGTTCCAAGGGACAGTGAAAACCAGCTAGAGCTTTCAGTGCTGGCAGCTTTCCTGTGGGCGCAATCTCTGGACGTTTCCAATTTGGCAGCCGGGCTCTGCCGGAGAGACATACAGAGTGTTGCCCCATTATGAAGCAATGCTGTAGCAGAGCGCGAATGTCTGTGTGGCAGCGAATGCAGTTCCAAGGGACAGTGAAAACCAGCTAGAGCTTTCAGTGCTGGCAGCTTTCCTGTGGGCGCAATCTCTGGACGTTTCCAATTTGGCAGCCGGGCTCTGCCACAGAGAGATACAGAATGTTGCCCCATTACGAAGCAATGCTTTAGCAGAGCGCGAATGTCTGTGTGGCAGCGAATGCAGTTCCAAGGGACAGTGAAAACCAGCTAGAGCTTTCAGTGCTGGCAGCTTTCCTGTACGCGCAATCTCTGGACGTTTCCAATTTGGCAGCCGGGCTCTGCCACAGAGAGATACAGAATGTTGCCCCATTACGAAGCAATGCTTTAGCAGAGCGCGAATGTCTGTGTGGCAGCGAATGCAGTTCCAAGGGACAGTGAAAACCAGCTAGAGCTTTCAGTGCTGGCAGCTTTCCTGTACGCGCAATCTCTGGACGTTTCCAATTTGGCAGCCGGGCTCTGCCAGAGAGAGATACAGAGTGTTGCCCCATTACGAAGCAAAGCTTTAGCAGAGCGCGAATGTCTGTGTGGCAGCGAATGCAGTTCCAAGGGACAGTGAAAACCAGCTAGAGCTTTCAGTGCTGGCAGCTTTCCTGTACGCGCAATCTCTGGACGTTTCCAATTTGGCAGCCGGGCTCTGCCAGAGAGAGATACAGAATGTTGCCCCATTACGAAGCAAAGCTTTACCAGAGCGCGAATTTCTGTGTGGCAGCGAATGCAGTTCCAAGGGACAGTGAAAACCAGCTAGAGCTTTCAGTGCTGGCAGCTTTCCTGTGGGCGCAATCTCTGGACGTTTCCAATTTGGCAGCCGGGCTCTGCCAGAGAGAGATAGAGAGTGTTGCCCCCTTACCAAGCAATGCTTTAGCAGAGCGCGAATGTCTGTGTGGCGGCGAATGCAGTTCCAAGGGACAGTGAAAACCAGCTAGAGCTTTCAGTGCTGGCAGCTTTCCTGTGGGCGCAATCTCTGGACGTTTCCAATTTGGCAGCCGGGCTCTGCCAGAGAGAGATACAGAGTGTTGCCCCATTACGAAGCAATGCTTTAGCAGAGCGCGAATGTCTGTGTGGCAGCGAATGCAGTTCCAAGGGACAGTGAAAACCAGCTACAGCTTTCAGTGCTGGCAGCTTTCCTGTGGGCGCAATCTCTGGACATTTCCAATTTGGCAGCCGGGCTCTGCCACAGAGAGATACAGAATGTTGCCCCATTACGAAGCAATGCTTTAGCAGAGCGCGAATGTCTGTGTGGCAGCGAATGCAGTTCCAAGGGACAGTGAAAACCAGCTAGAGCTTTCAGTGCTGGCAGCTTTCCTGTGGGCGCAATCTCTGGACGTTTCCAATTTGGCAGCCGGGCTCTGCCACAGAGAGATACAGAGTGTTGCCCCCTTACCAAGCAATGCTTTAGCAGAGCGCGACTGTCTGTGTGGCAGCGAATGCAGTTCCAAGGGACAGTGAAAACCAGCTAGAGCTTTCAGTGCTGGCAGCTTTCCTGTGGGCGCAATCTCTGGACGTTTCCAATTTGGCAGCCGGGCTCTGCCAGAGAGAGATACAGAGTGTTGCCCCATTACGAAGCAATGCTTTAGCAGAGCGCGAATGTCTGTGTGGCAGCGAATGCAGTGCCAAGGGACAGTGAAAACCAGCTAGAGCTTTCAGTGCTGGCAGCTTTCCTGTGGGCGCAATCTCTGGACGTTTCCAATTTGGCAGCCGGGCTCTGCCACAGAGAGATACAGAGTGTTGCCCCATTACGAAGCAAAGCTTTAGCAGAGCGCGAATGTCTGTGTGGCAGCGAATGCAGTTCCAAGGGACAGTGAAAACCAGCTAGAGCTTTCAGTGCTGGCAGCTTTCCTGTGGGTGCAATCTCTGGACGTTTCCAATTTGGCAGCCGGGCTCTGCCAGAGAGAGATACAGAATGTTGCCCCATTACGAAGCAAAGCTTTAGCAGAGCGCGAATGTCTGTGTGGCAGCGAATGCAGTTCCAAGGGACAGTGAAAACCAGCTAGAGCTTTCAGTGCTGGCAGCTTTCCTGTGGGCGCAATCTCTGGACGTTTCCAATTTCACTGCTGGGCTCTGCCAGAGAGAGATACAGAGTGTTGCCCCATTACGAAGCAATGCTTTAGCAGAGCGCGAATGTCTGTGTGGCAGCGAATGCAGTTCCAAGGGACAGTGAAAATCAGCTAGAGCTTTCAGTGCTGGCAGCTTTCCTGTGGGCGCAATCTCTGGACATTTCCAATTTGGCAGCCGGGCTCTGCCACAGAGAGATACAGAATGTTGCCCCATTACGAAGCAATGCTTTAGCAGAGCGCGAATGTCTGTGTGGCAGCGAATGCAGTTCCAAGGGACAGTGAAAACCAGCTAGAGCTTTCAGTGCTGGCAGCTTTCCTGTGGGCGCAATCTCTGGACGTTTCCAATTTGGCAGCCGGGCTCTGCCAGAGAGAGATACAGAGTGTTGCCCCATTACGAAGCAATGCTTTAGCAGAGCGCGAATGTCTGTGTGGCAGCGAATGCAGTTCCAAGGGACAGTGAAAACCAGCTAGAGCTTTCAGTGCTGGCAGCTTTCCTGTACGCGCAATCTCTGGACGTTTCCAATTTGGCAGCCGGGCTCTGCCAGAGAGAGATACAGAGTGTTGCCCCATTACGAAGCAATGCTGTAGCAGAGCGCGAATGTCTGTGTGGCAGCGAATGCAGTTCCAAGGGACAGTGAAAACCAGCTACAGCTTTCAGTGCTGGCAGCTTTCCTGTGGGCGCAATCTCTGGACGTTTCCAATTTGGCAGCCGGGCTCTGCCAGAGAGAGATAGAGAGTGTTGCCCCCTTACCAAGCAATGCTTTAGCAGAGCGCGAATGTCTGTGTGGCGGCGAATGCAGTTCCAAGGGACAGTGAAAACCAGCTAGAGCTTTCAGTGCTGGCAGCTTTCCTGTGGGCACAATCTCTGGACGTTTCCAATTTGGCAGCCGGGCTCTGCCACAGAGAGATACAGAGTGTTGCCCCCTTACCAAGCAATGCTTTAGCAGAGCGCGAATGTCTGTGTGGCAGCGAATGCAGTTCCAAGGGACAGTGAAAACCAGCTAGAGCTTTCAGTGCTGGCAGCTTTCCTGTGGGCGCAATCTCTGGACGTTTCCAATTTGGCAGCCGGGCTCTGCCACAGAGAGATACAGAGTGTTGCCCCATTACGAAGCAATGCTTTATCAGAGCGCGAATGTCTGTGTGGCAGCGAATGCAGTTCCAAGGGACAGTGAAAACCAGCTAGAGCTTTCAGTGCTGGCAGCTTTCCTGTGGGCGCAATCTCTGGACGTTTCCAATTTGGC
The DNA here is from genome assembly GCF_035582795.1 of Mycteria americana. NCBI lineage: Eukaryota > Metazoa > Chordata > Aves > Ciconiiformes > Ciconiidae > Mycteria > Mycteria americana. Next base: position 803,809 of record NW_027445640.1, read on the forward strand.
AGCCGGGCTCTGCCAGAGAGAGATACAGAGTGTTGCCCCATTACGAAGCAATGCTTTAGCAGAGCGCGAATGTCTGTGTGGCAGCGAATGCAGTTCCAAGGGACAGTGAAAATCAGCTAGAGCTTTCAGTGCTGGCAGCTTTCCTGTGGGCGCAATCTCTGGACATTTCCAATTTGGCAGCCGGGCTCTGCCACAGAGAGATACAGAGTGTTGCCCCATTACGAAGCAATGCTTTAGCAGAGCGCGAATGTCTGTGTGGCAGCGAATGCAGTTCCAAGGGACAGTGAAAACCAGCTAGAGCTTTCAGTGCTGGCAGCTTTCCTGTGGGCGCAATCTCTGGACGTTTCCAATTTGGCAGCCGGGCTCTGCCACAGAGAGATACAGAGTGTTTCCCAATTGGGAAGCAATGCTTTAGCAGAGCGCGAATGTCTGTGTGGCAGCGAATGCAGTTCCAAGGGACAGTGAAAACCAGCTAGAGCTTTCAGTGCTGGCAGCTTTCCTGTGGGCGCAATCTCTGGACATTTCCAATTTGGCAGCCGGGCTCTGCCAGAGAGAGATACAGAGTGTTGCCCAATTAGGAAGCAATGCTTTAGCAGAGCGCGAATGTCTGTGTGGCAGCGAATGCAGTTCCAAGAGACAGTGAAAACCAGCTAGAGCTTTCAGTGCTGGCAGCTTTCCTGTGGGCGCAATCTCTGGACGTTTCCAATTTGGCAGCCGGGCTCTGCCAGAGAGAGATACAGAGTGTTGCCCCATTACGAAGCAATGCTTTAGCAGAGCGCGAATGTCTGTGTGGCAGCGAATGCAGTTCCAAGGGACAGTGAAAACCAGCTAGAGCTTTCAGTGCTGGCAGCTTTCCTGTGGGCGCAATCTCTGGATGTTTCCAATTTGGCAGCCGGGCTCTGCCAGAGAGAGATACAGAGTGTTGCCCCATTACGAAGCAAAGCTTTAGCAGAGCGCGAATGTCTGTGTGGCAGCGAATGCAGTTCCAAGGGACAGTGAAAACCAGCTAGAGCTTTCAGTGCTGGCAGCTTTCCTGTGGGCGCAATCTCTGGACGTTTCCAATTTGGCAGCCGGGCTCTGCCAGAGAGAGATAGAGAGTGTTGCCCCCTTACCAAGCAATGCTTTAGCAGAGCGCGAATGTCTGTGTGGCAGCGAATGCAGTTCCAAGAGACAGTGAAAACCAGCTAGAGCTTTCAGTGCTGGCAGCTTTCCTGTGGGCGCAATCTCTGGACGTTTCCAATTTGGCAGCCGGGCTCTGCCAGAGAGAGATACAGAGTGTTGCCCCATTACCAAGCAATGCTTTAGCAGAGCGCGAATGTCTGTGTGGCAGCGAATGCAGTTCCAAGGGACAGTGAAAACCAGCTAGAGCTTTCAGTGCTGGCAGCTTTCCTGTAGGCGCAATCTCTGGACGTTTCCAATTTGGCAGCCGGGCTCTGCCAGAGAGAGATACAGAGTGTTGCCCCATTACGAAGCAATGCTTTAGCAGAGCGCGAATGTCTGTGTGGCAGCGAATGCAGTTCCAAGGGACAGTGAAAACCAGCTAGAGCTTTCCGTGCTGGCAGCTTTCCTGTGGGCGCAATCTCTGGACGTTTCCAATTTCACTGCTGGGCTCTGCCAGAGAGAGATACAGAATGTTGCCCCATTACGAAGCAAAGCTTTAGCAGAGCGCGAATGTCTGTGTGGCAGCGAATGCAGTTCCAAGGGACAGTGAAAACCAGCTAGAGCTTTCAGTGCTGGCAGCTTTCCTGTGGCCGCAATGTCTGGATGTTTCCAATTTGGCAGCCGGGCTCTGCCAGAGAGAGATAGAGAGTGTTGCCCCCTTACGAAGCAATGCTTTAGCAGAGCGCGAATGTCTGTGTGGCAGCGAATGCAGTTCCAAGGGACAGTGAAAACCAGCTAGAGCTTTCAGTGCTGGCAGCTTTCCTGTGGGCGCAATCTCTGGACGTTTCCAATTTGGCAGCCGGGCTCTGCCAGAGAGAGATACAGAGTGTTGCCCAATTAGGAAGCAATGATTTAGCAGAGCGCGAATGTCTGTGTGGCAGCGAATGCAGTTCCAAGGGACAGTGAAAACCAGCTAGAGCTTTCAGTGCTGGCAGCTTTCCTGTGGGCGCAATCTCTGGACGTTTCCAATTTGGCAGCCGGGCTCTGCCAGAGAGAGATAGAGAGTGTTGCCCCCTTACCAAGCAATGCTTTAGCAGAGCGCGAATGTCTGTGTGGCAGCGAATGCAGTTCCAAGAGACAGTGAAAACCAGCTAGAGCTTTCAGTGCTGGCAGCTTTCCTGTGGGCGCAATCTCTGGACGTTTCCAATTTGGCAGCCGGGCTCTGCCAGAGAGAGATACAGAGAGTTGCCCCCTTACCAAGCAATGCTTTAGCAGAGCGCGAATGTCTGTGTGGCAGCGAATGCAGTTCCAAGGGACAGTGAAAACCAGCTAGAGCTTTCAGTGCTGGCAGCTTTTCTGTGGGCGAAAACGCTGGACGTTTCCAATTTGGCAGCCGGGCTCTGCCAGAGACAGATACAGAGTGTTGCCCCATTAGGAAGCAATGCTTTAGGAGAGCGCGAATGTCTGTGTGGCAGCGAATGCAGTTCCAAGGGACAGTGAAAACCAGCTAGAGCTTTCAGTGCTGGCAGCTTTCCTGTGGGCGCAAACTCTGGACATTTCCAATTTGGCAGCCGGGCTCTGCCACAGAGAGATACAGAGTGTTGCCCCATTACGAAGCAATGCTTTAGCAGAGCGCGAATGTCTGTGTGGCAGCGAATGCAGTTCCAAGGGACAGTGAAAACCAGCTAGAGCTTTCAGTGCTGGCAGCTTTCCTGTACGCGCAATCTCTGGATGTTTCCAATTTGGCAGCCGGGCTCTGCCAGAGAGAGATACAGAGTGTTGCCCCATTACGAAGCAATGCTTTAGCAGAGCGCGAATGTCTGTGTGGCAGCGAATGCAGTTCCAAGGGACAGTGAAAACCAGCTAGAGCTTTCAGTGCTGGCAGCTTTCCTGTGGGCGCAATCTCTGGACGTTTCCAATTTGGCAGCCGGGCTCTGCCAGAGAGAGATACAGAGTGTTGCCCCATTACGAAGCAAAGCTTTAGCAGAGCGCGAATGTCTGTGTGGCAGCGAATGCAGTTCCAAGGGACAGTGAAAACCAGCTAGAGCTTTCAGTGCTGGCAGCTTTCCTGTGGGTGCAATCTCTGGACGTTTCCAATTTGGCAGCCGGGCTCTGCCAGAGATAGATACAGAATGTTGCCCCATTACGAAGCAAAGCTTTAGCAGAGAGCGAATGTCTGTGTGGCAGCGAATGCAGTTCCAAGGGACAGTGAAAACCAGCTAGAGCTTTCAGTGCTGGCAGCTTTCCTGTGGGCGCAATCTCTGGACGTTTCCAATTTGGCAGCCGGGCTCTGCCAGAGAGAGATACAGAGTGTTGCCCCCTTACCAAGCAATGCTTTAGCAGAGCGCGAATGTCTGTGTGGCAGCGAATGCAGTTCCAAGGGACAGTGAAAACCAGCTAGAGCTTTCAGTGCTGGCAGCTTTCCTGTGGGCACAATCTCTGGACGTTTCCAATTTGGCAGCCGGGCTCTGCCAGAGAGAGATACAGAGTGTTGCCCCCTTACCAAGCAATGCTTTAGCAGAGCGCGAATGTCTGTGTGGCAGCGAATGCAGTTCCAAGGGACAGTGAAAACCAGCTAGAGCTTTCAGTGCTGGCAGCTTTCCTGTGGGCGCAATCTCTGGACGTTTCCAATTTGGCAGCCGGGCTCTGCCACAGAGAGATACAGAGCGTTGCCCAATTAGGAAGCAATGCTTTAGCAGAGCGCGAATGTCTGTGTGGCAGCGAATGCAGTTCCAAGGGACAGTGAAAACCAGCTAGAGCTTTCAGTGCTGGCAGCTTTCCTGTGGGCGCAATCTCTGGACGTTTCCAATTTGGCAGCCGGGCTCTGCCAGAGAGAGATACAGAGTGTTGCCCCATTACGAAGCAATGCTTTAGCAGAGCGCGAATGTCTGTGTGGCAGCGAATGCAGTTCCAAGGGACAGTGAAAACCAGCTAGAGCTTTCAGTGCTGGCAGCTTTCCTGTGGGCGCAATCTCTGGACGTTTCCAATTTGGCAGCCGGGCTCTGCCACAGAGAGATACAGAGTGTTGCGCCATTACCAAGCAAAGCTTTAGCAGAGCGCGAATGTCTGTGTGGCAGCGAATGCAGTTCCAAGGGACAGTGAAAACCAGCTAGAGCTTTCAGTGCTGGCAGCTTTCCTGTGGCCGCAATGTCTGGATGTTTCCAATTTGGCAGCCGGGCTCTGCCAGAGAGAGATAGAGAGTGTTGCCCCCTTACGAAGCAATGCTTTAGCAGAGCGCGAATGTCTGTGTGGCAGCGAATGCAGTTCCAAGGGACAGTGAAAACCAGCTAGAGCTTTCAGTGCTGGCAGCTTTCCTGTGGGCGCAATCTCTGGACGTTTCCAATTTGGCAGCCGGGCTCTGCCAGAGAGAGATACAGAGTGTTGCCCAATTAGGAAGCAATGCTTTAGCAGAGCGCGAATGTCTGTGTGGCAGCGAATGCAGTTCCAAGGGACAGTGAAAACCAGCTAGAGCTTTCAGTGCTGGCAGCTTTCCTGTGGGCGCAATCTCTGGACGTTTCCAATTTGGCAGCCGGGCTCTGCCACAGAGAGATACAGAGAGTTGCCCCCTTACCAAGCAATGCTTTAGCAGAGCGCGAATGTCTGTGTGGCAGCGAATGCAGTTCCAAGGGACAGTGAAAACCAGCTAGAGCTTTCAGTGCTGGCAGCTTTCCTGTGGGCGCAATCTCTGGACGTTTCCAATTTGGCAGCCGGGCTCTGCCACAGAGAGATACAGAGTGTTGCCCCCTTACCAAGCAATGCTTTAGCAGAGCGCGAATGTCTGTGTGGCAGCGAATGCAGTTCCAAGGGACAGTGAAAACCAGCTAGAGCTTTCAGTGCTGGCAGCTTTCCTGTGGGCGCAATCTCTGGACGTTTCCAATTTGGCAGCCGGGCTCTGCCGGAGAGACATACAGAGTGTTGCCCCATTATGAAGCAATGCTGTAGCAGAGCGCGAATGTCTGTGTGGCAGCGAATGCAGTTCCAAGGGACAGTGAAAACCAGCTAGAGCTTTCAGTGCTGGCAGCTTTTCTGTGGGCGAAAACGCTGGACGTTTCCAATTTGGCAGCCGGGCTCTGCCAGAGACAGATACAGAGTGTTGCCCCATTAGGAAGCAATGCTTTAGGAGAGCGCGAATGTCTGTGTGGCAGCGAATGCAGTTCCAAGGGACAGTGAAAACCAGCTAGAGCTTTCAGTGCTGGCAGCTTTCCTGTGGGCGCAATCTCTGGACGTTTCCAATTTGGCAGCCGGGCTCTGCCAGAGAGAGATACAGAATGTTACCCCCTTACCAAGAAAAGCTTTAGCAGAGCGCGAATATCTGTGTGGCAGCGAATGCAGTTCCAAGGGACAGTGAAAACCAGCTAGAGCTTTCAGTGCTGGCAGCTTTCCTGTGGGCGCAATCTCTGGACGTTTCCAATTTGGCAGCCGGGCTCTGCCACAGAGAGATACAGAATGTTGCCCCATTACGAAGCAATGCTTTAGCAGAGCGCGAATGTCTGTGTGGCAGCGAATGCAGTTCCAAGGGACAGTGAAAACCAGCTAGAGCTTTCAGTGCTGGCAGCTTTCCTGTACGCGCAATCTCTGGACGTTTCCAATTTGGCAGCCGGGCTCTGCCAGAGAGAGATACAGAGTGTTGCCCCATTACGAAGCAAAGCTTTAGCAGAGCGCGAATGTCTGTGTGGCAGCGAATGCAGTTCCAAGGGACAGTGAAAACCAGCTAGAGCTTTCAGTGCTGGCAGCTTTCCTGTGGGTGCAATCTCTGGACGTTTCCAATTTGGCAGCCGGGCTCTGCCAGAGAGAGATACAGAATGTTGCCCCATTACGAAGCAAAGCTTTACCAGAGCGCGAATTTCTGTGTGGCAGCGAATGCAGTTCCAAGGGACAGTGAAAACCAGCTAGAGCTTTCAGTGCTGGCAGCTTTCCTGTGGGCGCAATCTCTGGACGTTTCCAATTTGGCAGCCGGGCTCTGCCACAGCGAGATACAGAGTGTTGCCCCCTTACCAAGCAATGCTTTAGCAGAGCGCGAATGTCTGTGTGGCAGCGAATGCAGTTCCAAGGGACAGTGAAAACCAGCTAGAGCTTTCAGTGCTGGCAGCTTTCCTGTGGGCGCAATCTCTGGACGTTTCCAATTTGGCAGCCGGGCTCTGCCAGAGAGAGATACAGAGTGTTGCCCCATTACGAAGCAATGCTTTAGCAGAGCGCGAATGTCTGTGTGGCAGCGAATGCAGTTCCAAGGGACAGTGAAAACCAGCTACAGCTTTCAGTGCTGGCAGCTTTCCTGTGGGCGCAATCTCTGGACATTTCCAATTTGGCAGCCGGGCTCTGCCAGAGAGAGATACAGAATGTTGCCCCATTACGAAGCAATGCTTTAGCAGAGCGCGAATGTCTGTGTGGCAGCGAATGCAGTTCCAAGGGACAGTGAAAACCAGCTAGAGCTTTCAGTGCTGGCAGCTTTCCTGTGGGCGCAATCTCTGGACGTTTCCAATTTGGCAGCCGGGCTCTGCCACAGAGAGATACAGAGTGTTGCCCCCTTACCAAGCAATGCTTTAGCAGAGCGCGACTGTCTGTGTGGCAGCGAATGCAGTTCCAAGGGACAGTGAAAACCAGCTAGAGCTTTCAGTGCTGGCAGCTTTCCTGTGGGCGCAATCTCTGGACGTTTCCAATTTGGCAGCCGGGCTCTGCCAGAGAGAGATACAGAGTGTTGCCCCATTACGAAGCAATGCTTTAGCAGAGCGCGAATGTCTGTGTGGCAGCGAATGCAGTGCCAAGGGACAGTGAAAACCAGCTAGAGCTTTCAGTGCTGGCAGCTTTCCTGTGGGCGCAATCTCTGGACGTTTCCAATTTGGCAGCCGGGCTCTGCCACAGAGAGATACAGAGTGTTGCCCCATTACGAAGCAAAGCTTTAGCAGAGCGCGAATGTCTGTGTGGCAGCGAATGCAGTTCCAAGGGACAGTGAAAACCAGCTAGAGCTTTCAGTGCTGGCAGCTTTCCTGTGGGTGCAATCTCTGGACGTTTCCAATTTGGCAGCCGGGCTCTGCCAGAGAGAGATACAGAATGTTGCCCCATTACGAAGCAAAGCTTTAGCAGAGCGCGAATGTCTGTGTGGCAGCGAATGCAGTTCCAAGGGACAGTGAAAACCAGCTAGAGCTTTCAGTGCTGGCAGCTTTCCTGTGGGCGCAATCTCTGGACGTTTCCAATTTCACTGCTGGGCTCTGCCAGAGAGAGATACAGAGTGTTGCCCCATTACGAAGCAATGCTTTAGCAGAGCGCGAATGTCTGTGTGGCAGCGAATGCAGTTCCAAGGGACAGTGAAAATCAGCTAGAGCTTTCAGTGCTGGCAGCTTTCCTGTGGGCGCAATCTCTGGACATTTCCAATTTGGCAGCCGGGCTCTGCCACAGAGAGATACAGAATGTTGCCCCATTACGAAGCAATGCTTTAGCAGAGCGCGAATGTCTGTGTGGCAGCGAATGCAGTTCCAAGGGACAGTGAAAACCAGCTAGAGCTTTCAGTGCTGGCAGCTTTCCTGTGGGCGCAATCTCTGGACGTTTCCAATTTGGCAGCCGGGCTCTGCCAGAGAGAGATACAGAGTGTTGCCCCATTACGAAGCAATGCTTTAGCAGAGCGCGAATGTCTGTGTGGCAGCGAATGCAGTGCCAAGGGACAGTGAAAACCAGCTAGAGCTTTCAGTGCTGGCAGCTTTTCTGTGGGCGAAAACGCTGGACGTTTCCAATTTGGCAGCCGGGCTCTGCCAGAGACAGATACAGAGTGTTGCCCCATTAGGAAGCAATGCTTTAGGAGAGCGCGAATGTCTGTGTGGCAGCGAATGCAGTTCCAAGGGACAGTGAAAACCAGCTACAGCTTTCAGTGCTGGCAGCTTTCCTGTGGGTGCAATCTCTGGACGTTTCCAATTTGGCAGCCGGGCTCTGCCAGAGAGAGATACAGAATGTTGCCCCCTTACCAAGCAAAGCTTTAGCAGAGCGCGAATATCTGTGTGGCAGCGAATGCAGTTCCAAGAGACAGTGAAAACCAGCTAGAGCTTTCAGTGCTGGCAGCTTTCCTGTGGGTGCAATCTCTGGACGTTTCCAATTTGGCAGCCGGGCTCTGCCAGAGAGAGACACAGAATGTTGCCCCCTTACCAAGCAATGCTTTAGCAGAGCGCGAATGTCTGTGTGGCAGCGAATGCAGTTCCAAGGGACAGTGAAAACCAGCTACAGCTTTCAGTGCTGGCAGCTTTCGTGTGGGCGCAATGGTGCAAAACTCTGCATCGCATTCTCGCAGAGCCCGGCAAGAAATTTGAAACATCCAGCGATTGCACCCTCACCAAAGGTGCCACCACTGAAAGCTGTAGCTTGTCCTCACCGTCTCCTGGAGCTGCATTCACTGCCTCACAGACATTCACTCTTTGCATTTGCTTAACTACATCAGGGTGCTACACTCTCCATCCATTTCTTGCAGAGCCCAGATAAGGAATTCGAAACGTCCTGCGATTGCGCCCACAAGAAAGGTGCCAGCACAGAAATCTTTAGGTGGGTCGCACTCAGTCCTGGAACTGCACTGCCTGCCACACAGAGATTCGAACTCTGCACTTGCTTAGCTTCGTCGGGTTGCAACACTCCGTATCTCACTCTCGCAGAGCCCGCCTAACGGATTAGAAACGTCCAGCTACTGTGCCTTCACGAACGGTGCCAGCACTGAAAGCTGTACATGGTTCTCACTGTCTCCTGGAGATGCATTGAGTGCCCCACAGACATTCACGCTCTGCACTTGCTTAACTTCCTCATGGTGCAACACTGTCCATCCAATTCTCGCAGAGCCCGGCTGCCAAATTCGAAACATCCAGCGATCGCGCCCACACCAAAGCTGCCAGCACTGAAAGCTGTAGCTGCTTATCACCGTCTCCTGGAGCTGCATTCAATGCCACACAGACATTCATGCTCTGCAATTGCTTAGCTTTGTCAGGGTGCAACACTGTCTATCCCATTGTAGCAGAGCCCAGCTGCCAAATTCGAAACGTCCAGCGATTGCTCACACACGAAAGGTGCCAGCAGAGAAAGATATACCTGGTTCTCACTCTCTCCTGGAAATGCATTCACTGCTGCACAGACAGTCGTGCTCTACACTTGCTTTGCTTCGTCAGGGTGCAACACTCTGTATCTCACTCTCGCAGAGCCCGGCTAACAAATTCGAAACGTCCAGCGATTGAACCCAAACGAAAGCTGCCAGCACAGAAATCTGTAGTTGGTTCTCACCGTCTCCTGGATCTGCATTCACTGCCACACAGTAATTCACACTCTGCTCTTGTTTATCTTCGTCATGGTGCAGCACTCTCCAATTCTCACAGAGCATGGCTGACAAATTCGAAACGTCCAGCGATTGCGCCCACACGAAACGTGCCAGCACAAAAAGCTATAGCTGGTTCTCACTCTCTCCTGGAACTCCATTCCCTGCTGCACAGACATTCGCTATGTGCACTTGCTGAGCTTTGTCAGCATGCAACATCACGTATCTCACTCTTGCAGAGCCCGGCTAAGAAATTCGAAACATCCAGCGATTGCGCCCACAGGAAAGCCGCCAGCACTGAAAGCTGTAGCTGGTTTTCACTGTCCCTTGGAACTGCATTCAATGCCGAATAGACATTTGAGCTCCGCAAAAGCTTTTTTTTGGTTATGGGTCAACACTCTGTACCTCAATCTCTCAGAGCCAAGCTGCCAATTTCGAAACATCTATCGATTGCGCCCACACGAAAGCTGCCAGCACTGAAAGCTGTAGCTAGTGTTGACTGTCCCTTGGAACTGCATTAACTGTCAAATATGCACTTGCACTATGCACTTGCTTAGCTTCGTCAGGGTTCAACAGTCTCTATGTCAATCTCGCAAAGCCCACCTGCAAAATCATAATTGTCCAGCGATTGTGCCCACAGGAAAGCTGCCAGCACTAAAAGCTGTAGCTGGTTCTCACTGTCTCCTGGAACTACATTCACTGCCGTACAGGCACTCACGCTCTGCACTTGCTTAGCTTCGTCACGGAGCAACACTGTGTATCTCAGTCTCACAGAGCCCTTCTGACAAATACTAATCGTCCGGCGATTGTGCCCACACGAAAGGTGCCAGCACTGAAAGGTGGGGCTGGTCCTCACTGTCTCCTGGAACTGCATTCACTGCCGCACAGACACTCGCACTCTGCGCTTGAAAAGCTTCGTCTGTGTACGTCGACGCACATGCTCTCCACAGGGAGACAAGGGCACCTGCTGCATGGCAAGCAAGGCCGAAGACCATCCCTGGGCAAAGAAACCAGAGAAAAGTTAGTCCTGTGTCTTGAGGTCTCTTCTCCAGGATGCCCAGCCACGCGTGTTTTGGCTCCCTGCGGGGAGGCGACACCGAGCCCTATGCCCTCCCTCCCTGGGGCGAAGAGCAGGGCAGCCTGCACTTCTCCTGCCACTTGCGACGTTTGGCCAGAGCTCTGGCACAGCGCAGCTCTCCGACTTCACCCCCGAGGACTTCAGAGCAAGCAGCAGTGCTAACTCACTTGCAGCTTCTGTGGCCTTCTTGCGCCACTTTGCAGGCCCTTGACCGGCTGAGCTGGGAGTTGACCGCAAAAAGCGTGCCACCAGCTCCACCTCCGTGCAGAGGCTCCTGTAGGAGGAACAAGAGAAATGCTTGTTGCCCACCGTCCCCACGCTGTGTGAGCCGAGGCCCTTGCCAGAGGTCGGCCTCGGGAAGCCTCCCAGGGGACATGCCAGTTGCAGCGAGAGAGGGCAGCACAGCTGGGCGGCTGCCAGGGGTCCCCCCTCTCCTTTCCCCATCCTTTGCTTCACAGGCCTGCAGTGGGAGAAGAGGAAGCAAGCTGGCAGCAGCAGGCCCTGCTACCACCCCAACCTGACACCCCAGGCAGGAGCAGCCCACTTCGTACCTACTCGTCTGGCAGCGGCTCGGGCCTGCTGCCTCCCCTGCCGGCTCTCGGTCGGCCGTGTTCCCCAAGGAGCCTTTTGAGGCCCCTTGGCATCTTCTCCGGGGTGCCTTTCTCCTCGCCATCTCTGGGCAAAGGCAGGCTCCTCGCTCAGCTCCTCCGCCTCAGCCCCAGCAGTGTGGCCTGTCCAGGCAAAAACAGCTCCAGCAGCAGCCCCACGCTGCCCTCCAGCAGGAGCGCGCCTGCCCGGGGCAACAGCCACACGGCAGCTGTGGGCTCCTTCCCCGCGCGCCACAGGGCTGTGTGGGCGGCCGGCTCTGACCTCACAGTCACATGGCTCTGACGTCACAATGGGGCTCCCCAGGGCTGAGCAGGGCGGGGAGACCCTGTGGGGGCTCCCCTGGGGCAACAAGGCGGCCGCCCACCCGGGCACAAACGGAGCCTCGACAGAGAGTAGCGAGATCTAGAACGGGCATGTTCAGGGGGTGAGGAATGGGGTTTCCGACAGGCCCGTCAGACAGGCTCCCCACACCCATTTTATGAAATTATGGGTTAATCAACAAACAGACAGCCTGGTTGCTGGGAAGGTGCTGGACCAAATTGTTCCTCCGCTCCTCTGGCCCCCACTATTGGGAAAGTAATGGAGAAGCTCCCGACCCCCGGCCCTGGGAGCCCCAAAGAGCTGCCCCAAGGATTGTTGGTCGACCCGCAACCCCCGCCTGCAGGCTGCCCAGTAGCCATGTCAGCGGGCACTCCCCGCCCTCCCCCCGGTGGACCTTCTTGCGCACCCCGCTTTGGAGACAAATCTTCTACACCGTAGAATCATAGAATCATAGAATCATTAAGGTTGGAAAAGACCTCTAAGATCATCTAGTCCAACCGTCAACCCAACATCTCCATGCCTACTAAACCATGTCCCCGAGGTGCCACGTCCACAGGTTTTTTGAACTCCTCCAGGGATGGTGACTCCACCACCTCTCTGGGCAGCCTGTTCCAATGCTTGACCACGCTTTGAGTAAAGACATTTTTCCTAATATCCAATCTAAACCTCTCCTGACGCAACCTGAGGCCATTTCCTCTCGTCCTACCGCTAGTTACGTGGGAGTAGAGACTGACCCCACCCTGCTACAACCTCCTTTCAGGTAGTTGTAGAGAGCGATAAGGTCTCCCCTCAGCCTCCGCTTCTCCAGACTAAACAATCCCAGGTCCCTCAGCCGCTCCTCAAAAGACTTGTTCTCCAGACCCTTCACCAGCTTCGTTGCCCTTCTCTGGACACGCTCCAGCCCCTCAATGTCTCTCTTGTGGTGAGGGGCCCAAAACTGAACACAGCATTCGAGGTGCGGCCTCACCAGTGCCGAGTACAGGGGCACGATCACTTCCCTACTCCTGCTGGCCGCACTATTCCTGACGCAAGCCAGGATGCTGTTGGCTTTCTTGGCCACCTGGGCGCACTGCCGGCTCACGTTCAGCCGGCTGTCAGCCAGCACCCCCAGGTCCTTTTCCGCCAGGCAGCTTTCCAGCCACTCCTCCGCAAGCCTGTAGCGTTGCATGGCGTTGTTGTGACCAAAGTGCAGGACCCGGCACTTGGCCTTGTTAAACCTCATACAATTGACCTCGGCCCATCGATCCAGCCTGTCCAGATCCCTCTGCAGAGCCTTCCTACCCTCGAGCAGATCGACGCTCCCGCCCAATTTGGGGTCACCTGCAAACTTACTGAGGGCGCACTCAATCCCCTCATCCAGCTCATTGATAAAGATATTAAACAAGACTGGCCCCAAAACTGAGCCCTGGGGAACACCGCTTGTGACCGGCCGCCAACTGGATTTAACTCCGTTCACCACAGCTCTCTGGGCTCGGCCATCCAGCCAGTTTTTTACCCAGCGAAGAGTACACCCGCCTAAGCCATGAGCTGCCAGCTTCTCTAGGAGAACGCTGTGGGAGACAGTGTCAAAGGCTTTACTAAAGTCCAGGTAGAAAACATCTACAGCCTTTCCCTCATCCACTACGCAGGTCACCTGGTCGTAGAAGGAGATCAGGTTGGTCAAGCAGGACCTGCCTTTCGTGAACCCATGCTGGCTGGGCCTGAACCCCTGGCTGGCCTGCACATGCCTGTTGAGCGCACTCAAGGTGAACCGCTGCATAATTTTCCCCGGCGCCGAGGTCAGGCCGGCAGGCCTGTAGTTCCCCGGATCCTCCTTCCGGCCCTTCTTGTCGATGGGCGTCACACTGGCAAGCCTCTGGGACCTCCCCTGTTAACCAGGACCGCTGATAAATGATGGAGAGTGGCTTGGCAAGCTCCTCCGCCCGCTCTCTCAGTACTCTCGGGTGGATCCCATCCGGCCCCATAGACTTGTGAGTGTCCAGGTGGCGTAGCAGGTCGCTAACTGCTTCCTCCTGGATTACGGGGGGTTTATTCTGCTCTCCGTCCCTGTCTTCCAGCTCAGGGGGCTGAATACCCTGGGGATAACTGGCCTGACTATTAAAGACTGAGGCAAAGAAGGCATTAAGTACCTCAGCCTTTTCCTCATCCTTGGTGGCAATGTTCCCCCCCGCATCCAATAAAGGAGGGAGAGTCTCCTTGGCTCTCCTTTTGTTGTTAATGTATTTGTAAAAACATTTTTTATTATCTCTTACAGCAGTGGCCAGCTTGAGTTCTAGCTGGGCTTTTGCCTTTCTAATTTCCTCTCTGCATGACTTGACGAGACCCCTGTACTCTTCTTGGGTTGCCTGCCCCTTCTTCCAAAACTGGTAAACTCTCCTTTTTCTTCCTGAGTCCCAGCAAAAGATCCTTGTTCAGCCAGGCCGGTCGTCTTCCCCGCCGGTTCGTCTTACGGCACATGGGGACAGCCTGCTCCTGCGCCTGAACCGATCTGAACTGCCTCATCATTGCTTTTTTCCCCCTCCTTTTCTTCTTTTTGTTTTTTTGTCCTTCTTTTTCTTCTCTGGTTTCAGTCGACGCTTTCTGGTTTTGCCATCTTCCCGTGAACCTGCACTCGATAAATGCAGGTGTACGCTGGGTTTCCCCAGTTGCTCTTCACAAGAAGTTTGATATATGAAAAGGCTCTGGGAAGCGGCGCGTTCTGTGAAGAAAAGAGGGAAAAGGAAACGGAGGTGTTAAGAGCGACGGTGCAATCAACGTATCTCCCGCTGCTAGCCCTGCTCCTGCTCAGGAACAAGCTCCCAAAAGTGGGTGGGAGCGGCTGTGGACATCTAGGCTCACTGCTGGTACCCGGCCTGCTGGGGAGGCTGGGGACACGGGAAGGGGGAAGGCACCTGGCATTCTCTGCATGCCGGCCCGGCTGGGGCTGCGTCTCCCTTCCCTCTGCCCCTTTCTCTCTGCTGCTTGCTCTGTGCCAACGGAGAGGCCAGGGAGGCGCTCCTGTACGTGGGGCAGCTGGTGTGCAACGCCCCCAAGCTCCCGCTGTCTGCTCTGCCTGCCTTCCTCCTGGCAGGCGCGAGAGCAACCGGGAGAGAAGGGGCAGGCTACGCTGGGAGGAGAGGACGCTGTCCAGCCTGCCAGCAGGCCACAGGATGGAGCAATGGTGCTGCCCGACGGCTTTCGCCACCAGGCGTCCCTGTTTCTCCACGGCACAAAGACAGTCGCTTTGGTGGAGTGGCCGTGTGTGCAGCTGGCTCTGCTGAAGGCAGTGGCTGGAGCCAAGGGTCTCTCAGGACTCGTGCTCCCTCGGGCGTGACCCTGCCCTTGCTATCCTTTTGCTACCAGCACCGCATGCTGCTACTCAGCCCTCCCAACCCCGCCAGGTCTCTCTCGGCGGTGGTCCGGGCCCCTGCGCCCAGGGAGAAAGCATTCACGCTCTTCCTGCCACGGACTTGCAGGCAAACCTGTTTTGCTCCCTGGCATCTTGCCCCCGCGCGTGGACCGTACCTTCAGAGGGAAGGTCTGAATGGCCTCTTTTGCCACGTTGTACATGAACGTCCCAAGGAGAGCTTCCTCTTCCCCGTCCGCATCCAGTCCCTCAGGGGCAAAGCACAAGCAGAGCAGCTCAGACTCGTCCCGACAAAGAGGGAACGTACGCGCTGGGTCAGCCCTGTTATCTACCCAGCCTCTCCTGGGGCTCTAGCAGTAGTCTAGCACTGGTTAGGGTGGAGCTCAGTCGCTGCCTTGAGTTTTGGTCAAGAACCCTGAGGTGCTCTGGCCAGAATAAGTCTTGAGAGGCATGAAATCTCTACAGCCCTTCGAGTATCCCGCTAGGGCACTGCGGTGCTCAGGAGAGAGCAGGACACAAACCTCAGAGGACGCACAAAAGCAAGCAAGTCCCTGTCATGGCTTTCCCCCAGGGCCAGATGCCAGCCACAAGCCCCCAGCAAGAGACTTACAAAGACAGCGACGTCTCTGGGGGCGCTGATGACAGTCCCAGATGGAGAGACGTCTTTGGAGATGTGCTGCACACTGACGGCAGTCAGATGGACTCGTGCCGGCAACCTGATGACCACCTGGCCTTGATGCCCTTGGAGGGGCCAGCAGTTTCCTGGGGAAACATCCGGCTGCAACCAGAACGCGAGAGCAAGGAAGTGTGAGAGAGCATCGGGGCCGACACAACTGCTCATGCAGCTTGAAGCATAGGCGCCGGTGCGTCTGTGGGGTCTGTTTCAGCTCGAAAATGAGGCGGGTGTGAGGAAATGGACAGAAGCAGAGGGCCGCCTTCCCTGCCTGACAAAGGGGGCTCTCAGTTACTATGGAAAAGAGGAGAATACCGGTCATGCAACCACCCTAGTCAGGGCCTTACAGAAACACCTCTCTGCCCAGTGGCGCTGCAGGGCACCTCCTGCCTCCCACCCCCGAAAAGGCGCTGTTAGGGATGAGTGTGGAAACGGGGTCACCAGGGAGAAAGTCTTTCACCCAGCTGTGACAGAGGACTGTGGGCAAGATGCAGCAGTTCAGCTCAGTTCAGCTCTCTTCCCCTGCTGAGGGCAACCACTGATTTCTAGCAAGCCCAGCCCTGTGTTCGAGCTTTGGTTTCAGGAACCTGAGCAACACTGTGGGCTTGAGCAGTACCACTGGACTGAGGGGAGAGCCCCTGAGGTCGGTCCCCGACTCCACAGGAAGGAAGGAAACCAGCACCGCTGATTTCTGCTACGATACCTGCAAAATAGTATCAGGAGGGTTGGCAGTGCGAAAGAACCATAAAACCCTGCAGATCCACTCCTTTTTGCAGTCGTAGGTCTCGGAAGTTCTCTGCATGTCAATGGTGGCACCTGTAAGGAAGGGAGAGCAGATGACTGCAAGAGGCCACAGACTAGGAGGACTTGGCGGTGCTCCGACACTATTTCTGACGCTGCCGGCCGGCTCCACATCTGTCAGTCCCGTCCTCATCACCACGCTGGTGGGGGTGCCCAGCGGCGCAGGGCAATGACGGCATCCATGTGCCTGGTGACTGCTTCTCTCACAGCGCCACGAGGAGGTGGTCTGAGGGTGCTGGGAGACAGCAGGCGCCCATGTGAATGACAGCAGACCAAAGCTGAGGGCTTGCTGCGTGTGGGCAGCAAAGGATGACCCAGCCGTTCCCTTTCCAAATGCAGCGGAGAGGAAGAGAGCCCCTCCGTCGGCACAGGAACGCGTGCGGGGGCAGCACCAGAGGCACCCGCGCAGAGGCCGAGGGCAGGACTGGGAGGGAGGCTGAGAGAACCACTCCGCCACAGCCTTGCTCTTGGACCCCATGAAGCATTTAAGCTCCCCCACTTTGGAGAGCAGCGCCTGGAGCACAGCCTCCTTTGGGGAGTGCTGCAGACAAGCACAGGGCAAGGAGACTGGGCTGCTTGTGTCCATACCAGAGCTTTTCAGGGCCCAGTCAGACGTCTTGACGTAGACTTCCGAAGCCATATCGGACACGGCCTGGTTCACTTCCCAAACTTCCTGGGAAAGCCATGAAAGAACAGAGAAAAGGACCACTTCAGCGTGGCTACTAGCGCCCGGAGAAGCAAAGAGTCAGCGTCAGAAACGCAAGGCAAGCCTTGTCCACAGAGCTGAGAGACTCTCAGCTGCTGACGTGAGCCACGAGGACTGAGGACCACTATCTGTGGCCACGGCCATGGCCCTGAGGTGGGTTGACGAGGGTCCCCACACCCTCGTCCCCACCCGCCACGCTCTCCAGGTCAGCTGGGAGACGGGCTAAGGCCCTGCCAGCAATGGCTGGCCCCGTGAGCGTGCCTGGGTCTCACCACTGCCTCAGGGGCCCGGCCAGAGCAGCCAGAGGCACCAGCATGCAAACGGAAGGATGTCGGGAGTCCTCCGCTGCCTGAAGCGGCCCGGCTAAACTGGGCCCGGAGGAGGGCCCTCTGTGCAGCGCAGAAGCTCGCCCAGCAAGCCCCTGGCAAAGGCTGGCTTGCCACGGTCAGCCGTCTGAGCCCACCACTGATCCCAAGGAGTGCTTTCTCAGGGGTTCTGCCCAGCCAAGCCTCCTTCCCCAAAATGCAGCGTCACCTTCTTCCCACTCCTGATTTCCGCCGTCAGTTGAGCCACCTCCTGCAGCAGAAGCTGCATCTTTTGGGTTTGCTCCGCCAGCAAAGCGCGCGAGCTCCTGCAGGAAGAGGAAAGCAGATCTTGTCAGAGAGCCGCCCATCCCCTCTGGGGAGCATCTGAGCTCAGCAAGGAGCAGAGACACACGTGCTTTCCCTGCTTCGCGAGTGCTTGCCTTCCTCACCAGGTTGAGCAAAAGGCAAAGGCAGGAGGGAAGGATGGGAGCCCTGGCTGTTAGGAAAACGAGTGCAGGTAGCACGAGGTCGGCTGACGCTTCTGCACAGACCCAGTTCCAGCTCAGGAAACACCTCTTACCTCAGGATCTTCAGTTGTGCTGCAGACGCACATGTCAGCTCCTGAAAGGGAAAAACGCTCCGTTAGAGAATCTACCACCAGAGCTGCCGGGGCTTCCCAGGAGAGGCTTCCCTAGGAAGACACGGCAAAAGCTGCTGCTTCTTTGGGTCACCCTGCGTGGAAGCAGAAGAGCCCGTGTGATTTATGCAGCCACTGTCGGCAACGCTCCCTTGCAGGAGGTGCCTGTCCCACAAGAGGCACCGACCTCTATCAGTCCCTTTGCCCGCGTTGTCCACACCGGCAGTGAGGTCCCGCAGTAAACACCAGCTGCAATTCACATCACCAAGAGACAGTTATTGGAGTAGGGTTGCCAGCGATCCCTGCAGTCGCGCTGTCTCCTCCCTGTTGCCTCGGGGGTGGGGCAGCAGGTTAGCTCAGGAGGTGGGGAACGTGGGGTGGAGAGAGGGGACGCGCCTCTGACCGGGAGCCATCACCCCAGGTGTCAGGGGACTGCGCAGCCGTGAGCTTCAGGTGTGCTCGGTGCCCCGGAACGAGTCCCCATTTCCCCTCACTGCTTCAGGCTGCTGGGGCTGCTTGGGCTAGGAGAGGTACCTCTCCATCGGTCCCCCTGCACGGCCCCTCTGGGAATCCCCAGTTGAGGCTGGGAAATACATGGGGCCTTCTCTCACAGACCTGCAGACTAAGCAAGCCATTTGGTCCCCTGGCCA
Source organism: Mycteria americana (assembly GCF_035582795.1). NCBI lineage: Eukaryota > Metazoa > Chordata > Aves > Ciconiiformes > Ciconiidae > Mycteria > Mycteria americana. Next base: position 822,311 of record NW_027445640.1, read on the forward strand.
GAGCAGCAGCATGGCTGGCAGACTAACACCTCTTACTGGTAGTGCAAAAGCAAGTCCCAGTCAAGGACATACTCAGGAAGCACTTGGGCCACGGGAGTTTCCACAGGTACGCGCCAAAAAGGAAAGCTGGCCAGCTGAAAGCTGGCATCCAGCACAGCCAGGCTGGCGCTTTCAGATGTTTGCTCACGCAAACTCACCAAGAGCCAGTGGGAGCAACAAGAAGACGACTTCCAAGAACCTCTTCTTCTGCAGGGCCATCTTTTGCCTGAAAAAGAGGGAGTCCTGTGGCTGTCAATGAGCCAACTCTTGGGCAAACCCCTTCACAGGTGCATTTCCCTTTTCAGGCTGAAAAGCCACCATTTGGGAAGCCTGCTGCTGACAGAGAGCTCACACAGCAGCGCCCAGGAGGAACACGGTTTCTGTCCACACCGCTCAACACTGCCGGCAGCTCTTCCCCAAAGGAAGAGCTCCAGGAGCACCTTCCGAACGGGAATGAAAAGAATCCCGGGAAGTAAAGAGGTCGAGCAAATGAAGACTGCTTTTCAGCAGTCTTTCTGGCGTGGACCTTGCTCCCTCTTTGGCTGTGAGAACGGGCTGAGAAAGCAGGCCCGTTCTCACTTGTGATCACACAGATCTCTCTTAGGGGTGTTTCTCCGCACAGCTGGGAAGCGCCGGAGCCTTGTCCGGCTTTCCTCCCAGAGCCCTCCCCGACCGGTGCTGTCTCTTGCCAGAGCTGGGGAAAACCCTTCCCCTGCGGAGGCTTGGCTCTGCACCCGAGCGTCTGGCTACGCGGCAGTCTGTCCTACCACAGCCAAAGTTTGGGCATCCGGCAAATCAAATGCACGGGAGTGAGACTACCGAGGGGCTTTGCCCTTGGTTCTCCCTGAGAACGGCCACAGCACGAGCAGCACCCGAGCTTCGCCGCCTGAGTGGCGCTGGGCAGCGCTGGGCAGCTGGCTGGGGAACACCCCGGGCTCTCCCCTTTGCTTGCACTCGCCCTCGGACATCCCCCTTCTCGCCCCGTCCACAGCAGAAACATGTAGTACGTACGTGGTGAAGACGCACATGCTCATCAGATGTCTCCACAGGGAGACAAGGGCACCTGCTGCATGGCAAGCAAGGCCGAAGACCGTCCCTGGGCAAAGAAACCAGAGAAAAGTTAGGCCTGTGTCTTGAGGTCTCTTCTCCAGGATGCCCAGCCACGCGTGTTTTGGCTCCCTGAGGGGAGGCGACACCGAGCCCTATGCCCTCCCTCCCTGGGGCGAAGAGCAGGGCAGCCTGCACTTCTCCTGCCACTTGCGACGTTTGGCCAGAGCTCTGGCACAGCGCAGCTCTCCGACTTCACCCCCAAGGACTTCAGAGCAAGCAGCAGTGCTAACTCACTTGCAGCTTCTGTGGCCTTCTTGCGCCACTTTGCAGGCCCTTGACCGGCTGAGCTGGGAGTTGACCGCAAAAAGCGTGCCACCAGCTCCACCTCCGTGCAGAGGCTCCTGTAGGAGGAACAAGAGAAATGCTTGTTGCCCACCGTCCCCACGCTGTGTGAGCCGAGGCCCTTGCCAGAGGTCGGCCTCGGGAAGCCTCCCAGGGGATATGCCAGTTGCAGCGAGAGAGGGCAGCACAGCTGGGCGGCTGCCAGGGGTCCCCCCTCTCCTTTCCCCATCCTTTGCTTCACAGGCCTGCAGTGGGAGAAGAGGAAGCAAGCTGGCAGCAGCAGGCCCTGCTACCACCCCAACCTGACACCCCAGGCAGGAGCAGCCCACTTCGTACCTACTCGTCTGGCAGCGGCTCGGGCCTGCTGCCTCCCCTGCCGGCTCTCGGTCGGCCGTGTTCCCCAAGGAGCCTTTTGAGGCCCCTTGGCATCTTCTCCGGGGTGCCTTTCTCCTCGCCATCTCTGGGCAAAGGCAGGCTCCTCGCTCAGCTCCTCCGCCTCAGCCCCAGCAGTGTGGCCTGTCCAGGCAAAAACAGCTCCAGCAGCAGCCCCACGCTGCCCTCCAGCAGGAGCGCGCCTGCCCGGGGCAACAGCCACACGGCAGCTGTGGGCTCCTTCCCCGCGCGCCACAGGGCTGTGTGGGCGGCCGGCTCTGACCTCACAGTCACATGGCTCTGACGTCACAATGGGGCTCCCCAGGGCTGAGCAGGGCGGGGAGACCCTGTGGGGGCTCCCCTGGGGCAACAAGGCGGCCGCCCACCTGGGCACAAACGGAGCCTCGACAGAGAGTAGCGAGATCTAGAACGGGCATGTTCAGGGGGTGAGGAATGGGGTTTCCGACAGGCCCGTCAGACAGGCTCCCCACACCCATTTTATGAAATTATGGGTTAATCAACAAACAGACAGCCTGGTTGCTGGGAAGGTGCTGGACCAAATTGTTCCTCCGCTCCTCTGGCCCCCACTATTGGGAAAGTAATGGAGAAGCTCCCGACCCCCGGCCCTGGGAGCCCCAAAGAGCTGCCCCAAGGATTGTTGGTCGACCCGCAACCCCCGCCTGCAGGCTGCCCAGTAGCCATGTCAGCGGGCACTCCCCGCCCTCCCCCCGGTGGACCTTCTTGCGCACCCCGCTTTGGAGACAAATCTTCTACACCGTAGAATCATAGAATCATAGAATCATTAAGGTTGGAAAAGACCTCTAAGATCATCTAGTCCAACCGTCAACCCAACATCTCCATGCCTACTAAACCATGTCCCCGAGGTGCCACGTCCACAGGTTTTTTGAACTCCTCCAGGGATGGTGACTCCACCACCTCTCTGGGCAGCCTGTTCCAATGCTTGACCACGCTTTGAGTAAAGACATTTTTCCTAATATCCAATCTAAACCTCTCCTGACGCAACCTGAGGCCATTTCCTCTCGTCCTACCGCTAGTTACGTGGGAGTAGAGACTGACCCCACCCTGCTACAACCTCCTTTCAGGTAGTTGTAGAGAGCGATAAGGTCTCCCCTCAGCCTCCGCTTCTCCAGACTAAACAATCCCAGGTCCCTCAGCCGCTCCTCAAAAGACTTGTTCTCCAGACCCTTCACCAGCTTCGTTGCCCTTCTCTGGACACGCTCCAGCCCCTCAATGTCTCTCTTGTGGTGAGGGGCCCAAAACTGAACACAGCATTCGAGGTGCGGCCTCACCAGTGCCGAGTACAGGGGCACGATCACTTCCCTACTCCTGCTGGCCGCACTATTCCTGACGCAAGCCAGGATGCTGTTGGCTTTCTTGGCCACCTGGGCGCACTGCCGGCTCACGTTCAGCCGGCTGTCAGCCAGCACCCCCAGGTCCTTTTCCGCCAGGCAGCTTTCCAGCCACTCCTCCGCAAGCCTGTAGCGTTGCATGGCGTTGTTGTGACCAAAGTGCAGGACCCGGCACTTGGCCTTGTTAAACCTCATACAATTGACCTCGGCCCATCGATCCAGCCTGTCCAGATCCCTCTGCAGAGCCTTCCTACCCTCGAGCAGATCGACGCTCCCGCCCAATTTGGGGTCACCTGCAAACTTACTGAGGGCGCACTCAATCCCCTCATCCAGCTCATTGATAAAGATATTAAACAAGACTGGCCCCAAAACTGAGCCCTGGGGAACACCGCTTGTGACCGGCCGCCAACTGGATTTAACTCCGTTCACCACAGCTCTCTGGGCTCGGCCATCCAGCCAGTTTTTTACCCAGCGAAGAGTACACCCGCCTAAGCCATGAGCTGCCAGCTTCTCTAGGAGAACGCTGTGGGAGACAGTGTCAAAGGCTTTACTAAAGTCCAGGTAGAAAACATCTACAGCCTTTCCCTCATCCACTACGCAGGTCACCTGGTCGTAGAAGGAGATCAGGTTGGTCAAGCAGGACCTGCCTTTCGTGAACCCATGCTGGCTGGGCCTGAACCCCTGGCTGGCCTGCACATGCCTGTTGAGCGCACTCAAGGTGAACCGCTGCATAATTTTCCCCGGCGCCGAGGTCAGGCCGGCAGGCCTGTAGTTCCCCGGATCCTCCTTCCGGCCCTTCTTGTCGATGGGCGTCACACTGGCAAGCCTCTGGGACCTCCCCTGTTAACCAGGACCGCTGATAAATGATGGAGAGTGGCTTGGCAAGCTCCTCCGCCCGCTCTCTCAGTACTCTCGGGTGGATCCCATCCGGCCCCATAGACTTGTGAGTGTCCAGGTGGCGTAGCAGGTCGCTAACTGCTTCCTCCTGGATTACGGGGGGTTTATTCTGCTCTCCGTCCCTGTCTTCCAGCTCAGGGGGCTGAATACCCTGGGGATAACTGGCCTGACTATTAAAGACTGAGGCAAAGAAGGCATTAAGTACCTCAGCCTTTTCCTCATCCTTGGTGGCAATGTTCCCCCCCGCATCCAATAAAGGAGGGAGAGTCTCCTTGGCTCTCCTTTTGTTGTTAATGTATTTGTAAAAACATTTTTTATTATCTCTTACAGCAGTGGCCAGCTTGAGTTCTAGCTGGGCTTTTGCCTTTCTAATTTCCTCTCTGCATGACTTGACGAGACCCCTGTACTCTTCTTGGGTTGCCTGCCCCTTCTTCCAAAACTGGTAAACTCTCCTTTTTCTTCCTGAGTCCCAGCAAAAGATCCTTGTTCAGCCAGGCCGGTCGTCTTCCCCGCCGGTTCGTCTTACGGCACATGGGGACAGCCTGCTCCTGCGCCTGAACCGATCTGAACTGCCTCATCATTGCTTTTTTCCCCCTCCTTTTCTTCTTTTTGTTTTTTTGTCCTTCTTTTTCTTCTCTGGTTTCAGTCGACGCTTTCTGGTTTTGCCATCTTCCCGTGAACCTGCACTCGATAAATGCAGGTGTACGCTGGGTTTCCCCAGTTGCTCTTCACAAGAAGTTTGATATATGAAAAGGCTCTGGGAAGCGGCGCGTTCTGTGAAGAAAAGAGGGAAAAGGAAACGGAGGTGTTAAGAGCGACGGTGCAATCAACGTATCTCCCGCTGCTAGCCCTGCTCCTGCTCAGGAACAAGCTCCCAAAAGTGGGTGGGAGCGGCTGTGGACATCTAGGCTCACTGCTGGTACCCGGCCTGCTGGGGAGGCTGGGGACACGGGAAGGGGGAAGGCACCTGGCATTCTCTGCATGCCGGCCCGGCTGGGGCTGCGTCTCCCTTCCCTCTGCCCCTTTCTCTCTGCTGCTTGCTCTGTGCCAACGGAGAGGCCAGGGAGGCGCTCCTGTACGTGGGGCAGCTGGTGTGCAACGCCCCCAAGCTCCCGCTGTCTGCTCTGCCTGCCTTCCTCCTGGCAGGGGCGAGAGCAACCGGGAGAGAAGGGGCAGGCTACGCTGGGAGGAGAGGACGCTGTCCAGCCTGCCAGCAGGCCACAGGATGGAGCAATGGTGCTGCCCGACGGCTTTCGCCACCAGGCGTCCCTGTTTCTCCACGGCACAAAGACAGTCGCTTTGGTGGAGTGGCCGTGTGTGCAGCTGGCTCTGCTGAAGGCAGTGGCTGGAGCCAAGGGTCTCTCAGGACTCGTGCTCCCTCGGGCGTGACCCTGCCCTTGCTATCCTTTTGCTACCAGCACCGCATGCTGCTACTCAGCCCTCCCAACCCCGCCAGGTCTCTCTCGGCGGTGGTCCGGGCCCCTGCGCCCAGGGAGAAAGCATTCACGCTCTTCCTGCCACGGACTTGCAGGCAAACCTGTTTTGCTCCCTGGCATCTTGCCCCCGCGCGTGGACCGTACCTTCAGAGGGAAGGTCTGAATGGCCTCTTTTGCCACGTTGTACATGAACGTCCCAAGGAGAGCTTCCTCTTCCCCGTCCGCATCCAGTCCCTCAGGGGCAAAGCACAAGCAGAGCAGCTCAGACTCGTCCCGACAAAGAGGGAACGTACGCGCTGGGTCAGCCCTGTTATCTACCCAGCCTCTCCTGGGGCTCTAGCAGTAGTCTAGCACTGGTTAGGGTGGAGCTCAGTCGCTGCCTTGAGTTTTGGTCAAGAACCCTGAGGTGCTCTGGCCAGAATAAGTCTTGAGAGGCATGAAATCTCTACAGCCCTTCGAGTATCCCGCTAGGGCACTGCGGTGCTCAGGAGAGAGCAGGACACAAACCTCAGAGGACGCACAAAAGCAAGCAAGTCCCTGTCATGGCTTTCCCCCAGGGCCAGATGCCAGCCACAAGCCCCCAGCAAGAGACTTACAAAGACAGCGACGTCTCTGGGGGCGCTGATGACAGTCCCAGATGGAGAGACGTCTTTGGAGATGTGCTGCACACTGACGGCAGTCAGATGGACTCGTGCCGGCAACCTGATGACCACCTGGCCTTGATGCCCTTGGAGGGGCCAGCAGTTTCCTGGGGAAACATCCGGCTGCAACCAGAACGCGAGAGCAAGGAAGTGTGAGAGAGCATCGGGGCCGACACAACTGCTCATGCAGCTTGAAGCATAGGCGCCGGTGCGTCTGTGGGGTCTGTTTCAGCTCGAAAATGAGGCGGGTGTGAGGAAATGGACAGAAGCAGAGGGCCGCCTTCCCTGCCTGACAAAGGGGGCTCTCAGTTACTATGGAAAAGAGGAGAATACCGGTCATGCAACCACCCTAGTCAGGGCCTTACAGAAACACCTCTCTGCCCAGTGGCGCTGCAGGGCACCTCCTGCCTCCCACCCCCGAAAAGGCGCTGTTAGGGATGAGTGTGGAAACGGGGTCACCAGGGAGAAAGTCTTTCACCCAGCTGTGACAGAGGACTGTGGGCAAGATGCAGCAGTTCAGCTCAGTTCAGCTCTCTTCCCCTGCTGAGGGCAACCACTGATTTCTAGCAAGCCCAGCCCTGTGTTCGAGCTTTGGTTTCAGGAACCTGAGCAACACTGTGGGCTTGAGCAGTACCACTGGACTGAGGGGAGAGCCCCTGAGGTCGGTCCCCGACTCCACAGGAAGGAAGGAAACCAGCACCGCTGATTTCTGCTACGATACCTGCAAAATAGTATCAGGAGGGTTGGCAGTGCGAAAGAACCATAAAACCCTGCAGATCCACTCCTTTTTGCAGTCGTAGGTCTCGGAAGTTCTCTGCATGTCAATGGTGGCACCTGTAAGGAAGGGAGAGCAGATGACTGCAAGAGGCCACAGACTAGGAGGACTTGGCGGTGCTCCGACACTATTTCTGACGCTGCCGGCCGGCTCCACATCTGTCAGTCCCGTCCTCATCACCACGCTGGTGGGGGTGCCCAGCGGCGCAGGGCAATGACGGCATCCATGTGCCTGGTGACTGCTTCTCTCACAGCGCCACGAGGAGGTGGTCTGAGGGTGCTGGGAGACAGCAGGCGCCCATGTGAATGACAGCAGACCAAAGCTGAGGGCTTGCTGCGTGTGGGCAGCAAAGGATGACCCAGCCGTTCCCTTTCCAAATGCAGCGGAGAGGAAGAGAGCCCCTCCGTCGGCACAGGAACGCGTGCGGGGGCAGCACCAGAGGCACCCGCGCAGAGGCCGAGGGCAGGACTGGGAGGGAGGCTGAGAGAACCACTCCGCCACAGCCTTGCTCTTGGACCCCATGAAGCATTTAAGCTCCCCCACTTTGGAGAGCAGCGCCTGGAGCACAGCCTCCTTTGGGGAGTGCTGCAGACAAGCACAGGGCAAGGAGACTGGGCTGCTTGTGTCCATACCAGAGCTTTTCAGGGCCCAGTCAGACGTCTTGACGTAGACTTCCGAAGCCATATCGGACACGGCCTGGTTCACTTCCCAAACTTCCTGGGAAAGCCATGAAAGAACAGAGAAAAGGACCACTTCAGCGTGGCTACTAGCGCCCGGAGAAGCAAAGAGTCAGCGTCAGAAACGCAAGGCAAGCCTTGTCCACAGAGCTGAGAGACTCTCAGCTGCTGACGTGAGCCACGAGGACTGAGGACCACTATCTGTGGCCACGGCCATGGCCCTGAGGTGGGTTGACGAGGGTCCCCACACCCTCGTCCCCACCCGCCACGCTCTCCAGGTCAGCTGGGAGACGGGCTAAGGCCCTGCCAGCAATGGCTGGCCCCGTGAGCGTGCCTGGGTCTCACCACTGCCTCAGGGGCCCGGCCAGAGCAGCCAGAGGCACCAGCATGCAAACGGAAGGATGTCGGGAGTCCTCCGCTGCCTGAAGCGGCCCGGCTAAACTGGGCCCGGAGGAGGGCCCTCTGTGCAGCGCAGAAGCTCGCCCAGCAAGCCCCTGGCAAAGGCTGGCTTGCCACGGTCAGCCGTCTGAGCCCACCACTGATCCCAAGGAGTGCTTTCTCAGGGGTTCTGCCCAGCCAAGCCTCCTTCCCCAAAATGCAGCGTCACCTTCTTCCCACTCCTGATTTCCGCCGTCAGTTGAGCCACCTCCTGCAGCAGAAGCTGCATCTTTTGGGTTTGCTCCGCCAGCAAAGCGCGCGAGCTCCTGCAGGAAGAGGAAAGCAGATCTTGTCAGAGAGCCGCCCATCCCCTCTGGGGAGCATCTGAGCTCAGCAAGGAGCAGAGACACACGTGCTTTCCCTGCTTCGCGAGTGCTTGCCTTCCTCACCAGGTTGAGCAAAAGGCAAAGGCAGGAGGGAAGGACGGGAGCCCTGGCTGTTAGGAAAACGAGTGCAGGTAGCACGAGGTCGGCTGACGCTTCTGCACAGACCCAGTTCCAGCTCAGGAAACACCTCTTACCTCAGGATCTTCAGTTGTGCTGCAGACGCACATGTCAGCTCCTGAAAGGGAAAAACGCTCCGTTAGAGAATCTACCACCAGAGCTGCCGGGGCTTCCCAGGAGAGGCTTCCCTAGGAAGACACGGCAAAAGCTGCTGCTTCTTTGGGTCACCCTGCGTGGAAGCAGAAGAGCCCGTGTGATTTATGCAGCCACTGTCGGCAACGCTCCCTTGCAGGAGGTGCCTGTCCCACAAGAGGCACCGACCTCTATCAGTCCCTTTGCCCGCGTTGTCCACACCGGCAGTGAGGTCCCGCAGTAAACACCAGCTGCAATTCACATCACCAAGAGACAGTTATTGGAGTAGGGTTGCCAGCGATCCCTGCAGTCGCGCTGTCTCCTCCCTGTTGCCTCGGGGGTGGGGCAGCAGGTTAGCTCAGGAGGTGGGGAACGTGGGGTGGAGAGAGGGGACGCGCCTCTGACCGGGAGCCATCACCCCAGGTGTCAGGGGACTGCGCAGCCGTGAGCTTCAGGTGTGCTCGGTGCCCCGGAACGAGTCCCCATTTCCCCTCACTGCTTCAGGCTGCTGGGGCTGCTTGGGCTAGGAGAGGTACCTCTCCATCGGTCCCCCTGCACGGCCCCTCTGGGAATCCCCAGTTGAGGCTGGGAAATACATGGGGCCTTCTCTCACAGACCTGCAGACTAAGCAAGCCATTTGGTCCCCTGGCCAGAGCAGCAGCATGGCTGGCAGACTAACACCTCTTACTGGTAGTGCAAAAGCAAGTCCCAGTCAAGGACATACTCAGGAAGCACTTGGGCCACGGGAGTTTCCACAGGTACGCGCCAAAAAGGAAAGCTGGCCAGCTGAAAGCTGGCATCCAGCACAGCCAGGCTGGCGCTTTCAGATGTTTGCTCACGCAAACTCACCAAGAGCCAGTGGGAGCAACAAGACGACTTCCAAGAACCTCTTCTTCTGCAGGGCCATCTTTTGCCTGAAAAAGAGGGAGTCCTGTGGCTGTCAATGAGCCAACTCTTGGGCAAACCCCTTCACAGGTGCATTTCCCTTTTCAGGCTGAAAAGCCACCATTTGGGAAGCCTGCTGCTGACAGAGAGCTCACACAGCAGCGCCCAGGAGGAACACGGTTTCTGTCCACACCGCTCAACACTGCCGGCAGCTCTTCCCCAAAGGAAGAGCTCCAGGAGCACCTTCCGAACGGGAATGAAAAGAATCCCGGGAAGTAAAGAGGTCGAGCAAATGAAGACTGCTTTTCAGCAGTCTTTCTGGCGTGGACCTTGCTCCCTCTTTGGCTGTGAGAACGGGCTGAGAAAGCAGGCCCGTTCTCACTTGTGATCACACAGATCTCTCTTAGGGGTGTTTCTCCGCACAGCTGGGAAGCGCCGGAGCCTTGTCCGGCTTTCCTCCCAGAGCCCTCCCCGACCGGTGCTGTCTCTTGCCAGAGCTGGGGAAAACCCTTCCCCTGCGGAGGCTTGGCTCTGCACCCGAGCGTCTGGCTACGCGGCAGTCTGTCCTACCACAGCCAAAGTTTGGGCATCCGGCAAATCAAATGCACGGGAGTGAGACTACCGAGGGGCTTTGCCCTTGGTTCTCCCTGAGAACGGCCACAGCACGAGCAGCACCCGAGCTTCGCCGCCTGAGTGGCGCTGGGCAGCGCTGGGCAGCTGGCTGGGGAACACCCCGGGCTCTCCCCTTTGCTTGCACTCGCCCTCGGACATCCCCCTTCTCGCCCCGTCCACAGCAGAAACATGTAGTACGTACGTGGTGAAGACGCACATGCTCATCAGATGTCTCCACAGGGAGACAAGGGCACCTGCTGCATGGCAAGCAAGGCCGAAGACCGTCCCTGGGCAAAGAAACCAGAGAAAAGTTAGGCCTGTGTCTTGAGGTCTCTTCTCCAGGATGCCCAGCCACGCGTGTTTTGGCTCCCTGCGGGGAGGCGACACCGAGCCCTATGCCCTCCCTCCCTGGGGCGAAGAGCAGGGCAGCCTGCACTTCTCCTGCCACTTGCGACGTTTGGCCAGAGCTCTGGCACAGCGCAGCTCTCCGACTTCACCCCCGAGGACTTCAGAGCAAGCAGCAGTGCTAACTCACTTGCAGCTTCTGTGGCCTTCTTGCGCCACTTTGCAGGCCCTTGACCGGCTGAGCTGGGAGTTGACCGCAAAAAGCGTGCCACCAGCTCCACCTCCGTGCAGAGGCTCCTGTAGGAGGAACAAGAGAAATGCTTGTTGCCCACCGTCCCCACGCTGTGTGAGCCGAGGCCCTTGCCAGAGGTCGGCCTCGGGAAGCCTCCCAGGGGATATGCCAGTTGCAGCGAGAGAGGGCAGCACAGCTGGGCGGCTGCCAGGGGTCCCCCCTCTCCTTTCCCCATCCTTTGCTTCACAGGCCTGCAGTGGGAGAAGAGGAAGCAAGCTGGCAGCAGCAGGCCCTGCTACCACCCCAACCTGACACCCCAGGCAGGAGCAGCCCACTTCGTACCTACTCGTCTGGCAGCGGCTCGGGCCTGCTGCCTCCCCTGCCGGCTCTCGGTCGGCCGTGTTCCCCAAGGAGCCTTTTGAGGCCCCTTGGCATCTTCTCCGGGGTGCCTTTCTCCTCGCCATCTCTGGGCAAAGGCAGGCTCCTCGCTCAGCTCCTCCGCCTCAGCCCCAGCAGTGTGGCCTGTCCAGGCAAAAACAGCTCCAGCAGCAGCCCCACGCTGCCCTCCAGCAGGAGCGCGCCTGCCCGGGGCAACAGCCACACGGCAGCTGTGGGCTCCTTCCCCGCGCGCCACAGGGCTGTGTGGGCGGCCGGCTCTGACCTCACAGTCACATGGCTCTGACGTCACAATGGGGCTCCCCAGGGCTGAGCAGGGCGGGGAGACCCTGTGGGGGCTCCCCTGGGGCAACAAGGCGGCCGCCCACCCGGGCACAAACGGAGCCTCGACAGAGAGTAGCGAGATCTAGAACGGGCATGTTCAGGGGGTGAGGAATGGGGTTTCCGACAGGCCCGTCAGACAGGCTCCCCACACCCATTTTATGAAATTATGGGTTAATCAACAAACAGACAGCCTGGTTGCTGGGAAGGTGCTGGACCAAATTGTTCCTCCGCTCCTCTGGCCCCCACTATTGGGAAAGTAATGGAGAAGCTCCCGACCCCCGGCCCTGGGAGCCCCAAAGAGCTGCCCCAAGGATTGTTGGTCGACCCGCAACCCCCGCCTGCAGGCTGCCCAGTAGCCATGTCAGCGGGCACTCCCCGCCCTCCCCCCGGTGGACCTTCTTGCGCACCCCGCTTTGGAGACAAATCTTCTACACCGTAGAATCATAGAATCATAGAATCATTAAGGTTGGAAAAGACCTCTAAGATCATCTAGTCCAACCGTCAACCCAACATCTCCATGCCTACTAAACCATGTCCCCGAGGTGCCACGTCCACAGGTTTTTTGAACTCCTCCAGGGATGGTGACTCCACCACCTCTCTGGGCAGCCTGTTCCAATGCTTGACCACGCTTTGAGTAAAGACATTTTTCCTAATATCCAATCTAAACCTCTCCTGACGCAACCTGAGGCCATTTCCTCTCGTCCTACCGCTAGTTACGTGGGAGTAGAGACTGACCCCACCCTGCTACAACCTCCTTTCAGGTAGTTGTAGAGAGCGATAAGGTCTCCCCTCAGCCTCCGCTTCTCCAGACTAAACAATCCCAGGTCCCTCAGCCGCTCCTCAAAAGACTTGTTCTCCAGACCCTTCACCAGCTTCGTTGCCCTTCTCTGGACACGCTCCAGCCCCTCAATGTCTCTCTTGTGGTGAGGGGCCCAAAACTGAACACAGCATTCGAGGTGCGGCCTCACCAGTGCCGAGTACAGGGGCACGATCACTTCCCTACTCCTGCTGGCCGCACTATTCCTGACGCAAGCCAGGATGCTGTTGGCTTTCTTGGCCACCTGGGCGCACTGCCGGCTCACGTTCAGCCGGCTGTCAGCCAGCACCCCCAGGTCCTTTTCCGCCAGGCAGCTTTCCAGCCACTCCTCCGCAAGCCTGTAGCGTTGCATGGCGTTGTTGTGACCAAAGTGCAGGACCCGGCACTTGGCCTTGTTAAACCTCATACAATTGACCTCGGCCCATCGATCCAGCCTGTCCAGATCCCTCTGCAGAGCCTTCCTACCCTCGAGCAGATCGACGCTCCCGCCCAATTTGGGGTCACCTGCAAACTTACTGAGGGCGCACTCAATCCCCTCATCCAGCTCATTGATAAAGATATTAAACAAGACTGGCCCCAAAACTGAGCCCTGGGGAACACCGCTTGTGACCGGCCGCCAACTGGATTTAACTCCGTTCACCACAGCTCTCTGGGCTCGGCCATCCAGCCAGTTTTTTACCCAGCGAAGAGTACACCCGCCTAAGCCATGAGCTGCCAGCTTCTCTAGGAGAACGCTGTGGGAGACAGTGTCAAAGGCTTTACTAAAGTCCAGGTAGAAAACATCTACAGCCTTTCCCTCATCCACTACGCAGGTCACCTGGTCGTAGAAGGAGATCAGGTTGGTCAAGCAGGACCTGCCTTTCGTGAACCCATGCTGGCTGGGCCTGAACCCCTGGCTGGCCTGCACATGCCTGTTGAGCGCACTCAAGGTGAACCGCTGCATAATTTTCCCCGGCGCCGAGGTCAGGCCGGCAGGCCTGTAGTTCCCCGGATCCTCCTTCCGGCCCTTCTTGTCGATGGGCGTCACACTGGCAAGCCTCTGGGACCTCCCCTGTTAACCAGGACCGCTGATAAATGATGGAGAGTGGCTTGGCAAGCTCCTCCGCCCGCTCTCTCAGTACTCTCGGGTGGATCCCATCCGGCCCCATAGACTTGTGAGTGTCCAGGTGGCGTAGCAGGTCGCTAACTGCTTCCTCCTGGATTACGGGGGGTTTATTCTGCTCTCCGTCCCTGTCTTCCAGCTCAGGGGGCTGAATACCCTGGGGATAACTGGCCTGACTATTAAAGACTGAGGCAAAGAAGGCATTAAGTACCTCAGCCTTTTCCTCATCCTTGGTGGCAATGTTCCCCCCCGCATCCAATAAAGGAGGGAGAGTCTCCTTGGCTCTCCTTTTGTTGTTAATGTATTTGTAAAAACATTTTTTATTATCTCTTACAGCAGTGGCCAGCTTGAGTTCTAGCTGGGCTTTTGCCTTTCTAATTTCCTCTCTGCATGACTTGACGAGACCCCTGTACTCTTCTTGGGTTGCCTGCCCCTTCTTCCAAAACTGGTAAACTCTCCTTTTTCTTCCTGAGTCCCAGCAAAAGATCCTTGTTCAGCCAGGCCGGTCGTCTTCCCCGCCGGTTCGTCTTACGGCACATGGGGACAGCCTGCTCCTGCGCCTGAACCGATCTGAACTGCCTCATCATTGCTTTTTTCCCCCTCCTTTTCTTCTTTTTGTTTTTTTGTCCTTCTTTTTCTTCTCTGGTTTCAGTCGACGCTTTCTGGTTTTGCCATCTTCCCGTGAACCTGCACTCGATAAATGCAGGTGTACGCTGGGTTTCCCCAGTTGCTCTTCACAAGAAGTTTGATATATGAAAAGGCTCTGGGAAGCGGCGCGTTCTGTGAAGAAAAGAGGGAAAAGGAAACGGAGGTGTTAAGAGCGACGGTGCAATCAACGTATCTCCCGCTGCTAGCCCTGCTCCTGCTCAGGAACAAGCTCCCAAAAGTGGGTGGGAGCGGCTGTGGACATCTAGGCTCACTGCTGGTACCCGGCCTGCTGGGGAGGCTGGGGACACGGGAAGGGGGAAGGCACCTGGCATTCTCTGCATGCCGGCCCGGCTGGGGCTGCGTCTCCCTTCCCTCTGCCCCTTTCTCTCTGCTGCTTGCTCTGTGCCAACGGAGAGGCCAGGGAGGCGCTCCTGTACGTGGGGCAGCTGGTGTGCAACGCCCCCAAGCTCCCGCTGTCTGCTCTGCCTGCCTTCCTCCTGGCAGGCGCGAGAGCAACCGGGAGAGAAGGGGCAGGCTACGCTGGGAGGAGAGGACGCTGTCCAGCCTGCCAGCAGGCCACAGGATGGAGCAATGGTGCTGCCCGACGGCTTTCGCCACCAGGCGTCCCTGTTTCTCCACGGCACAAAGACAGTCGCTTTGGTGGAGTGGCCGTGTGTGCAGCTGGCTCTGCTGAAGGCAGTGGCTGGAGCCAAGGGTCTCTCAGGACTCGTGCTCCCTCGGGCGTGACCCTGCCCTTGCTATCCTTTTGCTACCAGCACCGCATGCTGCTACTCAGCCCTCCCAACCCCGCCAGGTCTCTCTCGGCGGTGGTCCGGGCCCCTGCGCCCAGGGAGAAAGCATTCACGCTCTTCCTGCCACGGACTTGCAGGCAAACCTGTTTTGCTCCCTGGCATCTTGCCCCCGCGCGTGGACCGTACCTTCAGAGGGAAGGTCTGAATGGCCTCTTTTGCCACGTTGTACATGAACGTCCCAAGGAGAGCTTCCTCTTCCCCGTCCGCATCCAGTCCCTCAGGGGCAAAGCACAAGCAGAGCAGCTCAGACTCGTCCCGACAAAGAGGGAACGTACGCGCTGGGTCAGCCCTGTTATCTACCCAGCCTCTCCTGGGGCTCTAGCAGTAGTCTAGCACTGGTTAGGGTGGAGCTCAGTCGCTGCCTTGAGTTTTGGTCAAGAACCCTGAGGTGCTCTGGCCAGAATAAGTCTTGAGAGGCATGAAATCTCTACAGCCCTTCGAGTATCCCGCTAGGGCACTGCGGTGCTCAGGAGAGAGCAGGACACAAACCTCAGAGGACGCACAAAAGCAAGCAAGTCCCTGTCATGGCTTTCCCCCAGGGCCAGATGCCAGCCACAAGCCCCCAGCAAGAGACTTACAAAGACAGCGACGTCTCTGGGGGCGCTGATGACAGTCCCAGATGGAGAGACGTCTTTGGAGATGTGCTGCACACTGACGGCAGTCAGATGGACTCGTGCCGGCAACCTGATGACCACCTGGCCTTGATGCCCTTGGAGGGGCCAGCAGTTTCCTGGGGAAACATCCGGCTGCAACCAGAACGCGAGAGCAAGGAAGTGTGAGAGAGCATCGGGGCCGACACAACTGCTCATGCAGCTTGAAGCATAGGCGCCGGTGCGTCTGTGGGGTCTGTTTCAGCTCGAAAATGAGGCGGGTGTGAGGAAATGGACAGAAGCAGAGGGCCGCCTTCCCTGCCTGACAAAGGGGGCTCTCAGTTACTATGGAAAAGAGGAGAATACCGGTCATGCAACCACCCTAGTCAGGGCCTTACAGAAACACCTCTCTGCCCAGTGGCGCTGCAGGGCACCTCCTGCCTCCCACCCCCGAAAAGGCGCTGTTAGGGATGAGTGTGGAAACGGGGTCACCAGGGAGAAAGTCTTTCACCCAGCTGTGACAGAGGACTGTGGGCAAGATGCAGCAGTTCAGCTCAGTTCAGCTCTCTTCCCCTGCTGAGGGCAACCACTGATTTCTAGCAAGCCCAGCCCTGTGTTCGAGCTTTGGTTTCAGGAACCTGAGCAACACTGTGGGCTTGAGCAGTACCACTGGACTGAGGGGAGAGCCCCTGAGGTCGGTCCCCGACTCCACAGGAAGGAAGGAAACCAGCACCGCTGATTTCTGCTACGATACCTGCAAAATAGTATCAGGAGGGTTGGCAGTGCAAAAGAACCATAAAACCCTGCAGATCCACTCCTTTTTGCAGTCGTAGGTCTCGGAAGTTCTCTGCATGTCAATGGTGGCACCTGTAAGGAAGGGAGAGCAGATGACTGCAAGAGGCCACAGACTAGGAGGACTTGGCGGTGCTCCGACACTATTTCTGACGCTGCCGGCCGGCTCCACATCTGTCAGTCCCGTCCTCATCACCACGCTGGTGGGGGTGCCCAGCGGCGCAGGGCAATGACGGCATCCATGTGCCTGGTGACTGCTTCTCTCACAGCGCCACGAGGAGGTGGTCTGAGGGTGCTGGGAGACAGCAGGCGCCCATGTGAATGACAGCAGACCAAAGCTGAGGGCTTGCTGCGTGTGGGCAGCAAAGGATGACCCAGCCGTTCCCTTTCCAAATGCAGCGGAGAGGAAGAGAGCCCCTCCGTCGGCACAGGAACGCGTGCGGGGGCAGCACCAGAGGCACCCGCGCAGAGGCCGAGGGCAGGACTGGGAGGGAGGCTGAGAGAACCACTCCGCCACAGCCTTGCTCTTGGACCCCATGAAGCATTTAAGCTCCCCCACTTTGGAGAGCAGCGCCTGGAGCACAGCCTCCTTTGGGGAGTGCTGCAGACAAGCACAGGGCAAGGAGACTGGGCTGCTTGTGTCCATACCAGAGCTTTTCAGGGCCCAGTCAGACGTCTTGACGTAGACTTCCGAAGCCATATCGGACACGGCCTGGTTCACTTCCCAAACTTCCTGGGAAAGCCATGAAAGAACAGAGAAAAGGACCACTTCAGCGTGGCTACTAGCGCCCGGAGAAGCAAAGAGTCAGCGTCAGAAACGCAAGGCAAGCCTTGTCCACAGAGCTGAGAGACTCTCAGCTGCTGACGTGAGCCACGAGGACTGAGGACCACTATCTGTGGCCACGGCCATGGCCCTGAGGTGGGTTGACGAGGGTCCCCACACCCTCGTCCCCACCCGCCACGCTCTCCAGGTCAGCTGGGAGACGGGCTAAGGCCCTGCCAGCAATGGCTGGCCCCGTGAGCGTGCCTGGGTCTCACCACTGCCTCAGGGGCCCGGCCAGAGCAGCCAGAGGCACCAGCATGCAAACGGAAGGATGTCGGGAGTCCTCCGCTGCCTGAAGCGGCCCGGCTAAACTGGGCCCGGAGGAGGGCCCTCTGTGCAGCGCAGAAGCTCGCCCAGCAAGCCCCTGGCAAAGGCTGGCTTGCCACGGTCAGCCGTCTGAGCCCACCACTGATCCCAAGGAGTGCTTTCTCAGGGGTTCTGCCCAGCCAAGCCTCCTTCCCCAAAATGCAGCGTCACCTTCTTCCCACTCCTGATTTCCGCCGTCAGTTGAGCCACCTCCTGCAGCAGAAGCTGCATCTTTTGGGTTTGCTCCGCCAGCAAAGCGCGCGAGCTCCTGCAGGAAGAGGAAAGCAGATCTTGTCAGAGAGCCGCCCATCCCCTCTGGGGAGCATCTGAGCTCAGCAAGGAGCAGAGACACACGTGCTTTCCCTGCTTCGCGAGTGCTTGCCTTCCTCACCAGGTTGAGCAAAAGGCAAAGGCAGGAGGGAAGGACGGGAGCCCTGGCTGTTAGGAAAACGAGTGCAGGTAGCACGAGGTCGGCTGACGCTTCTGCACAGACCCAGTTCCAGCTCAGGAAACACCTCTTACCTCAGGATCTTCAGTTGTGCTGCAGACGCACATGTCAGCTCCTGAAAGGGAAAAACGCTCCGTTAGAGAATCTACCACCAGAGCTGCCGGGGCTTCCCAGGAGAGGCTTCCCTAGGAAGACACGGCAAAAGCTGCTGCTTCTTTGGGTCACCCTGCGTGGAAGCAGAAGAGCCCGTGTGATTTATGCAGCCACTGTCGGCAACGCTCCCTTGCAGGAGGTGCCTGTCCCACAAGAGGCACCGACCTCTATCAGTCCCTTTGCCCGCGTTGTCCACACCGGCAGTGAGGTCCCGCAGTAAACACCAGCTGCAATTCACATCACCAAGAGACAGTTATTGGAGTAGGGTTGCCAGCGATCCCTGCAGTCGCGCTGTCTCCTCCCTGTTGCCTCGGGGGTGGGGCAGCAGGTTAGCTCAGGAGGTGGGGAACGTGGGGTGGAGAGAGGGGACGCGCCTCTGACCGGGAGCCATCACCCCAGGTGTCAGGGGACTGCGCAGCCGTGAGCTTCAGGTGTGCTCGGTGCCCCGGAACGAGTCCCCATTTCCCCTCACTGCTTCAGGCTGCTGGGGCTGCTTGGGCTAGGAGAGGTACCTCTCCATCGGTCCCCCTGCACGGCCCCTCTGGGAATCCCCAGTTGAGGCTGGGAAATACATGGGGCCTTCTCTCACAGACCTGCAGACTAAGCAAGCCATTTGGTCCCCTGGCCAGAGCAGCAGCATGGCTGGCAGACTAACACCTCTTACTGGTAGTGCAAAAGCAAGTCCCAGTCAAGGACATACTCAGGAAGCACTTGGGCCACGGGAGTTTCCACAGGTACGCGCCAAAAAGGAAAGCTGGCCAGCTGAAAGCTGGCATCCAGCACAGCCAGGCTGGCGCTTTCAGATGTTTGCTCACGCAAACTCACCAAGAGCCAGTGGGAGCAACAAGAAGACGACTTCCAAGAACCTCTTCTTCTGCAGGGCCATCTTTTGCCTGAAAAAGAGGGAGTCCTGTGGCTGTCAATGAGCCAACTCTTGGGCAAACCCCTTCACAGGTGCATTTCCCTTTTCAGGCTGAAAAGCCACCATTTGGGAAGCCTGCTGCTGACAGAGAGCTCACACAGCAGCGCCCAGGAGGAACACGGTTTCTGTCCACACTGCTCAACACTGCCGGCAGCTCTTCCCCAAAGGAAGAGCTCCAGGAGCACCTTCCGAACGGGAATGAAAAGAATCCCGGGAAGTAAAGAGGTCGAGCAAATGAAGACTGCTTTTCAGCAGTCTTTCTGGCGTGGACCTTGCTCCCTCTTTGGCTGTGAGAACGGGCTGAGAAAGCAGGCCCGTTCTCACTTGTGATCACACAGATCTCTCTTAGGGGTGTTTCTCCGCACAGCTGGGAAGCGCCGGAGCCTTGTCCGGCTTTCCTCCCAGAGCCCTCCCTGACCGGTGCTGTCTCTTGCCAGAGCTGGGGGAAAACCCTTCCCCTGCGGAGGCTTGGCTCTGCACCCGAGCGTCTGGCTACGCGGCAGTCTGTCCTACCACAGCCAAAGTTTGGGCATCCGGCAAATCAAATGCACGGGAGTGAGACTACCGAGGGGCTTTGCCCTTGGTTCTCCCTGAGAACGGCCACAGCACGAGCAGCACCCGAGCTTCGCCGCCTGAGTGGCGCTGGGCAGCGCTGGGCAGCTGGCTGGGGAACACCCCGGGCTCTCCCCTTTGCTTGCACTCGCCCTCGGACATCCCCCTTCTCGCCCCGTCCACAGCAGAAACATGTAGTACGTACGTGGTGAAGACGCACATGCTCATCAGATGTCTCCACAGGGAGACAAGGGCACCTGCTGCATGGCAAGCAAGGCCGAAGACCGTCCCTGGGCAAAGAAACCAGAGAAAAGTTAGGCCTGTGTCTTGAGGTCTCTTCTCCAGGATGCCCAGCCACGCGTGTTTTGGCTCCCTGCGGGGAGGCGACACCGAGCCCTATGCCCTCCCTCCCTGGGGCGAAGAGCAGGGCAGCCTGCACTTCTCCTGCCACTTGCGACGTTTGGCCAGAGCTCTGGCACAGCGCAGCTCTCCGACTTCACCCCCGAGGACTTCAGAGCAAGCAGCAGTGCTAACTCACTTGCAGCTTCTGTGGCCTTCTTGCGCCACTTTGCAGGCCCTTGACCGGCTGAGCTGGGAGTTGACCGCAAAAAGCGTGCCACCAGCTCCACCTCCGTGCAGAGGCTCCTGTAGGAGGAACAAGAGAAATGCTTGTTGCCCACCGTCCCCACGCTGTGTGAGCCGAGGCCCTTGCCAGAGGTCGGCCTCGGGAAGCCTCCCAGGGGACATGCCAGTTGCAGCGAGAGAGGGCAGCACAGCTGGGCGGCTGCCAGGGGTCCCCCCTCTCCTTTCCCCATCCTTTGCTTCACAGGCCTGCAGTGGGAGAAGAGGAAGCAAGCTGGCAGCAGCAGGCCCTGCTACCACCCCAACCTGACACCCCAGGCAGGAGCAGCCCACTTCGTACCTACTCGTCTGGCAGCGGCTCGGGCCTGCTGCCTCCCCTGCCGGCTCTCGGTCGGCCGTGTTCCCCAAGGAGCCTTTTGAGGCCCCTTGGCATCTTCTCCGGGGTGCCTTTCTCCTCGCCATCTCTGGGCAAAGGCAGGCTCCTCGCTCAGCTCCTCCGCCTCAGCCCCAGCAGTGTGGCCTGTCCAGGCAAAAACAGCTCCAGCAGCAGCCCCACGCTGCCCTCCAGCAGGAGCGCGCCTGCCCGGGGCAACAGCCACACGGCAGCTGTGGGCTCCTTCCCCGCGCGCCACAGGGCTGTGTGGGCGGCCGGCTCTGACCTCACAGTCACATGGCTCTGACGTCACAATGGGGCTCCCCAGGGCTGAGCAGGGCGGGGAGACCCTGTGGGGGCTCCCCTGGGGCAACAAGGCGGCCGCCCACCCGGGCACAAACGGAGCCTCGACAGAGAGTAGCGAGATCTAGAACGGGCATGTTCAGGGGGTGAGGAATGGGGTTTCCGACAGGCCCGTCAGACAGGCTCCCCACACCCATTTTATGAAATTATGGGTTAATCAACAAACAGACAGCCTGGTTGCTGGGAAGGTGCTGGACCAAATTGTTCCTCCGCTCCTCTGGCCCCCACTATTGGGAAAGTAACGGAGAAGCTCCCGACCCCCGGCCCTGGGAGCCCCAAAGAGCTGCCCCAAGGATTGTTGGTCGACCCGCAACCCCCGCCTGCAGGCTGCCCAGTAGCCATGTCAGCGGG
Organism: Mycteria americana; assembly: GCF_035582795.1. NCBI lineage: Eukaryota > Metazoa > Chordata > Aves > Ciconiiformes > Ciconiidae > Mycteria > Mycteria americana. Next base: position 843,351 of record NW_027445640.1, read on the forward strand.
CACTCCCCGCCCTCCCCCCGGTGGACCTTCTTGCACACCCCGCTTTGGAGACAAATCTTCTACACCGTAGAATCATAGAATCTTCTTCCAAATTTGGTAAAAATCTCTATCTCACTGTCGCCACAGCCCATGCAATCACTGGACCTTTTTCTGTTTTGGAGCTGGGCTGTGGCAACAGTGAGATAGATAGAGAATGATGGACCGTTAGGAGGCTAGGCAAGTGTAGAGCCGCTATATCTGTGGGGCTATGAATGCACTGCCAAGGGACAGTGAGGACCAGCAACATCTTTCATTCTTGGCACCTTTTGTGTGGAGCAATCAGTGGACATTTTTTGATTTTGGGGCTGGGCTGTGGCGAGAGTGAGATAGAGAGTGTTGGACCCTTACGAAGCTATGCAAGTGCAGAGCCCAAATCTTTGTGGGGTTGTGAATGCGGTGCCAAGGGACAGTGAGGTCCAGCAACAGCTTTCAGTCCTGGCACATTTCGTGTGGGAGCAGTCGCTGGACTTTTTGAATTTTGGAGCTGGGCTCTTGCGAGAGTGAGATAGTGTTAGACCATTAGGTGGCTAGGCAAGTGCAGAGCCCCAGTGTTTTTGGGGCTGTGAATGCGGTGCCAAGGGACAGTGAGGACCAGCAACAGCTTTCAGTCCTGGCATGTTTGGTGTGGGAGCAGTTGCTGGATGTTTTCAGTTTCCTCACAGCCATCTGCCAAAGTGTTTTGTCCTGCTGTGGAGGGAGCTGAAGTTCTGGTTGGCTGCCCCATACTCCACCAGGGTAGTTTTCCAAAGAGTTCGGTGTATGCTGAAGGTAGTTCCATGCCTGATAGGTCCCTGGGACTCCTCCCAGGCTTTTCGTGGACCCTTTTCTTTTCCTCTGGAGGCAAATGAATTCCCAGGTCATAGCCCCAGAATCTTTTAAGATTGCTACCCAAAGAGCATTGTGTGTGTTGGGGGCAGGTCCCTTCCTGGTTTTTGCATGAGGACTTTATGCATACATCTGCCTGATTGTTTTAATTTTCTTTATATATAGCTACAGTCCCAGGTAGCAGCACCACAATTTTCCTAGTTAGTTAGATGAAGAATTTTCTTTGTGTTGGAGGCAGGTCCATGCCTGGTAGCTCTTCAGGAATCATTCAAAGAATCTCCAGAATGTTTTGGCCTCCCCTGGATGCAGCTGAATCTCGCAGGTAGCCATCTCAGAGTTTTCCAAGGTAGCTACCCAAGGTGTTTTATGTATGCTGGAATCAGGTCCATGCCAGGTAGCTCTCTGAGGCTCCTCCCAGGCATCTCCAGGAGCCTTTGGTTTCATCTGGAGACCAGAGAATTCCCTGGTAGCAGCCCCAGACTTTTCTAAGGTAACTACTTGAACAGCAGTGTGTATGTTGGTGGAACGTCCATGGCCAGTAGCTCCCCAGGACTCCTGCCAGGCATCTCCAGGGGTGTTCTGGCCTCCTCTGGAGATAGGTGAATTCCCAGGTAGCAGTCCCAGACTTTTTTAGAGTAGCTATCCAAAGAGCATTGTGTATGTTAGGGAAGATCCATGCCCCATAGTGCTTCTGGACCACTCGCAGGCAGCTCCGGTATGTTTTGGCCTCCCCTGGAGATAGCTGAATTTAGCAGGTAGCAGCCCCAGACTGCTCCAGGGAAGCCACCCAAGGAGTTTTCTGCATGTTGGTGGCACGTCCATTCTCTGTACCTTACTGCTAGTCCTGCCAGGCAGCTTTGGAGTGTTTTGCCTTTCCCTGGAGACAACTGAAGTCCTGGACAGAAGACGCATATTACTCCTAGGTTGTTGCCTGAAGAATATCCTTCATGTTGGAGGCAGGTCTATGCCCAGTAGCTGCCCAGGACTCCTCTCAGGCATCTCCAGGAACATACAGATTTCTCTGGAGACACCTGAGTTCCCAGGCAGCAGCCCAAGACTCTTTGAAGGTAGCTATGCAAAGAGCATTGTGGATGTTGGGGGAAGGTCTATACTCGGTAGCTCTCCAGGAATTCTCCCAGGCATGTTGAGGATTGTCTTGGTCTCCTCTGGAGAAAGCTGAAGTCCCAGGTAGCAGCCCCAGACTCCTCCAAGGTAGCTACCCAAAGCTTTTTGTCCATGATGGAGGCAGGTCCAAGCCCAGTAGCCCCCTGGGATTCCTACCAGGCAGCTCCAGGAGTGTGTTGGCCTCCTCTGGAGACAGGTAAATTTCACACGTAGCAGCCCCAGACTCTTTCAGGGAATCAACTCAAAGAGTTTTGTCAATGTTGGGGGATGTTCCATGCCCTGTAGCTCTCTGGGACTCCTCCCAGGCTGCTTTGGAGTTTTTTGGCCTTCCTTGGATATAGCTCAAGTGTTCAGTAGCAGCCCCAGAGTCTTTCCAGTTAGTTACTTGAAGAGCTTTCTTCATATTGAAGGCAAGTCAATGCCCAAGATCTCTCTGGGACTCCTCTAGGCATTTCCAAGAGTGTTTTGGCTTCATCTGAAGACAGGGGTAGTAGCCCCAGACTCCTCCTAGGTAGTTAGTTGAATTGCTTTGTCCATGTTAGAGGCAGGTCCATGCCTGGCATCTCCCCAGGAGTCCTCCTAGGCATCACCAAGAGTGTATTCACTTGCCCATGGAGATGGCTGAAGCCTTGGGTAGCAGCCCAAGAATCCTCCCACGTAATTTGTTGAAGAGTTTTCTTCATGTTAAAGGCAGGTCAATGTCTGGTAGCTCCCCGTGACTCCTCCCAGGTATCTCCAGGAGCATGTTGGCCTGTGCTGGAGAAAGCTGAATTCCCAGGTAGCAGCCCCAGACTCTTCTGCAAGTAGCTACCCAAAGAGCATTGTGTATGTTGGGGGAAGGTCCATGCCCCATAGCTCCTTTGGACTCCTCACAGGCAGCTCCTGAATGTTTTGGCCTCCCCTGGAGACAGTGGAATTTCACAAGTAGCAGCCCCAGAGTCCACCCAAGGAGTTTTACCAATGCTGGAGGCAGGTGCATGCTCTGTACCTTGCTTGGGACTCCTCCAAGGCAGCTTGGGAGTGTTTTGACCTTCCCTGGAGACAGCAGAATTTCATTGGCAGCAGCCACAGACTCCTTTAAAGTTGCTAGCCAAGACAGTTTTTTTCCATGTTGGAGGCAGTTCCATGCTCTGTAGCTCCCCAGGACTTCTCCCAGGCAGCGCCAGGAGTGTTTTGGCCTTTTCAGGAGATGGATGAGTTCCCAGGTAGCAGCCCCAGACTCTTCCAAGGTTGCTAGCCAGGCATTTTGTCCATGTTGGAGGCATGTCCATGCTCTGTACCTTGCTAGGACTCCTCCCAGGCCAGGGTGTTGGAAATGAGGACGCTTGTGCTGTGCAGGTGCTTGTGATGTCACTTGTAGCTGAGTAGGTGTTAGGGCAGAAGCAGGCCCCTGGCTTGTGCAGCTGCTTGTGATTTCATGTTCCCAAGTAGTTGATAGGGCAGGAGAAGATCCCTGGTTTGTGCAGCTGGTTATGTTGTCACTGATGGCTGAGTAGCTGATAGGACAGGAGCTTGCAGCTGGCTTGTGCATCTGCTTGTAATGTCACTGGTGGCTCTGTAGCAGTTACGGGAGGAGCATACATCTGGCTTGTGCAGGTGCTTATGACGTCACATGTACATGAGCAGGCGCTAGGGCAGAAGCGGGCCACTGTTGTGCTACTGCTTGTGATGTCGCATGATCCCAAGTAGGAGATAGGGTATCAGGAGGCCCCTGGCTTGTGCGGCTGCTTGTGATGTCACTGGTAGCTATGTAGCTGTTAGAGCAGGAGCATGCAGCTGGCCTGTGCAGGTGTTTGTGATGTCAAATGTACATGAGTAGGTGATAGGGCTGGAGCAGGAACCTTCTATGTGCAGGTGCTTATGATGTCACAGGTGCCTGAGTAGGTGATAGGGCAGGAGCAGGCCCCTGGCTTGTGCAGCTGCTGGTGATGTCATAGGTGGCTGAGTAGGTGATTGGGCAGGAACATGCACCTGGCTTGTTCAGGTGCTTGTGATATCACCAGTGGCTGAATAGGTAATTGGGTATGAATGGACAGCTGGCTTGTGTAGGTGCTTGTGATGTCACATGATCACAAGTAGGCAATAGGGCAGGAGCAGGCACCTGGCTTGTGCAGGTGCTTGTATTGTCACAGGTGGCTGCATAGCTATTAGGGCAGGAGCATGCAGCTGGATTCCACAGGTGTTGGTGATGTCACATGTGCCTGAGTAGGTGATAGGGCAGAAGTGGGCCCCCAGCTTGTGCGGCTGCTTGTGATGTCCGTTGTAGCTGAGTAGGCTCTGTAACTATTAGGGCAGGAGCAGGCTCCTGGTTTGTGCAGGTGCTCATGATGTCATGTTCCCAAGTAGTTGATAGGGCAGCATTTGATAGAGCTGGTTTGTGCAGCGTTATGGAAATTACGCATGCCACCCACCATAATAGGGTTCGACTCTAGGTTTCCGCTGAATCAATAAGCCGAAAGATAGATTATTCTATAAAAGTACTTTTTATTAATGGCACTGCTTCTCAAACTGGATGCCTCTGAAGTGGGACCCCAAACAAAGAAATCCCAAAGGAGCAGAATATTTATTGCCTCTCAGATGTGAGCACAGTTGAGTCAGCAAATGTTACAACACTGAATACAAACAAACAGTATTACAAAGTTCATTATAAAAATCAATAACCCAAAAGAATTTGTTTTGCCCAGGCTCCTAGATCTGGTACCCAGGAGATGAGCCAAGACCATACTTCTTGGAATGCTGCTGAACTATTGTCCAGTTGTACAGACTTAGATATTCTTTTTACCTGTGTTAAGCATAGTGAAGGTTAGTAACTTTACCTGTAGAATTTCCATAATTTCCTTACAGGGATGCTTGTAAAGATCAAACGCTTGGAAGTTTCAGGTCCAAGTACCTCTGGAAAAGAAATTCAAATGGTTTAAGTTTCTAAAACAGTGGCTGCAGTAGATCCTTCCTCCACCAGTAATTGTTCATCCACTGAACGATCCTCCAGCAACTGTTTAACGTGTGAGTGGTGAATCCAAGCTTCCTTTCCTGTAAATTTTACAGCAAAGTAAGAACTTAATAAGACAGTATACGGCCCCTCCCACCTGGCTTCCAGTTTAGATTTACAGGAAAATACTTTTAATAAAACTCTATCCCCAGGCTGCAAATCATGTACCTGTATCTCTGGAGGGGTGGGTTGGTACCACTGAGCATGATACCTTTTAATTTTGAAACTTTCTTTAGATGTTTTTGTATCCCCAATACAAATTTGGTAACTTGTTCACCTCCACCTAAGAGGCTGGTCCTAGCAGGAACAAAGGTCCTGGATATAGCTAAGTGTCTGCCAAACACTATTCTTGTTGATGACAACCTTAGAGGTTGGCAAGGGGTATTTCCAATATCCCAATATCCTATAGTACTAGTCCTAAAACTTCAGGACATTTCAAACCTACCTGACTACAAGTTCAAGTAATTTTATTATTTCTTTTAATTTCGTTAGAGCTTTTGGTATGAGCTGGACGGTGTACTACAGCGATTTCCCTTGGAAGCTTAATAGCTTCCAACAGCATTCAGATTTCAGTTCCATTAGAAATATTCTTTTCCACCAAGGTAAGGAACTCTCGTTCTTTCCATATCATAGATGTTGCATGATACATTCCAAAACCATATTTAGAATCAGTATAGATAGTTACCCGCTCATTAGGTCCCCACCAGACTGCTCTTGCTAATGCAGTTAATTCAGCCTCTTGGGCACTCACTGAGGGTTGTAGAGGTTCTGCTTTAGGTACCTCTAAGTTTCTCACCACTGCATAGTCCGTGTGCCATTTTTCATTCATGTAGTACGAAGATCCGTCGGTGAAAACTGTTAGAGCCGAGTTCTCTAGAGGGTGATCTCGCAGATCTCCCCACAGACGGCTGGAGTGAAACACTAGTTTAGCACATATTGCAGCTCACCATCAGAGGGAACAGGCAGTAAAGCTGCTGGATTCAAAACATTACATCTTTTTAAAGTAATATTATCTGCATACAAAATCGTTAATTCATAGTGATGTGCTCTTTGTGGGGACAATGCTTGTGTAGCATGTTGCTTAAGAATCAGTTCTACTTCATGGGGGACATACACAGTTGTTGGATGACGCAGGACTAATGGTCTGCTTTTTTCTATGATAGTCACTGTTGCAGCTATCACTTTAACACAGGAATGATTCCCTGCCGCTACAGGGTCCAGATGAGTTGAGTAATAAGCCACAGGGTGGTGGTGTGGACCTAGCTGTTGACTCCGCTAGCTACTCCTTTGTTCTCATGCACAAATAGTTCAAAGAACTTGGAGTAATCCAGAAATCCCAGTGCCGGAGCAGGAGCTAACACTCCTTTTATAGCTTGGCAAGCCTTTTCTCTCTCTGGACCCCACTGTATAGGCTGGACTTCCTCTGCCTTCGTAGTGTCTCTCAATGGCTTACTTAACTCCCTTAACCCCAGTATCCAGGATATGCAGTATCCTACTGCACCTAAAAATCCTCGCAGTTGTTTGTTACCGGTCGAGGTATTTCTACAATAGCCTGGACCCATTCTGGGTCTACTAATCTTTGTCCTTCTGTTAATATGAATCCTAAATATTTTACTTCCTGCTGACACAGCTGAAGCTTAGAAAGATATGCACGGTCACCTTTTTCTGCTAAAGCAGTACATAGACAAATAGTATCTTTCAACCAATCCTTGTATGTCTTACTAGCAAGTAACAAATCATCTACATATTGTACAAGTATAGAACTTCCAGGTAATATAATATCTTTCAAGTCATCTTTAAGCAAACAGGATAACATTGTAGGAGACCCAGTGAACCCTTGGGGCAAGACAGTCCATGTTCATTGTTGGCCCTCCCACATAAATGCAAACAGATACTGGCTGTCTTCTGCTATAGGAATACTATTTTACCCACAATTTGACCCTTATGATTCAGTTTAGTACTCCAACACCCATATATACCCCAAGAATCGTCTGAGTCTCCCTCCTCCCACCATTGCTGTTCGATGATATTCATCTGATTCCTCCCAAACCTGGGGCCCTGGGGCCCTCTCAGCCTCACAGGACATTCCTGGTTCCTATGCCCTGTTCCCCACAATAAGCGCAACAGTCATTAGCTCCCACACAGCAATCACGTTCACTTTGATTCCAACTACCCTCTCTTCCCGGCCTCTGCCTCTACTTTCTCCAAACCCTTCCCTCAACACAGCCACAAACATAACTTCCTCTGACGTCTCTTTTCCTTAACCCTTTCTTCATCTCAACCATTGTATACAAATGTAGCCAAACACACTACCTTGTCCATTGACTTCCCTGGCCAGTTTGAGGGCATGTTTAGGAAAATATTTTTTAATATCTGGAGCTGTTTGATCCACAAAAGTAGAGACCATTAGAGGTCTATTAGCTTCTGCTTCTGGGTCTATTCTTCCTCCAAACATTCTGACTTGTTTACAAGCAATCTAGAGAGAAAAGCTGAGGGGTGTTTCTCAGGCTTCTGTTGACACTCCCTTATTTTAGACCAATTTGCAGGGTTTTGTCCTGCCAAATGCACAGCCTCTCCTAAGCCTTGTCTGGCTAATTATAATTGTCTGTAGTCTGCATCTACTTTACGATACCACCCAGGATCCACAGTTGAGCTGTCCGGGCAGCTGCATCTCTCCCTTGTTCTGCCCAAAGACGGTTCACATCAAGAACTGCATGCTTTTTGTCTGGGGTGAACAGGGCTTCAAGGAGCATCTACACATTTCCCCAGGTAGGGTCATATGGCTGCAGTATTCCCTTCACAACTTTGTAACACTCCAAAATGGAAAGAACCCTCTCTTGTATTACTAACCTCTTTTTCTGTAATAAAGGTGGAGGGTAGAGATTCCTGGATTCATCACTCCCATGTAAAAACAGGGAGAAGGCGGTAAAAATTGATCCTACGACAGAAACACCTAATTCGTAAAAATATGCCTTCACAAATAGTTATTCAGAACAGAGAGGCCTTAAATTACATTTTAGCAGTACAAGGTGGTGTATGTGCCCTAATTAATACTAGCTGCTACTTTTCTGTCAATCAAAATCAATGAATATAAACAGATATTGAACAAAATAAAACTTATTTGCAAGTCTTACATGAGGTAAGACAAGAACAAACTTTGATGCTTTAAATTGGCTAACATCATAGTCTCCTAATATTGCTCAAAAACTTACAATGATCTTAATAATAATATTATTATTCACGTTTGTTGTCTTTTGTGTGAGTATTAAATGTCGTCTTTCTCTTTGTAATACTGTAAGTCCCAAGTATGATAATAAGTAAAGAGTTGCTGATGGACAAAAAAGAGGAGGGTCTATGAAATACAAAAGGCTAACTGCAATATGAGTTGCTTAGAAGAATAAACACTACCTGAGACTGTGAGATTTTACCTCTGGGTTGATATGACCTGAAGATGCAACTTAAGCCATGACACCACTGACCATACATCTGTACCACCCACACGGGACAGGCAGGTACTGATCCTGCATGGGACAAGCACATACTGATGACGCGAACAATAGTAACTAATCAGCCCACCCCTTAACATGAGTAATTTGACTGGTCTACACAACTGCATTGTAACATACATAAACTCTGCTTTCCTCTGTATCAGGGTCACCCATGCATTAGACTGGGGCACCACTATGCGCATGGCTAACATATAAAATAATAAATTCCCTTGGTGACACTATGCTAAGCATCCTTGCCTCCCTCCTGGCCAGCAAAGAACTGACTTTTACAGGCAAGAGGAGGAGGAGACAACAGGAGACAACAGGAAAAGGAAGAATATGAAGAGGCAACAGAAGGCAACAAGAAGAGGATGCCACAGAAGCAACAGGAAGAAACAGGAGGAGGAGGAGCCAGCAGGATGCAAAAAGTTGAGGAGGCAAGAGGATGCAACAGTAGGCAACAGAAGGAGGAGGAGGATAATAAGGAGGAAAAGGAGGGGGAGGCCACACGAGGCAATAGGAAGAAGAGAATGAAAATGAGGAGGGAGAAGAAAAGGAGCAGGAGGAGGAAACAGAAGGCAACAGGAAGAGGAAAAGGAGGAGACAACAGGAGGATAGGAGAAGGAAGAGGATGAAGAGGGGGATGAGGTAGAAGAGGAGAAGGAAGCAACATGAGGAGGAGGAGGCAACAGGAGGCAACAAGAGCAGAAGGACGATGAGGAGGTGGCAGCAACACAAGGAGGAGTCAACAGGAGGAGGAAGAGGATGGAGAGGAAAAAAAAGGAGCAGGAGGAGGCAACAGGAAATAAAAAGAAAGAGGAAGAGGAGGCAACAGGAGGAAACAGGAGAAGAAAGAAGAGCAGGCAACAGGAGGCAAATGAAGGAGGAGGTGGAGGAGGCATAAACAACAGGAGGCAAAAGGAGGCAACAGGAACACGAGGAAGAGGAGGCAACAGGAGGAGGAAGAGGAGGCAAAGGGAGAAAACAGGAGGAAAAAGGGGAAGGAAGAGAAGAAGGAGGAGGCAACCGGAAGAAAGCAAGAAGGAATCAAGAGGCAACAGGACAAGGACACGGGAGGCAAGAAAAGGAGGAGGAGGCCACAGTTCCTAAAAAGGGAAGGCTGAGTAGAAGACAACAGGAGGCAAAAGAAGGAGGAAGTGGAGGAGGCAACAGGAGGAAATAGGAGGCAAAAGGAGGAGGAAGAGGAAGAGGAGGAGGCAAAAGGAGGAAACAGGAATAAGGAAGAGCGGGAAATGGGAAGGATGAGGAGCAGGAGGAGGCAGCAACAGGAGACAACAAGAAAAAAGAGGAGTAGGCAACAGAAGGAGGAGGGGGAGGCAACGTGAAGCAGGATGAGGAGGAGGTTGCCGCATCCTCCTGTTGCCGCCTCAGGAGGAGGAGGAAAGAGGAAGGAACAGGAGGAAAAGGGAGGAGAAGGAGGAGGCAACAGGAGGAGGAGGAAAAGGCAAAAGGAGGCTACAGGAGGAGGAGGAGGCAACCCGAGGCTACAGGAAGCAGCAGGAGGAGGAACAGGAGGAGGAAGCAGGAGGCAACAGGAGGCAAGAGGAGGACGAGGTGGCAAAAGGATACAACAGTAGGCAACAGGAGGAGAAAGAAGAAAAGGAAGAGGCAACAGGAGGAGGAGGCAACAGGAGGAGGAGGCAACAGGAGGAGGAGGCAACAGGAGGAGGAGGCAACAGGAGGAGGAGGCAACAGGAGGAGGAGGCAACAGGAGGAAAAAGGAGAAGGAGGAAGCAACAAGAGGTAACCTAAAGCAAAAGGGGGAGGAGGCAACAGCAGGAAGAGGAGTAGGTGGCAACAGGAGGGAAAAGAAAAGAGGAAGAAGATGAAAAAAGGAGGCAACAGGAGGAGGAAAAGGAGGACGAAACATCAGGCAACAGGATGCAACAGGTGGAGGAGGATGAAAAGGCAATAGGAAGCAACAGGAGGGAGCAGGAGGAGGAGGCAACAGGAAGAAACAGGATACAACAAGAGGAGGAGGAGGCAAAAGGAGAAGGCAACAGGAGGAGGAAAAGGAGGAGGCAATAGGAAGTAACAAGAGGCAAAAGAAGGCAAGAAGAAGAGGAGAAGGAGGCAACAGCATACAAGAGGAGGAGGAAAAGGAGGAGGCAACAGGAGGAACAGGAGGCAATATGAGGCAACAGGAGGCAACATGTAGAGGAGTCCCTAGGGGGCAACAGGAGAAAACAGGGAAAAAAGATGAGGAGGAGGAAGAAAAAAGAGGCAACAGGAAGAGGAAGACGAGTCGTCAACAGGAGGTACCTTATCACCTACTCAGGTAAAGGTGAACTCAAAAGTACCTGCATACGCATGGTGACTTCTGCTACCCCATCAGCTACTCAGCCATCAGTGACATCACAAGCACCTGCATAAGCCAGGGGCCTGCTCCTGCCCTATCACCAACTGGGCCACCTATGACATCAGAAGCAACTGCGTAAGTCAGGTGCATGCTCCTTCCATAACAGCTACTCAGCCACCTCTGATGTCACAAGCACCTGCACAAGCCAGGGTCCTTGTCATAGCCAATCAGCTACTCAGCCATCAGTAACATTCACAAGCACCTACAGAACCCAGAGGCCTGCGCCTGCCCTATCACATACACACATATGACGTCACAAGCACCTGCACAAGTCAGCTACATGCTCCTGCCTCAACAGCTACAGAGGCACCAGTGACATCACAAACGCCTGCAGAAGCGAGGTGACTTCTCAAACCCAATGAGCCACGCAGCCATAAGTGACATCGGAAGAACCTGCACAAGCCAGGTGGCTTCTTACATCCAGTCAGCTACACAGCTACCAGTGACACCATCAGAAGCTGCACAAGCCAGGGGCCTGCTCCTGCCCTATCACCTATGCAGCCACCAGTGACATCACAAGGAGCTTCACAGTCCAGGGGCCTCCTCCTTCCATATCAACTACTCGGACACATGTGACACCTCAAGACACTGCACAGGGCAGGGGACTGCTCCTGTCCTATCAACTGCTCAGGCATATGTGACCTCAAAAGCATCTGCACAAGCCAGCTGCATGCTCCTCCACAAACAGGTACTGAGGCGTATGTATCACCACAAGCATCTGCACAAGCCAGGTGATTTTTCATACCCTGTAAGCTACTCAGCCACCAGCGACTTAAAAGGACCTGCACAAGCCAGGTGACTACGGCCCTTAAAGCTAGAGAGCCTAAGTATCTGCAAAAGCCAGGTGAGTTCTCATACCAAATCAGCTACTCAGCAGCCAGTGACATGACAAGGAGCTTCACAAGCCAGGGGCCTCCTTCTGCCCTACCAACTATGAATGCACATGTGACATCACAAGAAGCTGCACAAGCCAGGGGACTGCTCCTGCCCTATGAACTACTCAGGTGTGTGGTGACATCACAGTCACCTGCAGAAGCGTGGTGTCTACTCATACCAAATCGGCTACTCAGCCACCAGTGACATCATAAGCAGTTGCCCATACCAAGTGTATGCTGTGCTCATTGACCTACTCAGCCACCTCTGACCTCACAAGCACTAGCACAAGCCAGGGGCCTTCTCATACCCAGTCAGCTACTAAGCCTCCAGCGACCTCACAAGAACTGCGCAAGCCAGAGGCCTGCTCTTCCATATCACCAACTCAGACACCACTGACATCACAAGCACCTGCACAGCAGGAGTGTCCTCACTTCCAACACCCTGGCTTTTTCACCTTCATCTTCATCTCTGTCTCCCATCTCCTTGTGCTCTCCTTGCTCCCAGGCACCTTCCTCATCCACTCTACAACCTCCCAATGCCTCTCTCTGTCTTTGTGCTTGTGTGGCAGATGTTACCTCAGAAGCATTGTCCCAGCCACGTCACCTGCATCTCCTCTTCTTCCTCTGCTCTCATTGTGACTGCACCAGCTGTCAGAAGCACTTTTGGACCTCATGGGCGCTTTCATCCTGTGTCCCTTCTGCTGTTAAATCCTGTTCCTGCAAGAGAAGTGACAATCAGCCAGTGTCACCTCTGTGGCATCTTACCTGCATCTTCCTGAGCTGGACACCTGGTGGGAACTGTCACCATCAGCCCCAACAGCGCATGAATTGTTCTCCTGGCACAGGCACAGCTCTGCTGTGCTTGCTGCATACCATGCTTCCTGAAGGAGAACAGCAATGCTCAAAGTTACTCCTGGGCAACGTCCTGCTTAGGAAGAGCTGATTTCAAGGCAGGTTGGCAGCAGAGCCTGAGGCCGTGCCAGGGGTGGCCCCATCTGGCTCCTTGCAGCAGGACTTGGGAAAGCCCATTCCCAGCTATGAACGCCAGGCCAAGGGTATGGGGCAGAAACAGCCCCCACCCCCGAGGGCCCCAGCCCCCAACTGGCCTCTGTCCCCAAACTATTAAAACTTCCAAACAGGCTCTCCCTCTAACTGAATTATATTCAGTTTTGAGAAAATAAACTGTATACTTCCAGATTCAGTAGCCTAAGACTGTTAGAGGGCGACTTGGGCTTCAATTCCAGAACAAAATAATTTCCATTACAGAATCTCAGCCACCACCACCATGATCATCTTGTCAGTGACCCACAAACACCACGTTGTAAAAAATCTAACAGCTACTTAAAAGTATCCCTCCCCCCCAGTCTTTGTTTCCCTCATACCCTTAGACTACCACAGCAATAATCATACTACTATTCTGTAATTGCCACCGATCTGAAACCCCTCCAAAGCATTATTCACTGACGTGACTGACAGCACTGTTGATAAGGGAGAACCACCACTAACCATGCACCCACCTGTTAGTCCTTTTGCAGCGAGGCCTCTGTGACCAAGCACATCTACGTGAATATCTCTGCCTGACAGGAGATAACCAGTCCGAAAGAAAAATATCTTACAATGTCATGGTTTAACCCCAGCCGGCAACTAAGCCCCACCCAGCCGCTCGCTCACTCCCCCACAGTGGGATGGGGGAGAGAATCGGAAGAGTAAAAGTGAGAAAACTCGTGGGTTGAGATAAAGACAGTTTGATAGGGAAAGCAAAAGTCGCACACGCAAGCAAAGCAAGACAAGGAATTAATTCCTCCTTCCCATGGGCAGGCAGGTGTTCAGCCACCTCCAGGAAAGCAGGGCTCCATCACGCGTAATGGTTGCTTGGGAAGACAAACGCCATCACTCTGAATGTCCCCCCCTTCCTTCTTCTTCCCCAGCTTTATATACTGAGCATGATGCCATATGGTGTGGGATAGCCCTTTGGTCAGTTGGGGTCAGCTGTCCCAGCTGTGTCCCCTACCAGCTTCTTGTGCACCCCCAGCCCACTCGCTGGTGGGGTGGGGTGAGAAGAGAAAAGGCCTTGACGCTGTGTCAGCACTGCTCAGCAGGAATGAAAACACCCCTGGGTTATCAGCACTGTTTCCAGCACAAATCCAAAACACAGCCCCATACCAGCGACTGTGAAGAAAATTAACTCTACCCCAGCCAAAACCAGCACAGATGTCTTGGCTCTAGCAAAAGAATTTACAATAACGCTACAAGCAAGTTTCAAGAGAAAGCAGGATAGCGGAAGAGGCAGAAAATGTGATGTCTCTCGCCCATCTCTAATTTCAGAGGAAGTTGCAAGGATTTTGTTGTTTTGTTTTTTTTTAAATCACTGCACAGCACAAGATTACCCCATGCTCATTAACACCTGCACATTAACCCTTCTGAGTGTCTTCACAGCCAGTGGTCAAGTCTTATACAGTCTGCGCAACATGTACTTCATGATGAGGATTACTTCACCAGGTATTGCCCAAATCATCTCTTATTCCAGTTCTGATCAGCTCAACTACTGCCACAGCCTTTTCTGTCCTTAGGTGCAGTCGTGCCCCATTGTGACCCACTCAGAAAGCTCCTCAGACGATCATCTCACTCACTGCCTCAGTCACAACTAACGGTCTCACACCCTGAAGCTGTTTCCATCAGTTCACGCATACAGTTAATATGGTCTTTCATGACTTAGCCTCCTCCCTCATGTTATTTCCCACCAGGTACCAAGACAACAGCTCCTACTTACAGGCCCTGAGAGCAGCCTCCACCGACTGTCCCCTGCTACACACCAACAGGAACAGCACCGTCCTCTCCCCTGCCTGTCTCCACGCTCAAGAGGAGATGCTCACACACCCCTGCCCCAGCCATGCTGCCTGAAAATCCTTGCTGTGCTGCTCAAGGCCATGACAACTGTCACGCTACGGCTCTACCCACATCACTGTTCCTCATTCTGAGTGACACTGCCCATTTCTGTGTATTCCCACCCATCTGCAGCCCCCTGTTGCCTTCTGTCTCGTAACTATTTTGGAAAAGCACACATTTTATTTCTGAATACCTGTTCTGAGGTCACCACAGTACAGGTCCAGAGTCCATGACTATGGCTGATAACATCCATAGCAATACAGAATTGTACAGCGATGAAAAATACCCAGTAGTTCAGCTTGTTTCAGTTGTTTAAGACAAAGCTTTTGGCTAGAACACAGGTGAGAAAATTCAAAACCAGACCTAACCTATGCTCCCATCTTGATCAGCAGCTCTTTTCTCATCAGTTGCTTGAATTTCTTTCCTCAGGAGTATGTATCAAGATTTTCCTCATTGAAAGAAACAAGAAAGATCAGTCACAAACATGCAGAAAATCTGACATGCGCATACTTGGTGTCTACACAGTAACATTATCAAGGCCCTGCCTATAGATAAAAGATTAAATTAAGGTACAGTTTTCCTACACAGGAAAAATTTCCAAAATTGAAAATGTCCAGCGATTGCGGCTACACGAAAGCTGCCAGCACTGAAAGCTGTAGCTGGTTTTCACTGTCCCTTGGAACTGCATTCGCTGCCGCACAGACACTCGCACTCTGCACTTGCCTAGCCATAGAAACAAAATTGAAAATTGACAGAGCATAGGAAACTAAATACATTGAGACACAGAAAGAAAATTTTTAAAGCCACTGGGTACAGGACAGAAAGGGATGAATTAAAAAATAGGGACAGGGAGTTGGATAGAGGGAAACATGGAAAGAAATTGTAAAAAGCAACAGGCTACAAGAAACACAGGAAAGAATTAAAAAATAGGAACAGGGATGAGAACACAAGGAAACATTGAAAGAAAATTTTAAAAGTGACAGGGTATACGGAAGAAAGGCAGAATTAAAATTTAGGGAAAGGGAGCCGCATAAAGGGAATTGTTGAAAGAAAAATTAAATAGTTATGGGGTATAAGAAATATAGAGAAGAATAATATTTTAAAAAAAAAAAAAAATCAAGAAAGGGAGCCGGAGAGAGGAAAACATAGAAGAAATTTTAAAAAGAAAGTGAGTACAAGAAACATAGACAAGAATTAAAACACAGGGACAAGGAGATGGATAGAAGACAACACAGAAAGAAAATTTTAAAAGTGATAGGGTACAGAATCATATAGGTTGGAAAAGACCTTTAAGATCATCGAGTCCAACCATAAACCTAACACTGCCAAAAACCACCACTACACCATGTCTCTAAGTACCTCATCCAAACGTCCTTTAAATACCTCCAGGGATGGCGACTCAACCACTTCCCTGGGCAGTCTGTTCCAATGCTTGATAACCCTCTCGGTGAAGAAAAATTTCCTAATATCCAGTCTAAACCTCCCCTGGCGCAACTTGAGGCCATTTCCTCTTGTCCTATCACTTGTTACCTGGGAGAAGAGACCGACCCCCACCTCTCTACAACCTCCTTTCAGGTAGTTGTAGAGAGCGATGAGGTCTCCCCTCAGCCTCCTTTTCTCCAGGCTAAACAGTCCCAGCTCCCTCAGCCGCTCCTCATAAGTCTTCTGCTCCAGACCCTTCACCAGCTTCGTTGCCCTTCTCTGTACGCGCTGTACAAGAAACACAGGAATATTAAAAAAACAGGGACAGAGAGATGGATAGAAGGAACCATAATAAGAAAATTTTAAAACCAACAGGGTAGAAGAAACACAGCAAATAATTAAAAAATAGGGACAAGGGAGATGGATAGAAGGAAACATAGTGTCCTAGTTTCAGCTGAGATAGAGTTAATTTTCTTTATAGTGGCTGGTATGGGGCTATGTTTTGGATCTGTGCTGGAAACAGTGCTGATAATACAGAGATGTTTTAGTTGTTGTTGCACTGGTCAAGGACTTTTCAGCTTCCCGTGCTCTGCCAGGTGCAGGAGAAGCTGGGAGGGGACACAGCCAGGATAGTTGATCCAAACTGCCCAAAGGGCTATTCCATACCATATGGCATCATGCTCAGTATATAAAGCTGGGGAAGAAGAAGGAAGGGGGGGACGTTCAGAGTGATGGTGTTTGTCTTCCCAAGTCACCATTACACGTGATGGAGCCCTGCTTTCCTGGAGACGGCTGAACACCTGCCTGCCCATGGGAAGGAGTGAAGGAATTCCTTGTTTTGCTTTGCTTGCGTGCGCAGCTTCTGCTTTACCTATTAAACTGTCCTTATCTCAACCCACGAGTTTTCTCACTTCTACTCTTCCAATTCTCTCCCCCATCCCACCAAGGGGGAGTGAGCAAGCAGCTGTGCAGTGCTTAGTTGCCGGCTGGGGTTAAACCACAACACATGGAAAGAAAATTTAAAAAGTGACGGGGTACAGGACAGAGGGAGGAATTTAAAAATAGAGACAGGGCAACAGAGAGAGAGAAACATAGAAAGATAAATTAAAATGCAATGGGGTACAAGAAACACAGGAAAGCATAAAAAATAGGGAGAGATGCAGAGAGTGAAACAGAAAAAAAAATTAATAGGTGAAGTGATACAGGGCAGAGTTGGCAGAAGAGTAACAAGTTTTGGGGAGCCGGACAGGTAGGTGGGCTGGCAGAGAGGGAGACAGAAGCAGGGACAGGCAGGGTGGTGGCAGAGATCTGCGGCAGGGCAGCAGAGATGGACCGGGGTACACAAGAGAGAATGCGTGACTCACCACAGCTCCTGGCACCAGCAGAACTTCACCACCCTGACACTTGTCTCTCTGCTTCTGCCCTTTTCTCCTTCACAGTGCCACCTGCCTGGCCCTCACCCACTCAGCAGCACGCAGCGGACACCTCCATGCTCCTCACATGGAGCTCCACAAAGCTTCCTCGATACATGGCAGCTCACACGCGTAGCCATCAGAGGCACCGAGCTCCCAGGAACGCGTGCTGGTGTCTGCTCTGTCAGGGACGGCTCAGAGGGATCCTTCCTCATGGCAGGGACTGGCCATTCCCTGCTGGAGGCACCTGCCTGCAGGACCACCTTGGATTCAGTCCTCAGCCCTTCACCAGCTCCCTCAGGCAGGCATGCCCAGGCACCCACTTTACAGCTAGAGCCCCTTCTCACAGCAGGGCCAGCCCCATCCTCAGCCTCACTGGCCACACCTGGGGCTGCCCTAGCTCCAGCCAAAGCCCCACAGCACATCACCCCCTGCCCTGTCCACAGCCATGAGCTCTGCCCCAGGGGCTGCGAACACATCCAGGGGCACAGAGGAGGCAGGAAAAGTTTACTCATTAATGCACATAAGAAATCCCAGCAGTGAGCTGGCTACAAGGCTCAGTGCCCAAATGCAGCAGGACAGAGGGAAGGGAGGGGAGGGGAGGGGAAGGGGAGGGGGAAGGACAGAGGGACATAGAGAAGAGGTGTGGGTCAAGGAGCCAGAAAACAGGACGCTGCAAACAAAAGAGGGACAGGGAGCAGGACAAGAGTGTAGAGAGAGGAGAGCGGAGAGATTGAGAAAAAAAACGGGGACAGAGAGATGGAGGAATAAATAGGTGACACAAGCAGCAGAAGAGGCAGAAAGGACCAGCAAGACAAGACAGAGACAAGACAAGGGACAGGGAAAAATTCTAAAGTGATAGGGGAAAAGAAACATAGCCAAGAACTAAAAAATAGAAACAGGGAGCCGGATAGAGGTAGAAGTAGAAAGAAAAGTTCAAAAAGCAACAGGGTACAGGAAACAGGCAAGAACTAACAAATGGGAACAGGGAGACAGAAAGAGGGAGATGTAGAAAGAAAATGTTAAATGTGACAGGGTACAGGACAGAGATGGAGGAATTAAGAACTAGAGACAGGGAGATGGAGAGAGGGAGACTCAGAAAATTTTGAAAGCAACAGGATACAAGAATCATAGACAAGAATTAAAAAGTAGGTACATGAAGCTGTGTAGAGGGAGACGTAAGAAGAAAATTTGAAAAGAGGGTACAAGAAACACAGGCAAGAAATTAAAATTAGGTCAGGGAGACAGAGAGGGAAAGGTAGTAAGAAAATTTAAAAAGCAACTGGGATCAAGAAATATATGCAAGAATTTAAAAAATAGCAATGGAGAGGTAGAAAGAAAGTTTCAAAAGTGATGGGGTACAAGAAACATAGGCAAGAGTTAAAAAATAGGGACAGGAAGCCCCATAGAAGGAAACTGTGGTGGGTTGGCCTTGGCTGGCTGCCAAGTGCCCACCAAGCCACTCTATCACTCCCCATCCTCAACAAGACGGGGGGAGAAAATACAGCAAAAGAGCTTGTGGGTCAAGATAAGGACAAAGAGATCACTCACCAATTACTGTCACAGGCAAAACAGACTCAGGGAAATTAATTTAACTTATTGTAAATCAAAATCATAGTAGGATAATGAGAAATAACAACAAATCTAAAAAACACCTTCACCCGTCCCCACTCTTTTTTCCTGGGATAATCTTCACTCCTGACTTCTCTACATCCTACCCCCAAGCAACGCAGGGGGACAGGGAGCAGTGGTTGCAGTCAGTTCATCACATGTTGTCTCTGCCACTCCTTCCTCCTCATGCTCTTCTTCTGCTCCAGCGGGAGGTCCCTCCCACGGGGACACAGGTCCTGCCAGAAAACATGCTCCAGCGTGGGCTCCTCTCCACGGGGTCACAGCTTCCTTCAGACAGATCCACCTGCTGCGGTCCTCCACGGGCTGCAGGGGGACACCCTGCGTCACCATGGTCTTCACCATGGGCTGCAGGGCAATCTCTGCTACATTCCTAGATGAGGCCAAAGGCAACCCACACAAACCTGAGACAGACACAGTCAACAACATCCCTAAAGAGCAACTGACAAGTGAGTCCTCAGTGCTGCCCCTGAGAGAGTGAAAGAACAAGCAATCATTATCCACAGTGATGACAGTAGCTCTCCTCAGGCAGGAACCCCTCTCCTTCTGCAGGAGCTGCTGGAGACACTGCTCTTTCCCCAAACTGATGCTAATGGTACCTGCATTTATGGTGCAATAAAGCATATCCAAGGGCCAGCTTGCTGCCGTAAGGACAGGGTTTGGGGGCAGTCTGTGGCTACGGGACAGGCTTCACAGGAGGGGCTGGAGCTGGGGGCAGCTGCATGGGGTGAGCGGGGCTGGAGGAGTTTTGGTGAGTTGGGGAGGCACCCAGCACCTTTTCCAGGGGGTGGGAAGGACTCCAGGTACCTGGAGGGATGGGGGCAGCCCCTTTGTCTGCATCCTCTCCACCAGCTCTCAGAAAATCTCTGGGAGTTGCCCTGATGGGTCCTGACTCCAACTGATTGTCAACCTGTCAGCTGGAAACATCCTTGCAGCCCACTGGCACGCTCAGGAGGGCATGCCCCAGCAGCACCATCCCTTGGGTCTGTAGCCCTTTTACACACAGGGGCCATCACCATCAGCCTCACTGGCCCCCCCTGGGGCTCCTCCAGCCCCAGCCCACAGCTGCAGCCACGGCTCCTGACACCCACTGTGTAACCTGCTTCCCTGGACTCTCTGACAGCCACTCACCAAGTACAAAGGACTACAAACACAGCTATGCGTGCAAAGGAGACAGCTAGTGTTTATTCGTTAATGTGTGTAAGTCCCGGGAGTGAGTCTGCTCTGGGGCTCGGTGCCTGTACACTCACCCTTCCTCGGGACAACTCAGCAGTCGTTACTGGAACAGCAGACACAGAGAACAAAAATACAGCAATGGGGAGCAGGACAGAGGAACAGAAACAGAAAAATCAGATGAGGAAGAAGGACTGAGAAGCAGAAAGAAAGGTACAGGGAAAAGGGCAGTAAAATGGAGAAATCAATTAAAGGGATGAGAAGCCCTGCAGGGACATGATGGAAGAAAAACAGGGTCAGGGAGCAGGACAGAGGGAAAGAGAGAGAAAATGGTGAGCAGGGAGCAGAACAGACAGATTGAGAGGGAAATTGAGTGAGAGGAATAAAGAAGACGGGAGGCAGAGAAAAAGACAGGGAACAAGCCAGAGGCATTGAGGAAAAAAAATAGAGCGCCACAGATCAGGACAAAGAGATGGACAAAGAAAAAACAGTGATGGACTGCAGGATGAGAAAAAGGACCAGGGAGCAGGACAGAGGGGGATAATGGGACAGTGAGGTGGGCAGGGGATATAGTGAGAAACGATGGGACAGGCAGTGGTATGGAGATGTACAGACAAAAAGTTAGGAGGAGGATGGAGGACAGAGAGAATAAGAGAAAACGGACAGGGAGCAGGGCAGAGATGGAGAAAGAAACATTAGAGACAGAGAGAGGAGGAAAGTGACAGGACCAAGGCAGAGAGATGGAGAAAGAAAAAGGAGACAGCGATCGGTAGCAGGCCAGAGGGACAAAGAAACACAGGAGGAAGGACAGAGGGATATAGAAAACAGGTGAGGGACAGGGAGCCAGAAAGTGGGATACCATGAAAGAGAGAGGGACAGGGAGCAGGACACTGGGATAGACAGCCAACGAGACCAACAGAGAGAATGACAGAGAGATGGAACAAGAGGGAAAAAACAGGGACAGAGAGCAGGACAGAGAGGTGAAGCAATAAATAATAGGGACAGGGAGCAGGACAGAGGGTCAGAGAGAGTGAGAGATTAACAGGAAGATTAACAGGGACAGTGAGATACGGACTGAAAAAAAAAACAGCGACAGTGAGCAAGGCAAAGGGATAGAGAGAAAAAGAGAAGGAAGAAGGAAGAGAGATAAAAAGGCAGGGACATGGAGTGGCATGTACAGGCACAGAGAGGAAAAGAATGCCAGGGAACAGTCCAGAGAAACTGGGGGGGGGGGGGAAGAGATGGATGCAGATCAGGACAAAGAGATGGAAAAGAAAAAAACAGTGGTGGGCTACAGGTCAGAGACAGAGGATGAAATAAAAAGAGGGAGAGGGAGCAGGACAAAAGTCCAGAGAGAAGAATAAAAGGGAGTGGTAGAACAAGAGAGAAAGGGAAGGAGGAAGAAGGAGCAGGACACAAGAATAGAGAGGAGAGGTAAAGGGAAGCAAAGAAAATTGCAGCAGCGTGGGAAAGAGAGGGGGCCAGAGGAAGGGCAGGGAGGGCCCAGGACGCAGAAGAGGGGCGCCAGGGCCCCACAGGCCCGGGACTCACCACAGCTCTTGCTCTCGGCACTGCTGGGAGAATTTGCCAGTTCAGATGCTTCTTTCTCCTTCCTTCCTCCCTTCCTCTTCTGTAACTCCAGTTGCTTGGCTGTCCTCCACCTGAGAGAATATGCGGGTATATTACAGCTCTTACAAGACGAGGCTTCCTAGACAAGTAGCCTCGCTTGCTCATGCACTACGCAGCTGTACCGCACTTTGGGTTACGCATACAGACCCTGCGGTGCACGCTGGCGGCCTGGCCTGCTGCAGACTACAAGGAGGGATCCTTCCTCGCCCGGAGAGGCGGGCTCTCTCTTGCCTGCAGCGGGAGGCAGCTGCTGGCCGGCTGGCCTTCGATTTCTTCTTCTTTACCCTTCTCTGGCCTCTCCAGCTTCAGCCGCGGCAGCTCCTGTCCACAGCCAGCAAGTGCTCCGCCCGTCCCTGTTCGCCCCCACGCCGCGAGGAGAGCGAGGCCAGGCAGAGACAACCCACGCAAGCCTGAGGCGGGTGCCGTCACCGGCAGCCCCAGGGGAGGAAGGGACAACCTGGTCCTCAGCGTGGCCTCTGGGAGAGGGAAAGAAGCAGCAGCAGCCACCGTTATTACCGCAGACCGCCCCTGGCCAGAGCCCCTCCTTCCGCAGGGGCTTCTGGGGACGCATCGAGAGCCAGCTTGCCGCTGTCACAACGGGGCTTGGGGGCGGCCCGAGGCTACGGGACAGGCTTCAGGGGAGGGGCTGGAGCTGGAGCTGGGGGCAGCTGCGCGGGGCGAGCGGAGCCGGGGCAGGCTCAGGGGGAGCTCTGGCGAGCTGGGAGGCGCCTGGGGGGGCGTCCGCCTCCTTCCTCTCCTCCCTTCTATCAGCGCTCGGTAACTCCCTGGGGCTGCCCTGGGGGTAACTCCCTGGGGCTCCCCCGCTCGCCTCACCGGTGGCCTCGGCCCTCACCCGCCGCCGCCGGGACCCGTGCCCGGCACGCCGCCGTGCTGGTCCCGGGCACCGCGCATGCGCCGGCCACCGAGGGCGTGCCGGAGGGGCCGGAGCCGGCGCCGAAGGCCGGGCGGCAGCACGGCGCGGCGGGCACCAGCAGCGAGCGCCCGGCGGGCGGCGCCGGCCCAGCGGCGGCACCGGCGCTACAGTTCCGCGCTTTGCGCGCCGAGCGCCCGCCGACACCGCGCACGCGGGGCAGCAGCGGCGGCGTTTCTTTCCCGGGAGGCAGCAGCGAGCGCGGCGGCACCACCCCGCAAGCACCGCAGCATCGCGGTGCTGTTACCGGCGGAGGGCAGCGTGGAGCACGGGGGCGCCACCGCGCATGCGCGGCTCCCTAGCCGCAGTACCTCGCCTCGGCCGCCGGGCGGCAGCCGCGCGCGCGGGGACCCTTCTCTGCGCGGCGGCGGCGACAGGAACTGCTGCTGGGCACCGGGCTGCCCGCCCGCCCCGCCCCGCCCCGCCCCGTCGGCGATCCTCACTGCCTCTGCCGGAACGTGGCCCGGGGGCTGCAGCGGCTCAGCCCTTTGCGTCCGACTGCTTGAAAAGTCAGGTGGCTGCTTCTGCCCGTGCTCCCCACCCCGTTCCCTGGGGAGGAGAAGCAGCACGGGGAGCCTGGGGAACAGGGCTTTTTCCCCCGGAGGAAGCCCCAGGGACTGCTGTATCAGTCTGCATGTGGTACCAGGGTCGCGGGAGTGACAGCAGCCAGCCAACAGATGCTGGAGAGAGATTGAAATAAAATAAGGCGACACAGATGGCACCCCGAAGGCAGGCGAGACGAGACCGAAAGCTGCTTTGGGCAAGGGGGCAGCTATGCAGGAAACGGCGCGTCCCAGCAGACCAGCTGCAAGTGGCTGATCTGCATATGAGTGATACGCTGGTGATCCTTGGGCTTTGTTGTGTTGTTTGCACCTTTCCTCACCTCTGTGCTGTCAGTAATCTGCTCTCCTAATCCTGCATACACACAAGGCTTCCTGTGCAGGGCTTGTCACTTAGATAAGAGGTGCTGCACAATGTTACTCACCACCCTGCCCTCCAGCGTGTAAAGCAATTAGACATGAAGCAGGGAAGGTGAAGAGGCATGTTGGTATATTAGGTGTCCTCAGCAGATGACCGCAGCGTAGTTCTGCACTCCTTGCCGCTCATGCTAGCAACCGTGGCAGTTGCACTTTGCTGCCTGCAACACACAGTACTTGGTAGGCTGGATGGGCTGTTCTGCCACTGTTGGGTGAGCAGCTCAGTTCCTTTGGCTGCCCAATTTGCCATCTTAAAACAATAACTTCAACACTCGGTTTCTTTAATTCAGACCCCTCTCAATGGCCTACAAGCCATTTTCAGCTAGCAACACAGCTGAAATACAGTGCTGGTAGAAATCCAGCTGCCATCTTGCTTTGATGTCAAAAGGCTTTTGTAACTTGAACCCTTGATTATTTTGGCATCAAGACTGCAAGGCAAGAAATACGCCTCTACTTGAACAAGCAAGACACCTGCCAAATACCTGTGAACGGCGATACATGGCTGCCTGTGACCAACACCTTTTCCTGCTAAAACCAGAGCACGGTTCCCTTGTGAAGAGCCATCAGCAGTGCAGAACGTACCTCAGTTTCCCCTGCACCAGGACCCCAGGAACAGCATCTGCACGCACTGGAGTGTGCAGCAGCCTGTTGTTGTCCCAGCTCCTTGCCCTTGAGAAAGCAGCTGCCTGTAGCAGCAGCAGAACTGCTGCTGCCCGAAGAAGAAAGGCATGACTTGATGTAAAGCTCTCCTGCATCCCGTGCAGAGTCGATAACCTCAGCAGCCTATACAAAGGGTCAAGCTAACAACCTGAGACAAGTCACAGGGTGTAGCAGTTTCTGCACCACCCGTACTTTCCAGCCTAGCTGGACAGAGTAAGAGGCAAGAGAAAGGGGCCTGTTGGCTGCCTTGAGAGGCAGACTTGCTGTCGATTGTGCCGTGACTGTTTCGTTCTTTGTCTTTGGCAGAGTTACTTCGCAGAGGTTGGGAGACAGGTATGCTTGCACGGCATGAGTACTGCTGCTTATGGAGCAAAAGGCACTATAAAACAGCAACAGAGAACAAGGATGGCTTATCAAGATGGTAGGAATAACATGGAGAGCCTAAAGCATTAGCCAGGCAGGGCTTGCAACTAACCTTGTTGTCATGGTTTAATCCCAGCTGGCAACTAAGCACCACATAACCGCTCACTCACTCCCTCTCCCGGTGGGATGGGGAGAGAATTGGAAGGGTAAAATTGAGAAAACTCGTGGGTTGAGATTGTGCTGGTTTTGGCTGAAGTACAGTTAATTTTCTTCATAGTAGCTGGTATGGGGCTGTGTTTTGGATTTGTGCTGGAAACAGTGTTGATAACTCAGGGATGTTTTCATTCCTGCTGAGCAATGCTGACACAGCATCAAGGCCTTTTCTCTTCTCACCCCACCCCACCAGCGAGCGGACTCAGGTGCACAAGAAGCTGGTAGGGGACACAGCTGGGACAGCTGACCCCAACTGACCAAAGGGCTATCCCACACCATATGGCATCATGCTCAGCGTATAAACTGGGGGAAGAAGAAGGAAGGGGGGGACATTCAGAGTGATGGTGTTTGTCTTCCCAAGCAACCATTACGCGTGATGGAGCCCTGCTTTCCTGGAGGTGGCTGAACACCTGCCTGCCCATGGGAAGGAGTGAAGGAATTCCTTGTTTTGCTTTGCTTGCGTGAGTGGCTTTTGCTTTCCTTGTCTTTATCTCAACCCACGAGTTTTCTCACTTCTACTCTTCCGATTCTCACCCCCATTCCACTGTGGGGGAGTGAGCAACTGGCTGGGTGGGGCTTAGTTGCCGGCTGGGGTTAAACTACGATAGTCCTTTTTGGTGCCCAACATTGGGCTCGAAGGGTTCAGGATAACAACAGGTTTGATTGGAATGTGCTAGATTAAATTTATAGCTGTTATTGCTGTTTAGCTATTAATCGCCAGGCTCCTGTGTTTGCCATGGGGCTTGCTTGCCTTACTGTCTAGTAGAGTCTAGTGCTCGTTAGTGGCTGCTTTTTGCTTACACTGCTTGCTTTGCTGCTGATCATCTGACTCTGCTGTGCCTGGGAACATTGTGATAACAGCAATGGCGATGTGCCTGGGCTGGCAGATGGCCATGGTATCGCTGCTGTTTCTGTGCTGCTGCACTGGACAGGCTGGAACTCCAGTGTGAACTCGAGTTGAAGGGACTGTGACGTAGATGAGTCTACACAGGAGCAGGACACCCCGAAGCATCTGTGGCCATGGTTATGTCTGTGCTGCAGCATGTTTCTCTGAAGGGCTTGTGGCCCCTGGAGAAGGCCATGCTGGAACAGGTGCACCTCAAAGCAACTGTGGCTGTGGATAAGACTATGCTCCAGCAGGTATACCCCTGGAGAGACTGTGGTTCATAGCTAAGGCTCCACTTGGAGCAGGTACACCCCTAAGGGACTGCAGTCTGTGGATAAGTCCAAGCAGGAGGAGGGGTAAGGGGAGGAGTTCATTGCAATGTTAAACCCGATGGTCTGGTCCAAAGGGAGCAGGGGTGGAGACTGTAATGGAAATACCTTTAAATTGTTGTAACCCGGGATTTAGGTTGCATGTTATAGGAGTTACTATAGCAGGAACCACCTGAACCAGTGGAGGACAGGTCTTACAAGAAGCAGTACAAATGCAGCAGCGACCTGACCTGAGCTGGCTTTGATGCCCAATAACTCCATGCAACACACCGTCTCTCCTGTCCTGAGTGACCACCGTAACAGATGGAGCCCAAAGTCATGGACTAAATGAACTCAGTGGACATTTTGTGGACATCTTATGGGCATTAATGGACATTTCACAGGGGTGATCCATAGACTAAGGGAATGATATCTGTGTATTATATCAAAGCATCGGAATGGGGGTGGTGGTTAATGAGGATGTATTGGATAGTGCAGGACCTGAGCATGACATAAATGGTATGGAATAAGGGGTGGAGAACATGCTGGTTTTGGCTGGGGTAGAGTTAATTTTCTTCACAGTCGCTGGTATGGGGCTGTGTTTTGGATTTGTGCTGGAAACAGTGCTGATAACCCAGGGGTGTTTTCATTCCTGCTGAGCAGTGCTGACACAGCGTCAAGGCCTTTTCTCTTCTCACCCCACCCCACCCCACCAGCGAGCGGGCTGGGGGTGCACAAGAAGCCGGGAGGGGACACAGCTGGGACAGCTGACCCCAACTGACCAAAAGGATATCCCACACCATATAGCATCATGCTCAGCGTATAAAGCTGGGGAAGAAGAAGGAAGGGGGGGACGTTTGGGGCAATGGCGTTTGTCTTCCCAAGTCACCATTACGCATGATGGAGCCCTGTTTTCCTGGAGATGGCTGCCTGCCCATGGGAAGGAGGAATTAATTCCTTGTTTTGCTTTGCTTGTGCATGTGGCTTTTGCTTTCCCTATTAAACTGTCTTTATCTCAACCCACAAGTTTTCTCACTTTTACTCTTCCAATTCTCTCCCCCATCCCACTGTGGGGGAGTGAGCAAGCGGGTGGGTGGGGCTTAGTTGCTAGCTGGGGTTAAACCATGACAGAGATAAAAACAGTTTAATAATTAAAAAGAAACAACAACAAAGTGTAAGGAAAAGATAATTTAAAAAAAAGAGAGAAAAATAAAATCCAAGAAAGACAAGTGATACAAATGAAAACAATTGCTCACCACCAACCAACCAACGACTCAGCCAGTCCCTGAGCAGTGGTCCTCCCATCAACCTCCCCCCCCCAGTTTTATTGGGGTCCCAGCTGTGTGCCCTCCCAGCTTTCTGTGCACCTGGGTGCCGAATAGGGAGAGCTGGAAGGGGGGCAGAGGGGAGAGAGGAGGGAGGGGGGAGTGGGCGCAGGAGATAGGAGGGCAGGGGATGTGGGGGGGGTGTCACGTGGGAAAAAAAACTCACATGGGGAAGACTCACACTTGCGTGGGGAAAAGACTCGCATGAGGCAGACTAGTGTGGGGTACATTTCAGTAGAAAGGGGGATGGAGAGACACGCGGAGGGGGACAGGGAGACAGGGACAAGACAGGGAGACAGACACAGGGGGGGAATGGACATGGATGGGGGGAGAGATGGGGAGACGGGCAGGGAAACGGGGTGTTGCGAATGAGTGATTTAGATTGCTTTAAAAATCACTGTCAAAGGTATTAGCAAAAGTGGGTTTGATATGATGTTATAAAAGTGCGACTTAACACAGCTCGATGGCAAGGTTCACTCTATTAATTACTGCATGGAAGAAACACACAAAGGAAAATAGGGTTACACTCGAGTTAGAATTATTCACAGATAGACCGGGGGTACAAAAGGTACGGAGGACCCTCCTGTTGAGTCACGAGGTTCAGAGTAGACCCCCTTCCTTTCTAAACCCCTGATGGAGCTTAGGTGTGGCTAGGTCCAATCTTAGTTTCAGACTTGGACAACGGTTTACGTCTAAGGGATCACATATGCAAAATTTATCAATTCAGCATGGAATCAAAGTTACCAAGACAAAATTAAAGTTACCATACTACAAGGTTATGCACGATATCAGTTGCTTACCAAAGATCTGCCATTGGTAAAAGGCCTCTCTGCCTCGAGGAGCAGCCTTGAGAGGTGTCCCAGCTCAAGGGGAGATCGCCATGCAGCCATGCTGCCTAGTAGGGAGAGCTCAAAGAAGGCTCCCTTAGGCTGTCATATTTATAGGATAAAGTGGTTGGCTCATAGTCAAATTACATGTGATAGGGAAGATATGCATGAAGCTCCTTGTACCCACAACTTACTTTGTTCCTCGATAAATGAGTCTTGGAAAAGCCACCTGCTATTCGTGCATGATCGGTGTTCCAAGCTCATATGGACTGATGCTCACTGTGCCACTTGGTGTCTTTGTGGGTTCTCAGAGAACAGATCAGAACCAGAGGAGTACTTGGCCCAGCCACGGCTCAGGCCTTTACCTCCTTTGGAGCCTGTACCAAACTATTGCTAGTTTGATTAAGAGGTCAAGTGCATCCATCACACGGGGGGAGAAATGGGGGGAGGAAATGGGGGCAGGGGGAATGGGGTGGGGGAGACAGGGCACATCTTATCAGATGGACCTTCTGGAGCTGCATCACCTCTCAAGACGCTGGAGGGAAGGGACAATCATCCCACCCCACCAAAGCTCTGCAGGGCCAAGACCTCGAGATGGCTGCAGGGAGTGTCCTGGAGCCAGGCCGGGGGCTGTGACCGGGCAGGTCTTTTTCTGGTGGTGGGCAGGTGCCAGGTTTCCTGCACTGGCATTGGTAGGACAGACCCAGCTCAGACATCATACAGACCCTCTCACCCTCTCTGTCCTGCAGCTCCCACCAGATGAGACCCTGGGAAGACAGAGGACCCAAAGACACAGGAATTTCTTACCTTCAGTGGAAACGTATAAAACCCAAGACTGCCTTTTAGTTAGCGATGAAAAGGAGCAGTGGTACCTGCCAGTGTGGTGGGTCTCAGGTCAGGAGATGGAATGCTGCTCTGCCGAGGCGTATCACGCAATGATGCCAGCTCCATCTCTGTAATAGCGCACCAAAGATGTGTCCCTCCATCCCATCCCTACCACTGCATGGGCAGCAGTTCCCCCTTGAACACCGTGTACAACAGGAGCCAGAGGATTAGCCAGTCTGAAAGAGACCCCAAGAGCAGCAGCTGAAAGGGGCCCTGGAAAGAGGGATGCATTTTGCAGAGGAAGGGAGGAAAAAAGCCCCCATAGCCCAGCTTGCAGCACCCCAAATCCAACAGCATTGCCGTCGTTAACCCCACAGGAGCTGCATTTGTCCCAGGGCAGGACAAGTAGGTCCACAGCGAAGCCCAGGGGTGTTGGGGCAGGGGATAACAGGGCTCATCCCTAGGTCATGTCACTCACCACAGGAGGCAGGGTGACGTGGTTGCCGTGTGTGGAGCCAGGGCTCTGGCATTCATTCTGTGCATTTGTTTTTGCCTGGCATTTCTGATCCTGTAGGTGTCCATGTCTGTGGTTGCCAAGAGCTTGTCATTGTACCAAGCCATGGGGTGTTACTGCAAGTGGGAGCCCCAGCACCTAAGGGTCATGCTCTCTCCTGGAATATCATGCTCCAGGGCAGGTCCAGCGTCAGCAGGGCTGCCTCTGCAGCCATGAAGGTCCAGGCAGGAGGGAAGAGCAGGACAGAGCAGAGATGCAGTGCAACAGCATGCGTGGTGGGGAGCCCTCAACCCTGAACACATAGGCTGGGATGGGGAAAGAGGGCAGAACCCCAATGCTCACTGGGGTTTCTAGGGCATTGGTGGGATTCTGGGGGACTGTCTAATCTTTCAGAGGGACAGCAGAGCTGGTGCCCGGTGCTGCCTGGCATCTTTTAAGCCAGGCGGCATGTGGAGGGACAGCAGAGTCACACCATGCCCTGCTGCTGCTCGAGGGGGCACCAGGGCCTATTGCCTTGTTCAGCAAGAACTGTCCAGTGCCCCAAGGGCTGTCATCATAAATCTGCAAGCAAAGAGACGCACCAGCAAGGACAAGGGCTGGAGCTGAAAGGACGAAAAGAAGAAGGGATGAGGACCCCTGGGATGTGCCTGCCAGGTCTCCTGCAGTGTCCCTGGCATAGAGAGGAGTGATGCTGGCCTTGGACATGAACCATCCTGTGCAGGGTAGAGTTTGGCAAGGCCTGCTAGGTCCCCAAGACACCCACCACCAACTCCTCACCGCCCCAGAGCATGGCATCCCCATCCTCACCACGCTTATACCCATCAGCCTTGCTGGACCCCAGTTTCCTTCCTCCTCAGCAAATGGGACCACCCCAAGGAGAAAGCCCTGAGCCTACATTGTGACAGGGACAACCACTGCTCCATCCAAATCTCCTCAGCCTGGCAGGATAAACAAAAAACTCCCTTCCCCTGGGCAGAGCAAAACCCCATCCAGACATGCCTCAAAGAGGTACAAGGGACAAGTGTCCAGCAGAGCTTGTGCTGGAAATGGAGCTTCTGTCCTCCAGCCCCCAAAGCTCACTGGGTGACTGGGGCTCTTTGAGGACACGTTACCTCCTGGCATCCACACAGGCTGTCCATCCCCTGGGAAGACAGCAGGCACCAGACCTCGCCATGCTCCCCACTAGCCTCCTTTGCCACACTCACCCAGGAGAAGCAGAGCTCTGTTCCCTGCCATCCCAGGCTGGGGGTGCAGCGCTTGGTGACTTTCCTGCAGAGAGCAACGGTGACGTCCATTACACAGAGAGAAAAAGAGGAAGGAAATGGCTTTCATTATTGTTGTTGTGATGATGATGAGTCAAAGAAACAAGCCCAGCTAACCAGAAGCTTCTGTGTTGCCATAATGACTGTGCCTGAATGCACCTTTTTTTTTTTCCTCACTTCATAGAGGATTCTAGGGCTCTCTCTGTCCCTGGAAACCACAGCCCCATAAAGCCTCTGCTTCATGCAACCCCTCTGAGATCCCTCCTCCACTCCCTTGGGAGACTCTGCTCCTCCTGGGTGGCTGTCGGCATTTGCTGCGTTTTTTCCACCCAGAGAAAAGGGGATTTGACAGATCCTCCCCTCAAAAGACTTTTTGCTTTCCCTCCTTCCCCAGCATCTTGGAGTCCATCCACAAGCCAGCACCTGCCTAGCCCTCAAGCAGCTGGAGTCTCGGGCTCCTCTGGAGTCATAACTGTGATTTCTTTGGAGCTTTCTCCCTGCCTTCCCAGGAAAACTTTCCCTATGCTGGAGATCAGGCACCAAAGGGAAAGAAATAGGCTTGTTTCTGCTGCTTGCCCCCGACATGGATCAGGTTGGATGGGTTGTGACAGGCACAGGGCTCGTTATGGGACCCTGTGCACCAGGCAACTTCTTGTAGAAACCACATTTCAGCAGAGCTGCCCTGAAACATGTAAGAGTGAAGCACAGACCAAGTCTGCCCCACGGTCTTTGCCTGCATCTGATTTATCATTTGAGCATGTCCCATTGGCTTTGGGACAGACAGACTCGAAACACAACCAAAAACATCAATGTAACCCCTGAACTTGAAGCTCATCTCCACTAAAGAAGCCAAGTCCTTGAATTTATCAACTTTCCAAGAACCAAGGTGTGCTACAGGGAGCTCCTCCACACCTCCAAGAGCCTTGCAGGAGGACACACAGTGCCATCACAGAAGGACAAAAAAAAAAGAAGAAAAGCTTATTCTAATTTTTGACACAGGCTGACTTCCTATGAGGAATTTGTAAGCTTGGATGGAAGGAAAAGATCCAGTATGTGTTCAGGTACTATACTGAGGGGAAATTCTATTACCGTTTTCTCTGTCCTTTTCTGAATTTGATTCTTGGGACATTGATTTTCCTTCTGCTTTTTGGATTCTTATTTTGCTTTCAGCCTGAAGTTCAATTCTTACCTTCTGTTGCAAGAGCTCTGAATGTGGCAACCAAGACTGCCCAACGGATGAAGCCCCAAGGATGAGAGGCCTGCCATGAAAGCGGCTCAAGACGCCCAAGCCCCATTACCTATGAAGCCCCTTATGCAATTACAGAGGTGGTCAGCTGATGGGAAAAACCATGATGGCATGACGTGGCGACTCAGAGATCTAAAACAGACACCTTACGGCTACAGAAATGGGTGCTAAAAACCACAATAGATAAACAAGGACAAGAGCGCATAATTGCCGTGACTGATACTAAAGCAAGCCTCATTGGACAGTTAAGGGAAAAAAGCAAAACTGGGATAATAGAGAAGGCTTGCACGCCCAGGGACTGCGATAAAGAAAAGACTCCTGGACAGAGACCGTTACAAGCAGGGATAATGTACATACTCTTCTCCGAGAAATTCCAGGGAAGACTGTGCAAGAAATCTGCCATGGACATAAGCGCCTCGTTGATGCCTCTAAGTAGCAGTGACCATGACATCTGGATGGACGGTGAAGGGATGGACGTGAAAATTAAGTCAGGGAATGTGGTGACTAAAAGGTACAAGGAGCAGAGACCTGAGTTCTGGACAGTATATTTTAATGTACAGCTCACATACCAAATGAGCAATGGGTACTATTACCTCTGCAGCCTGCTTTGTACGGCCGATCCTCCTACCTCTCTGGCCCTTGGTGTCTCTGAGCCATAGCTCTGACAAAGTTTCCTATGCTCACACCTAAGCCATGATATGTCCCTGTTAAAATAGCCGTAAACCACCCTATCCCCTCCATTACCACTTAACTCCAAACAGCCCGTCATCCATTTCGGCTCTATCATCGCCAGAGCTTGTACTTTGGGGCCTCCTGCAGGGATGAGACCCATCTGATAGTCAGCCCTATGCACGGTGACGTAGAGGCCCTGACGGCTGACACTACATTTCTTGTAACTTCATTGTACCTTAGTATTGGCTGCAGAGTGACTCAAACAGAACAGACCTCATCGACAGCTGAATCCCACTGCAAAACCAACCTGAGGACGACTGATGAACCCACTGCCTCCCTTTCCCAACCATCCCTTGGTCCTGAAACTTTAGAAACGCCTTCTCTTCTTTTGAACTGTTGGGGAAGGAACCCCACTCCTTTCCAACAGTTCCTGCCCTATATTTGCACCCCTGAACCCCCTGCGTCGGCTGCTCCTCAGGAGCTGCTCTTCCAAGCCCTGCCCTGCCTCCTGCAGGTACCTCCTATCCTCTGACATCCCACAGGCTCTGGGCTCTGCTACAGGCCCATATAGTCAGTGAATTTCAGACACCTACAGCCTGGAAGGGCCCTGCCACAGGCTGCAAATGCTCTAGGGACAACACAGTACTTTATGGGCGATTGGGAAAGGTGACAAGCTGTCCCATGCCCTGAAAAAACACTATGCCAGTATGCGTGCTGCTTTCTTGAGAAATGCTGAAACTCCGGATACAGAGGCATACAAGATGCTCACCCTAACCCCTGCTAGATAATCTCACCATCAGTCCTATAGAAAAAGATGATGTCAACAACTTTAACAATATCCAACAGAACCAGTGAAAAAAACAAGGTTCCTTCTACAGTGAACTCAGAAACGCCAAAAAAACGCAATGCACCTAAAATAAAAATAACAAGAATGCAGAAGATTAAACCACCTTGCAGCTCCTGAACACCCCCTATACCATCACTGATCCAGGAACAAGCTGTGCACTAGTAGTGTACTTTCTACTATAGACACTGCTCAACCTTGACTCACCCGGAAGCTCCTACCTCAGACAGACACCTCAGCCTCTCTGCACGTCAGAACGCAGCTGCCCAAACAGCTCGGCCAGCTCAGAGCCGCAGTTGCCTGAAGGAGAAGAGCACCCACCCCAGAGCAGCCCAGGAGCAGACCCAGCTCCCTGCAGGGCGGCCGGAGGCTCCTGCCCCCCGGGCCCTGCCAACTGCCTTCGCACAATCCCCCGGGAAAGGGCGGGCAGCAGAGGCAGCGGGGCAGCCGGGGAGCGGCGGCAGGTGTTCTGCTCTGTGCAAAGCGCCAAACAAAGAAACGGACTGTTACTGGAAATTGTGAAACCTGCTCTTTTGCTACAACTTTGTCTATCACACCAGCCATGTGACCGGGTCGGTAGTCAAGCTTAATTTTACTGGGACAAACACAAACTTGTATTTAAATAGATTAAAATAGCTTAAAGTCATACTAACCCATATGGGAAAGTAGTTCATTAAATGCAGTATCAACATTATTAGCAGAAACGATGTGCTTTAGTTTTCTATTGAAGAAACCAAACACTACGCAGTTACAATTCATTTCTAGCAAGAGCAGACATATTTCCTGACCTCTAGCAGAGCTACATTCTGGATAGGACTGAATGACAAAGCAGAACTAGATCCCACACAAATCCCTTTGCAAACATATCTCTGGTTGCCAAGTGAATTATTTACTGTAAATCACCAACAACTCTGAGTCACCAAGACTCCTCGATAGTCTCTCTACCTCCCTTAACAGAAAGAGACGAGGCCCAAAGGATAGAAAATACCCCAAAAGGCATGGAAATACAAGAAATGCATCTCGTAGGAGGACTACGAAGGCAAGAGAAGGCTCTCGCCTTCTCTGAAAAACCCAAGAGGAGATCTGAGGCGACCAGAGATATCTTCGGGGTACTAGGGACTGAATAGAAAAGTACTATAAGCCATAGAAACAAGAAGACTGCTCTGGAGCACAAAGATGGCTTCGGAAAAGGTTCTGACAGAACAGGAGACATCATCACAGGGATTAGAGAGGTCCTGAGGAGGCCAGAGAGACCAAGTAAGTCCTGGAGACACAATGAGGAACTCAAAAGGGAATTTAACAAAGTACTGATGCCCTCAGGGGGCCAGGGACCACATGGAGGCATGCCAAATGGAGGAGAGGACAAAAAGACCGACCTGGTTAACAGACATGGACTTAGGAGGGGTTCTGAGGAAACAAAGGGGTAAAAAAGTGCCCTCCCAAGCTAACATAGGGCTCTGGGGATGTCTCAGGAGAGCTCAGCAAAGGGAGCAGAGGGGTCTTGAGGGGGGCAGAGAGACCAAAGAAGCCTCAGAGACAACAATGAGGAACTCTGAAGGGGATTTCAACAAAGTACAGCTGTGGGCACGGGCTGAATGGAGGTACCCTAAATGGCAAAGAGGGGACTGAACAGAGGAATCCTAGATAGTGTAGAGGACAAAATGCATGTTCTGGGCCTCAAAGAAGGCATTAGGATTGGTTCTGAGGGAGCAAGAGGGGTCCAAAGCGCACTACAGAGAAAAAAGAGGGCTGTGGTGCCCAAGTAAGGTCTCAGGAGGCATTGCGAAACATGTTCCCTATGGCTTTTGCCAAGCTTTGCCAAAGCCCACAAGAGGCCCTGCTGCCTTCCAGAGTCTTCCACAGCCAGGCTTTGCAGACACCCATGCAGGGCTCTTCTGCCTTTCAGAGCATCTGACAGCTTTTGCCGGCTTTGCCAAGGCCCACAAGGGACCATGCTTCTCTCCAGAGTGCCCCAGGGCTTTTGCCGGCTTTGCCACAGCCCATGTAGGGCCCTACTCCTCTCCAGTGCCTGAGGCCTTTTGCCTTTGGCTTTGCCAAAGCCCACAAGGGGCCCTGCTTCTCTCCAGAGTGCCCCAGGGCTTTTACCACACTTTGCCGATGTCCAGACAGGGCTTTGCTTCATTCCAGAGCGTGTGACAGCTTTACCCAGGCTTTGCCAAAGCCTGCAAGGGACCCTCCTGCCTTCCAGAGTCTCTGACAGCTTTTGCCAGGCTTTCCTGAGGCCCTTGTGGGGCTCTCCTGCCTTTCCAGAGTGTCTTGATGTTTTTTTCCCAGGCTTTCCTGACCCACAAGGAGCCTTGCTTCCCTCCAGAATGCCCCAGGGCTTTCACTGGTCTTTGCCAGGGTCCACAAGGGTCCTGCTGTATTCCAGAGTGCCCCAGGGATGTTGCTGGGCTTTGCAGACACCCAGGCTGGGTGTGGGGTGCTCAGGGGGGTTGTGTGGCTGGGTGCAGGGGGCTGAAGGCCAGATTTGGGGCTGGGCGTGAGTTGGTGCTAGGTGTAGGTAGGTGCAAGGGCGGGTGGAGGGGGTGCAGGGTGGGCGCAGGGTGGGTGTAGCATGGCTGTGGGGATTGCGGGTGGGAACAGGGGCTTAGCTGTCATGGTGCCCTGCAGTGCTCGGTCAAATGCAGGCCAGGGGTGCAGCACAGGGTAGTGGTGTGCCTGGCCAGGGATGCTGAAGGGACACTGGCAGGGACACCAGAGTGGATGAATGCAGCCCCCTGGAGCGGCCCCCAGCCCTGCAGCCCTATGCCACCCCCACAACCTCTCCCACTGGTCATCGCTGCCTGGAGCCCCCAAGTCCCCACACCTGGCCACGGAGTGCCCTGTGTCCCGTCCCACAGGTGCCTGACTCTGACGTGCCCTGTGTCACCCCTCACCATGGATCCCTGGCCATGGGGTCCTCTCTGTGTCCCCTATCCCCATACATCCCAAGCTATCGGGTGCCCCCGATGTTCCCAGCCCCACTG
Source organism: Mycteria americana (assembly GCF_035582795.1). Classification (NCBI taxonomy): domain Eukaryota; kingdom Metazoa; phylum Chordata; class Aves; order Ciconiiformes; family Ciconiidae; genus Mycteria; species Mycteria americana. The sequence goes on from NW_027445640.1 coordinate 880,066, forward strand.
TTCCCTGGCCATGAGGTGCCCCATGCCTTCTCACCCCACCCCATCCTCAGCACAGTCCCCATGTCCCCACAGTGCTCCCAAGCGTGCTGGAGGGCACCCAGGCATGGGATACACAGTGCCTGACCCCCAAGAAGACCCTCAGCACCCTCTGTGCCCCCCACCTCAAACCCAGCACCAAGCACTCCTGCAGCACCCACCCCTGCACCCTGGAGCTCAGTGAGGAGCTGGGTCAGGGCAGGAGGGGGGCTGAGGTGCCAGGACACCATGGTCCCCAGTGCCCTGTCCCTCAATTTCCCCCCCACCAGCAGACAAGAGTTGCAGGGAGACATACCCCAGCTATGCAGTGGTGGTCCAGACCCAGCTCTGCATCTGCTGTGCTACCTGCGCCCACAACTCACCACTGCCACCCGCAGCCCATAGCTCCCCAGAACCCCACGGCCACCCCCGTCCCACAGGACACCTCCAGAGGGACAGCAGCCACGTGGGGCAAACTAATTTGGCGTCTCATCTGCTTCCCACAGAGACATGGGGGGATGGACCATGCGTCACGCATGCCCCCATCGGGGGCTGTGCTGCTCCACAGCCTGCCCCCACTGTCCCCGCAGGCACTGTCCTGCTCGGGGACACCCCAGTGTCCTGCCTGTTCCCTGCTCCACTCCCAGGCACCCCACAGGATGCGTGTATCAGTGGGGTGTGGGACTGGGGGTGAGCCAAGTGGGATAGGGTTGTTCAGGGGCGCTGGCCACGGGGGTGTCAGCAGCATGCCAGATGCAGGGCTGGGGACCGGGTGCTGGCCATGGGCATGGGTGCTGCCAGAACATCGTGTCCTGCCAGCACATTCCTGCCTGAGTCACTGCCGATTCCTGCCTGGGCAGGTCCACGGCCACAGCCCCACAGCAGCCCCATGCTGGCGCCACACAAGGCCCACACCAGCCCCGCTCCACCCTATGCCCTGCAGCTGGGCTAGCCCCACACACACACACACTCAAACCCTGCCCCCCCCCCCCCCCCCCCATCAGTGCACATACACATGTATAAGTGCCCATACCCCCACTCACCCCTATGCCCCCCCCACCTTATAAACCCTATAGCTGCAGATCCCCACCCACAACCTGTACACCCCCTCTGCCCTATACACCTTATAACCCCTGTACCCTGTACTCCCTAAAGCCACACAAACACCCCTGTATCCCAGACTCACCGTTTACACCCCATACCTCAATACACACACCCTACAACCCTCATCACTCCCATGCCGGGGGGAGGGGGGGGCCGACGGGACTGAGGCGTCCACGCAAGGAGGAGAAGGAGGGGCCAAGGCCTGGGCCCCAGGGCCAGGCTTGTGAGCTGGGGGAAGCCGGGAGGGGTGTCTGCTACCACCTCAGTGTCACCCCAGGGCCTGGGAGGGGGATGGGCCGCACCGGACGCCTGGGTTCCTGGAAGAGGCCCACGTGACTTCCCCATATGCTATTAGCAGCCCTTGTTGCTGGGCAGAGCTTTGCGGGATGGGCCAGAAGCCAAGGGTGCACCCTGACACCCGGCCCTAGCACCCCGAGAGGGGCCAGAGTGGGTGGGGGCAGTGGGGCCCGACCACTGGGCTCAGCTCAGGGAAGGAACAGGATGGGACCCCAGGCGACCACCCAGCCGGCCTGGCCACACACCCTTCCAGTGGGAGCGGGGGGGATGAGTCCTGACAGGCTCATGACAGGAGTGCAGTGACATCCCCCGCCTGCCAAAACCGACAACCAAATTATTTGTCATCTCAGCCCAAATGAGTCACCCACCCCCACACCCGGCAGCCTCTCCCCCGCAGGGACAATCCCAGAGAACTTGGCAGGGGGGGAGCAAAATGGTCCCCAGCACCCACCCAGATGACCGCAGAGCCATTTCTCTGCAGGGGGGATAGTTGCTGCTCCAAAAATCCCCTCTCCCCCCAAGAGCCTCCCAGTTTCAAGGACCTGTCCCCAGTGTGTGTGTGTGGGGGGAATCCTGTCCCTGCCCAGTCCCCCTGACTCAGCTCCCAGGGGCTCCTCATGGACCCAGCTCCACAGTGCACCCCCCCCCCCCAAAGCCACCAATTCTGGAAGGGGGCTACACCGCCTTGCCCCACAGATGGGGGGTGGTGTCCCCCCTAGGGCAGGTTGCAAGGGGAAGCACTGTACCAGCAAGATAGGGCGGCAGCTACCAAGCAGCTCCCCAACCTCCTGGAACCCCCCAGAAAAAAAAAAAGACACATTTGGGGAAAAAGCAGCCCAGGCTCCTGTCACGAGAAATAACATGAAATATTAACCGAGCCCCCAATGCAGGATTGGGGCCACCGAGGCAGAAATAGGTAGGAATCAGGTTTTTTGCCCAGCCAGGGGATTTTCTGCATTTGCATTTGCATGTGCCCCCCCCCCCACCACCACCCACGAGCAACGTCAATGTGAGCTTTCAAACTGAACTGATGGCAGAGGCAGCAGGGCCAGATCCTGGTTCAGCCCTGTTTGGTGCAGAGGAGGCAGGAGGAGGGGAGGGTGCTGCTTTTCCAACACTTCCCCTCCTACCACTGGGCAGCACCCAAAAGCCCAGCTGATGGTGAGAAATACCCACCTGCCCTCTTTCCCAGGAGTACCAGGCAAAGGGGGACCCCAAGTCAGCCAGGCCACATGCTGAAGATGCCCCTAACCTGCAACTCCCCGGCACACTATCAGACAGCGGCCGCTTTAATTCCCCCACCCCACCCCCCACCCTCTTATTTACACAAGAAGTTCAGAGAAGTCAAAGCCGGCTTCTGCGAAAAGCCCTCACTGGAGCGGAAGAGGAAGCCCCGGTTTATCGGCACTGAGCCAGGCATTATCAGAGCGCTGTGGCCTCCAGGAAGCGCTAGCAGCCCCTACCCCCTCCGCACCCGCCAGCACCTTTGCATATTTCCATGGCAAAGGCCCAGCTTTGCATGAAGGCCCCACCACAGCCCAGGGGACTGAACAGGCCCAAAATAGCCCACAAAGACACAGCATTAAAAAAAAAGAAAAAACAAACAACAAAAAACCCACACCAAAAAAACATTTTGCAATATCCACATAGCAGGGCTGAGCCACCAGCTTGTTTTCGGTAGCAAGGGCCTCGCCAGCACTGCAGGAAACTTGTCACCTCTCCCCTGCCTCACCCCATCTGCAGTAAGGCTTGACGGCCCATGGGGCTGGAGCCACCTGCACAGTTTTTGGGGTAGGGAAGTGCTTTGCCCCTCAGGAGAGGGATTTCCCAGCCAAGGCTCCCACAGCAAAGCTGGCCCCAGCAGGAGGAAGCTGTTCATCAAACCACTGCCTGAACGAGGTCTGCCCATAACCGGGCTGCACCCTCCAGCCCCAGGCAGGCCGCACGCTTCCTCCATCCCCGACCAGGCAGAGGAAGGACAAGACCAAAGCCACACAGTGGCTCCCCCGCCTTGGAAGGGGCGAGGAGCACAGCTCACCCCCAGGCCCCTGGAAGAGTCCCCCTCTCCTTGAGGCTGCAGGCCCCTGCCTTGCTGACACAGAGGGTGACAAGCCCCAGCTGCCAAGCGCAGGCACCCAGGGGGCCACAGCACACTTTGGGGCGCCGCAAGAAAAGACGTTTCCGAGCGTGCAGGCACTGAGCACAAGGTGCCTCACGGACTTTCCCCACCCACGTACACAGTGAAGGAGAAGAGCGTCTCAGCATGGAGCAGCTCTGGGGAACCCCAACAGGTGACACAAGACACCCAGAGCAGTTTTCCACAGCGGCTTTCTAATAACCAAGAGGCTGTGGGGCAGCATCCATGCTAATAGGCCCACATCAGCAAAGCAGAGCAGGAACATTTAGCACATCAGCATCTCGTTACAGGAAATGGAAAGTTTTATACTAGAGGATTGGGAACAAAAGACATTTGTTGACAAAACTAAGTGCTTGTTCAGCAAACAAGCAGGCCTGACAATATATTTCAGCTCTCCACTTGGGTTTCCATCAGGCATCACTCAGGCTGCAGGTCAAGCACCATAGACGAGGATGTTCCTCACTGTGCCTCTGTCCCACAGAGTAGAGCTCCCCAAGAACCAACCCATCCATGGTCTGAGGACATGAGGCGGGTGAGCGCTGCAAGCCCACCAAGAAGCAATGCTACCAGCTGGGGACCAGGGACAGAGCCCAGGGCCGGCACCAATGGACTCACACAGTTGCAGTCCATTGCCGACAAGTTTTATTCTGCTCCAGAATGTTTACATTCAAACATCAGCTTCGTTTGACTCGTGGCTCATCAAAATGAAAGGAAGACAAGGAAGCGACTGATACAGACTTCCACAGCTCCCCACCCACTAGAAGGGCTAGAATAACCAAAAAGATTAAAATAAACAGAAACATCAACTGTTGCCAGCAAGCCATGTGCACAATGAGAGTCCACCAGGCCACTGATCCTTGCTATGCTCCTTGGCAATGTGGCTCAAGTACATCAGAGAAAGTCTCGCTTGGAGTCAAGGCAGGAGAAGGCTTTGCCACAAAAATGCTACTTCACATGAGGAATGAAGTACAGTGCACCCATAAGCAGTTCTACCACATTCAAAATTCACCCTTTTTGTATCATTACCTCTGTAAAAATGTACATATTCTACAGATTTATATTTACAGGTTCTCTACAGCCTCCCCCCTGCATGTGGGGTTTTACATACTTACAAATGCACTCCCTATTTTTAAACTGCCTGTGTGTGGTGAGTCGCATCAGTGTAGCCAAGATCAGCCAGACAGGCCAATGCGGCTGCGCTGCAGCTGGCTGTGGTTACTGCCCTGAGCCTCGCCGAGCCCACCCCCAACACTCCTCTGCCTGCTCAGTGACCTGTCTGAAGCCCTGCTGGGAGCAAAGGGGCCATGCAGGGCTGCAGCATCCCATGTTCTGGCAGCGAGTTGCACGTCTCTGCTGCTGGCATGGCTCTACTACTTCCAGAGGGCGAACGTGTGCAGAGCCGGCAGTGGCCAAAGGCCTGCTCACCAGCACACCTGGGGGCAGGCACAGGCTCGCACAATGCCCAGCATTCAATGCTTCTGCTCCAGCAGAAAAGCCGCAAGTTTAGGCAGGACTCCAGCAGCAGAAGATGCTATTTCCAGAAACCCACAACCACAGCCCTGAAACATCTGCTCCACGCACAGCTGCTGTGCCAAGCCCAGGAGGCTTCAGTCCAGACAAGAGCTGCTGGTGCTCACTGGCTTGCTGCTAAGCAGATCGGTTCCCTCCGGGATAAAACTGAAGCAGTCCACTTGAGCTTTCTGTCATCATCCTCTTGAAGGAAGCAGAATATCAATTCTTCCACTTTCTGTTCCCAAAGCAATAATTCCTCATGGGTACCCACAATCTGACTGGATCACACCTTCCTTCTTAGGAAAGGATTGCTCAGGGAACACCTAGATATTCTCCTCGGGTCACTCAAGTCCAGCTTCATAAGTACTCACAGGAGGAAGTGATCAGCTCACCAGCCCCAAACAGAGCCAGTCCACCCAGAGTTTTGTCCCTCTGCTGCATACCCTGGCTCACCGGAACATGTAGGCCAAGCTTGCTCCCAGTCCAGCCATGCCTGCAAACGCCATCAGTACATTTCTGATGCTGCCTTCTAGGTCCTCGACTCGAAAGAAGTCAACAAAGCCCTCCTAGGAGAAAGAAGGGAAAGTCATTTCCCCGCCAGCCACCCTTCTTTGGCAGGAAGGCATGGAAAGCCTTTTTCCTTGGCAGAGCAGGCTGGCGTGCAGCCTGCCCAGCACATCCACCGAGTGCGCTCCCCCAGACTCATTACAGCCACAGCCTGCCCCACAGAGGGGGCAATCAGGAGACAGCACCAAAGCAGCTGTGGACCAGCTTCAAGCAAGCTCAGCGCACCCGGGACTGACTCGGCTGCGGGAATGCTGCCCCTCTGCACTGGGCAGGGGCACATTTTTAGGTCAAGACTGCTTCAGGCAGCTCATTGTAAAGAGCTCCTGGAACATCAGAACTCCGGCTAGATGTTTCAGACTGTGGTTTTAACTGGAGCAGTGAGTCATCTCTGTGCTTTGCTGACACACGTGGTTGTCAGTGAGCAGGTCACAGAAATAGGAAAATACTGGATTGTTCTGAAAAGCTTGCAGTGTTCAGGACAGGCAGTGACTCACCCAGCCTCCCTGGCTCACTAGCCACTCGCGCTTAGATGAGACGAGCGCATCCGTGATGATCCCTGCCAGCGAGCTGATGCACTTCTCCTGGTTTATGCTTTTCAGGTGTTTCGCAACAAAGGCACCAAACGAGATGAGCGTCACCACTCGACCCCAGTTTGTTACTCCATCACTGAACATGTGGGCAGCCACTTCACACACCAACTGTAGATCTTCCTCTTTCTGGATTTCCAGCTTCCGAAACATTCCTGCAAGAGATGCTGGTTTAGAGGCAGGCACACACATGACACTGAATACCCCACAAGGCCACCAGTGAGAAGATGCAGCCCCCATGCTCTACATCCAAAAGCTGTTAAGAGTCACTGCTGAGTGTCAGTGACAGAGAGCAAGTACCTGGCTGCTTCTGCAGAGGGCTCTGCTGCTCACACTTGCCTGGGCCAGACAAAAAACAGCCCATAACCCATTTCTAGTTCCTTCCTCCCCACCTGAGGCACAGCTTCCATCTCTGTGCACGTCACATTCCCCTATGTCACAAGGGCTTTAAAGCCCCACCACATCAGAACCACAGCACAGAAGTCAGTTTCCAGCCTGGCGCAAGCCCTGCCCCTCCAGCTGAAATGAGGGACAGTCACCTACAACGAGGCAGATGCGTTGCCATTTTATTAATGTGGTTTTAGTGACTGCATCAACAGAATTTCCCAGTTTGGCCTGCAGTGCTGCCTCACGAATAAGCAAACAAGACAAGCCTTTACGAAACTGAAAGGCATTGCTTGTTATTGCTCAAACTAACAGGAAGCCTTCCTGAATCCAGTTCCTCTTCTGCACACACAAAGGTAACCATCCCTACAGAAGCCTCAGATACCAGCACCAGCCCACACTGGTCTGAACATTCCTCCCAAGTGTGGCTCATTCAACAAGCACGCCCATGAATTTGGCCAGGGTAACTGAACCCACAGTCAGCACAGCTAAGGATGCGAGGAAGAAACTGAAGCCCTTTGCATTAAAAACAAAAAACTGGAACATACTCCCGCAAGAAGGAAGGCATTTCACCACACACTGTCTCAGGAGGAAACACAGACGCTACCCCTTCTGTGTCAGGCACCATCCTGATCTGAGATCAGATGTCGTAGAGCATTCCAAAAGCAGTCCCAGCACGAGCCCAGAGGCCAGCAGTTCAGCCCCACTACCCATGGCTCAGGCTAGCCCCAAAAGAGCTCACTGCCAAGTTACATGAAACCAGTCAAAATGGTCAGTTCTCATTTCTAGTACATTCCCAGGACACTCTGCAGTGAGAACACCTGCTCATCCAAGCCCAGGCACTGGGGTTCAAGTTTCTATGGCTATTCTAGGATTCATCAGAAATGAGCAAAATCCATTAAAACAGCTACAACCCAAGCACATTGTCCAAGAGAATTTCTCCCCCAGAAACCTCGTTCCACCCAAGCCAGGGGTGTGAGGAGTTTAAACTCCTGAGTTAACTAATCTTGGGGCACTTGGGATTATTTGCATATAGTTATGCTGAACAAAGCAGGATGCAAGGAGGAACTGGGGCTAATCTGTAACTAAATTATCTCCTCTGCACACGTTACCAGCGGTTTTTCTGCCTCCCAATAGAACAAAGTTCAGTTTCATTTTTCATCACTTCTCAGCTGTTTTAACTCCCTCGAAACCAGGGCCACATCCCATCCGGTAAATGACCGGACCGAGAGCTCAAGCACCACCACCACCCCCCTTCCCCTGGCTGGGGGGTGGGGGTGGCAGAGAGGCCTTACTCCAGCCCCAAGGGCCAGCTCCAGCCTAGGCCTCTCCCAGCCGCTGCTATGCAGCCTGCAGCCCCCCCACACACACACACGGGGCAAAGGGAGCAGACATGGGGGCAGGATCTCCCGGCGATCCACATCCCTGTACCCCTCTCTTCTAGGGACAAGCCCCCAGAGACCCCCACGACTCCACACTGGGAAGGGATGGGACCGGAGCCCATAAATCACCTCCAAAGGAGGGAAACTGGGTCCCATGCACCCCCGTGGCCTCACGCCCTCCTGCCCAGGCGGGCCCACAGCAGGACCCGAGGCGCCCCCACCCCACACACCGCCCGTTCCCCGCCCCTCGCAGAGGAGCTGGCCGCCAGTCACCCTGGAAGGCGAGCTCGTGTTTCTGCATGACGCCGTCGCCGACTCTCCGCAGCGTCTCCAACGCCTTCTCCATCACGGCATCGCCCGACCTGCCAGGCCCGCTTAGCAGCCCCGGGAAGAACTTCTTCACGCCGGGCTCAACCTCGCCGGCCACCTCCCGCAGGTACCGACTGATGATCTCCAGCGAGTCCTGCCGCAGCCCATCGGGCGGCTCCGGCAGCCCGGGCGGCGTGCCGGGCAGCGAGTCCCCCGCCGGGCCGCGCTCAGCCTCGGGCTCGCAGCCGTCCAGCTCCTCCTCGGGGGTCCACAGCGCGCCCGGCCGCGCCACGGGAGGCAGCGCCGCGCAGGGGGCCGCGCCACAGCCAATCAGCGCGCGGGGTACCTCAGGGCGGCCGGCGGCTGCCCAGGTCCCCGCGGAGCCAATCAGGCCCCGCGGTACCTCAGCGGCGGCCGCCGCGCCGGGGGCTGCTGCGGCGGCCGGCGGCGGGGCCGGGCCCCCCCCCGGCGAGGCGGGCGCCGAGGCGGGCGCCAAGGCCGGCCCGCTGCCGCCGCCACAGCAGAGGTTGAAGCCGATGACGGCGTTCCGCTTCACGGCGAACATGGCGCCCAGCCCTCCACGGCAGCGACCTGCGCGGGCGTTGAGTGTCGCTGCCGCTTATATGGTGGCGGTGACGCCACGCGGGGTGCGGCGGGGCGGGGCGAGGCCGCGCCGGTTCCACTTCCGGCCCTGCTTCCGGCGGGGCCCCGTCGAGGGAACGGTACCATGGGGGTGGGGGCCACGCCTCGCCTGGCCGCGGCTTTTTGGGGTGAAAAAGGGGCGAAATGGTCGCCGCCTCCGCGGAGGTGCGCTCCCTCCGCCGGACCTTGCTTCGGCCCCACGACACCGACGCCCTCCCCCTGCCCCAGGCCCTGCCAGGCCCCACACCGAGTACCCCCCCCACCCCCGGTGCAGCCGGGCCCTGCTGTGGACCCCCGGCCCTTCTTGGTCCCCTGCAACAGCCCCGCAGTACTGCAGGGTACCTCCGTGCTGATACGCCGCCCCTCCCCCCCCCCCCCCCCCCCAGCACCACCAGGCCCTGCCATGCCTCCCCCACCCCAGCACCACGGGGTGCTGCAGTGCCCCAAGTCCCCCTGGCAAAGCTGGGCCCCACCGTAGCCCCCCCATGGCACGGGGTACACAGTCCTTGCAGCCTGCACCATTTTCTGAGGGGCCACATGTTCCTCCCCTGCCTCAGCCCTAGTTTTCTTTCTGGTTTTTGCAATACAAAGCATCCCCCGGCAAGGCCGTGAGCATGCAGCCAGCAGGACTGAAGCCCTGGCACATGCGGGGAGCCAGGACGCCCTTGCTGGTGTACGCCAAAAGGGCTGCTTGGAAGTGGGGAGTGTGATGTGCTCTGGTGAGACCCCCCCCCGGGGCACTGCATCCAGCTCTGGGGTCCTCAGCACAGGAAGGACACAGACCTGTTGGAGCGGATCCAGAGGAGGCCACAAAAATGATCAGAGGGCTGGAACAGCTATGCTACGAGGACAGGCTGAGAGAGTTGGGGTTGCTCAGCCTGGAGAAGAGAAGGCTCCGGGGAGACCTTATTGCAACCTTTCAATACTTACAAGAAAAATGGGGATGGACTTTTTAGTAGGGCCTGTAGTGACAGGACAAGGGTGATGGTTTTAAACTAAATGAGGGGAGATTCAGACTAGATATAAGGAAGAAATTGTTTACACTGAGGGTGGTGAGACACTGGCCTAGGTTGCCCAAAGCTAGATGCCCCATCCCTGGAAACATTCAAGGTCAGGTTGGACAGGGCTCTGGGCAACCTGATCTAGTGGAAGACGTCCCTGCTCACGGCCAGGGGGGTTGAATAGATGACATTTAAAGGTCCCTTCCAACCCAAACTATTCGATGATTCTATGTTGCTTCCCACCTGCTCAGCATTTTACCTGGATCTGGTTAAAGCCCTCTCTGACTTTGGCTTGCTTAGCTGGATGCTCATGGGGAAGTGCACCATTTCTTCCAGTCATCGGTGGGTTGCCTCACATCTCTCCCGTTATTTGCAAACTCCTTGCATCCGCCGGCTCCGTGAGGGCTGTGGTGTCACAAAGTAGGGCAGTGCCCTGTGACCTCGGGGCTGCGGGCAGGATCCAGCCATCTGTGAAATGGCTGGTGGGTGCCCCCAGAGGCCAGACCTGCTCTGCCATCACCCATCACCTGGGACACCCCAGGGGCACTTTGGCCAGTCTCGGCATCGCTAGGGCACCGGCTCTCAGTTGTGGTCTTCTCTGGCCACAGGCCCCTCCTTCACATCCGGGACTCTGCCTGATGCCCTCAAAATCTGCACCAGTTAGGGCAAAATTTAGCTGGGGAAGAAGCCTGTGCCAATGCAGGTGGCTTTGCTCTGGGCAGTGAGGAAGGAAAGGAGGTCTCCCAAGCACCCCTTTGCCAGACCCCTTGCCAGGACCATGTCCCTGGGCGCTGCACTCTGCTCCATCGCTGCCTCTCGGAAAGGCCAGGATGGAGGGAGAGGCATGGGGGCAAAGGTGGCTGCCGTCCTGCAGAGCTCACTCACCTGCAGGGGATTTCTGCCTGTGGAGCCAAGCACCAGTGCAGCTCAACCCTCTCCAGCCTCAGGGCCTTTTTGTGCCTAACAAGACCCCACACACTGGAAACTGGCATTTGGGGCCCCCAGAAATCACATCCCCAGTTACCCCCTCTGAAAGCAGGAAAGAGTTTCTCTGCAGGCCCAGATGGCAGACAGGTGGCCAGGCCAGCAACGCCAGGGACACATGCCAGGGCCTCTCTGAACCACCGCTCTGTCCAAAGGCCACCCAAATACCCTGCGGCAGTGGAGCTCCAGCCCCCACCTAGGAAGGTGACATCAGCCCCAAGTCATCCAGCTGAGGTGCTACAGCGTCACCAAACCAAGACATGATAAGAATGAGATGCTGGACCAGGGGCCGCAGCATGGGAGGGTTTCTGGTTTCCCCTGCAGAGGCAGGTGGGCTCACTGCTGAACCCCAACAGCCCTGTGAAAGGGATCCGGGAAACTCCCACCCACCCTGACAGCAGGGCCTTGGGGGCAGGGGATCCTTGGGATTGGGGGGGGGGGGGGGGGACGACGACACAGGGACGGGGACAGGGAGGGAACCCCAGATGTGGGGAGAGAACACCAGCACAGCTCCTCAAATGCGTCTTTCCGCTCCAGGGAGGCAGTGAGGACACAGGGAGCTGCCACTGTTAAGAAGCCCCTGTCTAGTCAGCATTTTTGGGGATAGAAACTGCAGCAAACCCAAGCCTCTGTCACTGTCCTGAGCATCAGCATGCACCAGCAGGAACAGCAGAGGAGAAAGCTTCAGTAAGCACAGGGAACAGCACCATCCTGAATGCCCCAAAGTGCTCTTGACCTGGATCTTGCAAGAAGCAGGGACGTGCATCCACCCCATGTGCCCCTTCACCCCCTCACCAGCTCCTTTCCCAGCTGCTGCCCCCACAAACCAGGGCAAGAGCACAACCGGGTCACACTGGGGTCCAGCAAGACAAAACCCAGCCCCCTCAAAATCCTTGCTGTGGCCCCAAGGAATGCGTCCTTGTCGGGAAGCGAATTCTTGGCACCCGGAGCAATAACAGAGGCGAGGTCGGCTTGCTCTGGCAGCTTGGGGCAGCGCCCGGCACATATTTCCCCGGCAGTTCCAAGCTTTACAGCACAAACAAACACCGGCACATACTTGGCACGAGGCTGGAACAGTGCGTCCCTGTGCAAACACCCAGCCCTGGCCCCTGCTGTGAGGTGGGCTTGAGGGGCTGCAAAATGGCCAACTGGGGGTGGAAGATGCAGGGCAGAGGCTTCAGGCAGCTCTAGGGAAGGTCAGTGGGTTTGTCTGAACAGCGGCCCACCCCAGTGACGCCATCGGCTGGGCTGTTAAACTCTAGAAAGGAAAGATGTGACATCAAAGCTGAAACCCCAGAGTTAAAGCCTCCGGGATGGCTGCCAATGGAGACACAGAGGGAGCCACAGTGGGGCGGTGTGGGAGGATGTCACTGTGGGGCAGCCCTGACCCCTGAGGAGGGCACCAGGAGCCCCTGCCCCACAGCATGGAGGGGGGGCAGGGATTTGTTTAGAAGGCAGGAGGATAAAAACCACCTCCCCCTGTGCTCCCTCCCCTGTTTCTCAGCTGTGAGCGATGGTGGCTGGTGGCCCCGCTTGGCCCCTGGCCCCTGTGGCTGCAGAATGGGATGGACCCCATGCCCCCCCCTCCGCCCATGCACATCCAATACACCCCATGGCCCCATTGCTGCACACCCACACACCCCATACCCACCCAAAACACACCTTCTTGCCCCATGCACACCCCAGAGCCCTATGTATACCCCACGGCCATGTCGCTGGGGGACAGCCCCACGGAGACACCAGGGCCCAGCACATATAACCCCATAGCCCCCCACACACCCCCATAGGCCCCATCACCAGGGTACAGTCCTACAAACACCCCACAGCCCCACTGCCAAGGGTTGGCCGCCTGCACAGCCCATAGCCCCATTGCTAGGGGACAGCCCCATGCAAATCTGACAACCCCACTGCTGGGGGTCAGCTCTCCCTGCACCCTATAGCTGGGGATGAACACCCCATGGCTCCATTCCTGGGGGACAGCCCCACACACACTCCATAGCCACACAGCCCACAGAGAAGGGTACCACACTGCTCACATATCCAGGGGGTGGGGGAGATGTTGCACAGTGTTAGCTGAAATGAGCCCTGAAAGAGGAGGAGGAAGAAAGGGCAGAGACTTTAAGCAATTTCGCCGAGGCCCGTCAGGGTCTCTCCATGTGCCTTCTCCCACCCGGTGCCCATCCCTGGGGTGCAGGAGCATGGCCACACCTGCCTTCCCCGCCTCAACAAAACCCCGCATGGGCTCAGCCAGCCAAAGCCCTCCCTCTGTGCCCCATCCCACCCCACGGCTACACTTTGATGGCCTTGCTCAAGCTGCACAAGTCCCTCAGCACCCCAACAGTTGGTGCTAAATGTGTCTTTCCTCCTGCTGGTTCACCCCAACAGCCCTGGGGACATCGAGCCTCCCACCGCTACCAGCCTCATCCTTGTAGTAATATTTTACAAGGAGCAGAGGATGAGAATGCAAAGGCCTCCGAGATCCAGGGCAGTTCCCACTGCACCCCTTCCCATGAGAGGTGGGCAGTGGGGCAGACAGTATCATCACTCCCTCGCTGCCTGCCTGGCTCTGGGGGTGGAATGGAAATAACTCTGCTCCACAGCTACTACCCTTGTATGGAATTGCTCTTGCTGGTTCTCATCCTGTGTTGTCACAATCACTTCCCCTCCTGTGCAAGCACGCCTGGCATTTCCGGAAAACCAGGAAAGCTGTGGTTCGAGAGCTGTCCCCTCCCTCTGCCCCCTCTCAGCACACAGGCAGCCCCCAAGCTGCAATGCCTCTTGCATTCTTCACTATATTTCCTTTTTTTTTTTTTAAAAAAAAGCAAGCATAGCACTTTAGAAGAGAGGAGAGATGAACATGTAAAAAATTATATATTTTTTTTATATATATGATTCATATCTATTTACAACATGGCTGGGACAACAGAACATCCAAGGAGGTTGCACAGCCACTGCCAGCGCCACCCTGGCCAGGTCACTCAGGGTCTGGAAAGGTAACGGAGACCAAAGCACGGACCCATGGTACCAAGTGGGCAGCCCTCAATCCCACTACACTCCTTGCCCGCTCCACAAAGAGAAAACTGTCCTCCGTGGCCATGGGGCCGGCAACGGAGCCCCTTGCTCAGAGTGCCCTGATGAGTAGAGCTCTGGCTGGTTTACTCCAAACTACCTGAAGGCAGACACAAGCATCTGAGCACACCCTTAGCAAACACTCTCCTGGGAAGCAATACCACGTTCCTTGCTCCAGCCAGCAGCAGGAAAGCACGAAACAGGTTCTCAAGACAGCCTGAGTCAGCCAGCCAAGAACATATGTAAGGAAAGCCATGCCCTGCCTTGGTTTCTCCTGACCTGATGGGAATCCCTAAAGAAAAAAAAAAAAAAAAAAAAAAAAAGGAAAAAAAGAAGAAAAAGTCCACTCAACTTCTCGACTTCCTTTTGCCCACATGCCTTCAAAACTGGGCCTAAACCGGGCAGGTTTAGCACTGCCCTGGCACAGGTATGCCAAGACCTTCTGCTGCACAGGATGGGAGGCCGCTTCATCTCCGCTGCGTGAGGAGCGGACAGTATATGCACCGAGCACGCACATTGTTCTGCAGGCTGGAGCCATCACACCAACTTTTTGTTTTGTTGTGGTTCCCCACCCCCACCCCCGGCCTGGAACAAACTAAAGGCAAGAAGAAAAAAATGGGAGAAAAAAGAAAAGAAAGAAATCAAACCTTGGGGTGCCTGATGTCAACACAGGTTTGCCTCTATGCTCCTCTCTTCCTAATCTCCACACTCTCTGTCTCTGGTGTTTTTTTCCCTTCTGGGGTGGTTATTCCCAGTCCTGCCTCTCTCCCTCCAGAGATCAGCTCCAACAGCTCACATCTGTCTCACTGACTGCTGCTGGCCCCCACTTTGTAAGCACTGAAGTCTGGGCATGAGGCAGGGGCTGCATGTGACCAGACAGGGCTCTGACTGCCTGCTTGGCCACATTCTCACAGTGTCCCAAGCGCCCTGCTGCTGGTGGGATTCAGCTCACCACCTTTTGCCACCTACCCAGCAGCCGGGAGAGGAGCTGTCTCTCACCTCTGCCAAGGCAGACAGCCTCGCTGGCCAGAACTGACCAGGGAGAGAGAAACTGTCCCCAAACCCTCTGGGGCAGCTGTGAGCCTCACACTGTGCCCCTCCATCACAGCCACACTTGGGTGCAGCTGTGGTGGGGCTCTACCCCCGAAACAGCAAATGCCTCATCGCAGCTCCAAGCCATGAGGACTGTTTCAAACACTGCCCGTCCCCCCTCCTACAGCCATCAGACACATCCTCCCCTCCTGTGAGCTCAGCTGCTTTGTCCAAGCAGGGGACAGATCCCAGGCAGTTCAGCCCAACAACACAGCCACGTAATTTTTTGTGTATCAGCTAATTTCTTCACTTAGCAGCTCTAACGCACACACCTAACTAAACTTCCAGATCATGTAGTACACCTTTTGCCCAGCCAGTTCTTCCTCTGCAGACACCCAACACCTGAAAAGCATTCACACACCACAGCTCCAAGCTCTCCCCTCCTACCCGGTACCAAGCAAACAGCAAGCGACACCTCTGAGCACTTTCCTGCTTCTCCTGGGGCCGCTCGACTCTCCCAGCGAGGAGGCAGCGCTTCAGTGGCTCTGCAAGCGAGGATGGTTTCAAACAGCATGAAAATTAAGGCAGCAAACCCACTCGCTAAAAAGGAACGGCCCAATCAAATCTGCCTGTGCCTCCCAGGCTACTGACACCTCTTGCTCGCCTTCTCGGTTTTGGTGTGTGTTCGCTGTAAATACTCAAATAACTATGTGGATTCTGGTGCTCCCGTCCCTATGGTACAGTGAAGTTCAATCCATTTAGCCAAAAGAAAAAAAGAAAATAGGAAAAAACCCAGCCTGTGAGTGCAGGCTACCCTGCCAGCTTGCTGGTTACAAGCGAGGATTTTCTCTGCGGGAGGTCCTGAGGTGTCGGGATGTGATCTCCTGTCACCAGGTTCTTGTCTGGCCCCGCAGTTGGCAACTGCTTGTTCTTCATCTTTGCCTTGGCCATGTTGTAGTCACCAGAATCGAAGTATTTTTGCTGGAAGAGGGAGAGGAATTTGGGTTACTTTGATTTGCAGGAGTGTGGGGACACAGCAGAGATACAGACACCTGACCACAAATACAATCCTTTAAGGAGCTGCTGGGGTTGCTCAAAACCAAGTCACCAAAACATCATGCAAGGGGAAAATCCAAGCAAGGGAGCCTGGCCCGATTTAAAAGACCTTTAGCACCCACCCACAAACCCCAGAGGGACTCCGACCTGCCCCAGCTGGAATAAGCTTTGCCCCATCGCAGCTGCCTGTCTGACTCAAGACACCAAGGTACATTTTCCTCCTTTCACCCAACTTTGGGTGTTTGTAGCCTGTGAACTTTCACTGCTTGGTGTGGCGCTTGCTGGGTAAAGACCAGGTTTGTCCTGCTCTGCCCTTGCACCACACTCAGGGTGACAGGGATTCAATCCTGGTCCAGAGACCCCAGACAGCCAAACGCAGGCACAGCCACATCAGCAGATGTCTCCAGGCAGAGGCTCAGCTACAGTGGCAAACCCAGGGGACGTTTGCTGATACAGTTCATTCTGGTTTGGTAAGCTGATGAGCCAGTGTGACAGAGGCAGGATTTTCTCCCCAGGGAGCACAGCCTGGTCGGTGCCAAGGCCTTCGCCAGACTGTCCAACAAGCGAAATGACGCAGGGAAATGCCTGCGAAGACACGCCCAGAGTACACCTCCCTGCTGCACAGCACCACCGACCCAGGGTTCAAAGGGCATTTTTCTCCCTTATCACATACATCACTATGGGACTCTGTGCTCCTTCACGGTACTGCTTCACCCCCCACAGCAGCATAGGAAAAGCTGAACACCAAAGCAGAGCTTGCGCTGATGCTACAGACAGAGCTTTGCTGGGCAAAAGGAGCTCTGAAGAGCCCAGTTCTGCCCCAATGCACCATCAGCCCCAATGAGCCCAGTCCCAACCAAAAGCCCTTCCCTGCCTCCACACCAAGGCATTAAACAACCCTCGTTTCTGTGCTTGCTTTAAGAGCTGGTACCTAAAACAGTCCTGGTGATCACATCAACAGTGAGAGCGAGTGTGCACAGCAGCTGCTCAGGCAGAGGGGACAGCTGTCAATACAAACTGAAAGGGAAGCAGCAGGACAGAGCCAAACGCTGCGCAGTGTGACACAGAGACACCGTGTGTTCAGAGCTGGGGAAGGCACGCAGCCACTGGCTGCCAGCAGCTCAGGAGGGATTTACGTTTTCTGCACCAGCCTCCGCAAGGAGGAGAGCCAGCAGTGACAACCCAAGCAGGCTACAGATGGCTCTTCTACAAGATGGAGAAGGATTTAATTACATTTCCAGGGAGCACAGTCAGACAGTTGGCTTTTTACACTGGTGCCAGCAATGGAGATGCTGCCAGCTGACTCACTGGCATTCTCAGTGCCCTTTGCACCAGCCCAGAACAAGGCAAAGTGCAGACCAGAGAGAAAAACTCAGGCCAGCAGCATCTCGGTGGCCCACTGAACCCCAGGGGAGCACAGCAGCAGGTGGGGGGGGATTTATGCACTTGTTTCACCTCTAGACCCCAGGTTTCGGGCCAGGGTTTGGAGGACAGGGTGGGATCCACTGCTGGGGGAGACACGTAGAGCAAAACCACCCAAGAAGCGGCAGCTTTTGGATTCTGAGCAACAAGACCTTCTCACTTGACCACAGCAGCCCTCACTGCTTTGGGCTTGTGCCCACTGGGTGCCATGTCCAGCGCAGGCACTGAAAGGAGCCTGGCCCATGGGTTCAAGAGACTTTTTGACCTGGGGAATTTTGGTGTGACTCCTCTGTCCTGGTTAGAGCTTGGCTGCCTGTGCCATTGAGGGAGGAGAGGACGCGGACGAGCAATGGCTAAGAAAAATACCCCTTTCTGCAGTCTCTTCATGAGGAAGTCGGAGCCTCCAGGCTTCTGGCCTAGGTTGGGGTATTTGGCCTTCAGTTTCGCCTCTTCTGCTCTCTCAGGGGTGACGGTTTCCTTCTCTTGTGTGTCCTGAAAAACAAAGAGGGGGGGCAGAAAGCCCTTCAGTCCCACAGAAACACACACACCTGTGATGCCGTAACACAATATTCAGCAGGGCGTCCAAACCCCAGCACCTGG
The DNA here is from genome assembly GCF_035582795.1 of Mycteria americana. NCBI lineage: Eukaryota > Metazoa > Chordata > Aves > Ciconiiformes > Ciconiidae > Mycteria > Mycteria americana. Next base: position 898,166 of record NW_027445640.1, read on the forward strand.
CTTGCCAAGGAAGGTGTCATCCCCTGGAAAACCCAGACGCACTCAGAGAATATTACAAAAACACCTTCCCAGCCAGAAACAGCTTTTGCCTCCAGTACCTGTGGAAATAGGCTGAGACCCTCTCCCTGCCTCCTTCCCAGACGGGAGCCCCTGCAGGTGACATTTGGCTTTGCAAACTGGGCTTAAAACATCACTGCAAATTGCTACCGGACAAGCGTCTTCCCCTGACCAGCAACAGGTCAGACCAGCATCGACAAACACCAGTCCAGAGCTGCCCAGCATGACAGGCTCCGGCAGCGCACTGCAGTGCTGGGAGGGTTCAGCCTTGCTGCGCCCCGTTGCAGTACAGCTGAGATGGAAGAAACCCTTCTGCTCCAAAACCAATTTATTGGGAATGACAACAGGCACAGGCAGCAAAGCAGCGTTTTAGTGCCTCTTTCACAGCCACAGGAGTTTCAGGATGTTCCGGGAAGGCACCCAGCCCACTTGAAGCCTGGGACCCCTGGGGCCAATTGCAGCAGGAGGCGCCAGGCCCTGGTTGTCGCCTGGTCCCTCTGCAGGGGCTTTGAGACACACACACACACACCCCCCCAACCCAGCTATTGAAGAAGCATCAGCTGAGCAATGATGCCTGAAAGGGGGGTTCCCAGTGCAGGGCTTGGGACCTGCTCCCCAACCACCAGCCTCTCTGGGATCTGCAAGGAAGGGCTGCAGGCCTGGGGACAGGAGCTTCAGTCTGGGGTGGGAAGGAGTCAGGGTCCTAGCAGGGCCTGGAGAGCCTCACCCACAGCAAGGCCGAGTTCTGGCTGGCCACCAGTCCAGCTCCAACAGGAACACGTCACTGCTGGCCACCTCTACCAGCAGCCACCTGGGGCCAGGCCACCACGCAAGTGCAAGTTGCTGTTTCACGGGATGTTGGCAAGGGGTGTTTTTCATCCCTGTTCCCTTTCCAGCAGGGACAATGCTGGCAGACTTGGCAGCAGCAGCTCTGCTCCTGCCAGCCCAGCTGCACCGATGGATGCCATGTGCATCTTCTCCCCAGTGCTGAGGCCCTGAACCTCTCCCAGCCCACCAGAGATGACACACTCCATAAAATAAGCATGCCAGAACACTGCCACCACAAGCCTCTGCCCCATCTGTGAAACAGGAAAGCCCTCGGCATCGGACAGGACCAGCAAGCTGGCAGGATGAAGGTGGCAATCATGCAAGGTGGAGGCAGGTGGGATGGGAGTCCCAGACTCCCCAAGGATGAGGCACTGAAGCTCGGCCTGGTGATGTTAAGGGGACGTGCTCCTGTGTGTTCGACTGCCGGGACTTCCCTTCCCAGGTGGCCAAGAGCGGAGCTGGAGCCCGCAAGCCCCCAGGTTGGAAAGCATTGCTGGCACTGCAAGAGGTTTCCAATGTGATCTTCTACTGGGGCTGACCCGGGGAAGAAGCTTTTTGCAGCATGGCTTCTCCCCCCAGAAGCTGTGACAGCACGCACGCGAAGGCTGCCACGGAACAGCTCCTTGGCTGCATCGCGACAAGACAAAGCAAACCTGAGTTAATGGCAGCTCCCGACAGTCACAACTGGGACAACTGGAGCTGGGAGCAGCAGCATGATGCGCAGGCTTGGCACATCCCACTCGGAGCCCCAGCCACATAGGCTCCTCCTCACGCCCCCATCCATGGGGGTCCCCAGGAGATCGAAGGGGGGAGCAAAGGCGGGGGAAGGTGCTGAGAGTCTCGTCACGATCTTCAGCTCCTGCATGCTGCAGGGCTTCGCCCACACACAGCCTGAAGGAGCCTGGCTCTTCTTACCCGTCTCCATGACAGCTCCAGGAATAAGAGCCGCGGCCAGTGCACGCCAGTCAGCCCTGCCACAGAGCCAGGCACCCCACAAGCCCCAACATCAGATGGGTCGAGGGGGGGGGTTGGCAGCAGGAGCTGAAGCTTTGCCCCCCACAACCCTTCCATCATCTCAGCCTGATCTCCTCAGTTCTTCATCTCCAAGTCTCCTTCCTCCCTGCCCAGCTGCAAACACCACTGGCTCCTGTCACCCAGTCTCTCCCACACTGTCTGGGGTACATCGCTGCACCCTGCTGTTTGCCCACCTCGTGGGCACCACTTCTGCAGCACCTGGCAGAGTCAACACCGCGCCAGCGTCCTTAAGACCTGCCAGCAGACCCCGGGGCTGCCCACGGCGGTGCCTCCCATCATGTCCCTCCACCATGGAACAGCGCCCACCACCTTCTCTCAGTGCCTGAAAGGCAGCACAACTGCCTCCTTCCTACGCCCACCCCCAGAGCTAAATTAACACCAGGGAAGTGGAAAAAGCTTCTCCTGCTGCGACGTCAAAGCAAGGCCACGCTGGCCACAGGGGGATTGCTGAAGGTGGCCGGCAGCGGGGGAAGGCAGCAGCTCTGCCTGCACCCCGGAGTGCGTCCGACTGCCCCGTGGGGGCTCAGGCTCGCACCCGGGGATGCAGCAGCCGCTTGAGCCGCCTGGAACCATTGCCCAGCCCCGCTCTCCGATGCCAGCCTGGTTCCCCCGATGCCTGCAGGCAGCTCTGCCCCACCGGGGCCAGCAACAAGCCACAGCTAGGGCTCATCGCTCGTCCACTCAGTCCCTGCGGTGGTCCAAGGGGGGAACCTGGCGAGGCTGAAGCCAACGCCGGTTTTCGGGGGGCTGCGGCACCCCGGCGTGCCCGTGCCCCTGCCCCGAAAGGGCCTCACCCAGCTGCTGATGGGGCAGCCGGGTCCCCCCGAACCACACAGCCCTCCCCCCAGCCCGCAGCCAGGCCCAGCCCCTCAGCAGCGGGGCGCACCCCAGGGCAGCCCCCAGCCCCCCGCCCAGACACCCCCGCGGGCCGCACCCGCCAGCTCCCCCTCCCGCCCCAGCACTCCCCAGGAAACCCCCAGCCCCCTCCCATCCCAGTAAGCACCATTCCGGTACTCCCCAATACCCACAAGCCCCCCATGCCAGCGCTTCCCAGCACCCCCTCACCCCAAAGCCCTCTCCCACCAGTGCCCCCCAGTATCCCACAAGCCCCCACGCACCCCCCCACGCCACCATCGAGACCAAGCTATCCCACCACTCCTGCCGGAAGTCCAACCCCCACCAGCCCCACATCCAATGAAACACCAGCATTCATCAGAAGGACAACAGACTAACCAATCCGCGCACAGGGCTGTGAAGACCAACGTGCGGCCGAGCCAATGGGAGCCGGCCGGGCCCGCCCCAGGGTTCCCCACCTGTTTCTCCTGCCCAGTCTCCTCCGCGCGGGTGCCGGTACCGAGCGGGGCTGCCATGGCGGGGGCTCCGCGCTCCCTCCGCGCCCCGCGCTCCCTCCGCTACGTCCGGCCCCGCGCTCTGCTCCAAAATGGCCACCGCCGCCCCCTAACGCCTCAGCTGACTGACAGGCGCGCTGCCCAATAGGCATAGGGAGGCGGCCGCGGTGACATCATACCTGACCAACCAGCGCCCGCGGTGGAGGCGGGGAGAGTGGCGGGGCGGGGCCGCCCCGGCTGGCGCGGCCACTGGCCCGTGGGAAGTGAGGCAGCACAACGTGGGCGGGGCAGGGGGCCCGGGCTGCAGCATCCCCGGCCCCGCCCAGCGCGGCGCTTTCCCGCCGCGGGAGCGGGAGGCGACGCCGGGGACACCCTCACACGGCCCGGCCCTCCTCGCCCTCCTCCTCCCCCCGGGGAGCCGGGGCCTGGCAGCGGGGCCCCCACGGCCACCCCCAGTGCTGCCGGGGCTGGAGCAGCTGCTGGCGGGGTCCGGCACCCACAGCAGCGCGAAACCTCCAGCGCAGGGCCCGGGGCGGGGGGAGTTGGTGCGGCTCCTGCCCCCCTCCCCGGCTGCCTCACCTGCCCGCTCCCAGCCCCCACTGGCAGCGGGGACCCCTGCCCCGGCCGGCTGCGTGTGTGCTGGGTGCCGCCGGGCCCCGGGAGCACACCGCGCTGCAGCACCGGCCCCGCTCGAGGCGCGGCGGGGGAGAGGCGCCTGTGCGAGGAGGGGGCCGCCCCCACCCACGGATTTCGGGGACCCCCTGGCAGCACCCACGTGGAAGGGGATGGGAGAGCCTTCGGGAACCCGAGGCAGATGGAGGGCCGGGAGGGGACAGGCCCGTGGGGAGGCAAGTGGATCCCGGGGTGATGCCACCTGGCTGGTGCCACCTGCAGCCCAAGGTGCCCCCCACGCCTGGGCTACACAGGAAGGGGGGCAGGAGATGGCACTCGGCCCCACCGCCTGCAGGCACAGCACTCAGTGCAGGCAGGGAGCAGCAGCTGAGACTCAGCAAGTTCATGACACAAGTGCCACCAGCACCTCCAGGGACCCAGAGGACTCCCTCTGCCTCACCAGAGCACTGCCAGCACCCCTTCAAATGCAAACCTCATTATTAGAAAGGGCAGCTGGACCCACCACAGCTACAGACGACAGATTTCAATATCCAGGACTCCCTTGGGCTGCAGAGCAATACATTTAAATGAACTACAGAAGATTAAGGTAGTGGAAGAAGGGGGGGATTTAAAAAAAAAAAAAAAAAAAAAAAAAAAAAAAAAAAAGAAGAAGTCACAGTTTAACTCTTACTAGAAAGCAGGGGCACAGCCCAGGGCAGGGCTCCACGGTCTTTGCAGAGCTGCTCCTCCATAGCAACACGTGCCAAGGGCTTTCAGCTGCCCCGTGCCAGCCAGCACGTGGGGTGGTCCCAGCTGCCGGACATCCCCAAACCGCCCCCCTGCCCACTCCACTGCCCCCACCCCGCCGCAGGAGAACATTGCTGTGCCCTGTATGGGAATCTGCATTGCCCAGGCAGCTCAGAGGCAAGACCTGTGCGTGGAAGAGGGGGCCACAGAGGCAGCTGGACAAGCCGGCGCACCAGGAGCGCACAGGGAGCACAGGCTGTTCCGCAACCCCGTTTCTGCTGTGGTTTGGCCCATCTGAACAGCTTGGTTCCTGCACGCAGAGGCAAGGCTGGGCTCTGCCACCTCCCAGCTCTGCACTGGCCTGAGAAGAAAGCCCACAGGCAAGGAGCGCTGGAAGGGGAGCAAAGAGCCGCCACCACCTCTCCCTGGAAGCACCAGCCTTTGGAAGAGTGTGGGACCTGCCCACACAGGTGTGCTCTCACCCTCCCACCCCTGCCTGGAGAGGGGAGAGCAAACCCCTCTCCCATCTCCCCAAGCTGAGCCCACCCGCTGCTGCAAGAACTCCATGCCCAAATATCCCTGGCCTCACATTGAGGGGGTGAGGCTCCTCCACCTGGTTTGGGGGGGGGGGGGGGGTTCAGGAGCTTTTTAGGACTTATTGAAGGCTGCCAGGACAGCCCAGATCATCTCTGCGCCCCTGGCTTTGGCCGCTTCCACCTCAGGGTCCATATCAAGGAGGCCCTTGGTCCTGTTCATTGCCACATCGTACTTGTCATCTGCCAGGCTGGCAAAAACGTTCTCTAGCACGTCTGAGGAGTGGGCCAGCACCAGGAGAGCCAGAGTCCTGCGGTCCATGCGGTGGGGATCGTTCACCCACCGCTCCAGCATGCTCTCCTGGAGCTTCTTCACCAAGCGCTGCTTCTCAGTGGCATTGCTGATGGGGTGGGTGGTCATGTCAAAGAGCAGGAAGTTCTGCTTCTCCGTGGTGAGGATGCCCTTCTCCACCAGCGCCTTGGCGATGCGCTCGCGCACGTTCCTCAGCTGGTACTGCAGCTTGAAGGGGTTCCAGGTCTCCCCTGCAGGAGAGGAGACCCTGTTCAATGCTGGGGCAGTGACAGCTTTGCCGCCCAACCCCAGCGCCCAGGCTGCTTCCAGCCCAGGATCATCTGTACTTGCATGGACACCAGTCCCCACCGCAGGAACCCTCTTCCTCCCCTTGGCCTGACTCTGATCCACTTCTCCCATCAGTCCAAACTGGCAAAGCTCCCAGCAGCCACGGGGCGCAGCAGCCTGGGGCAGATCCCTTTGGAAAGCCCCTTCTACCCAGGACCTTGGGCATCAGACTCTGTGAAGACTCATGAAAAAAGAGGCAGTGTGGAGCAAGGTCCAAGTCTTCCACTGAGCTCCCAACAAAAAAGACCTGGAAAACCATTCCCTGTCCTCACATTCAGTCTTCCCCTGTTCTGCTGTCAGTATTCTGCCCATCTCCAGTGAAGCGAGGGGATGGCCAAGCCATGGAGAGGGGACAGGTGGCAGGGATGGGCCCCAAGGGAGCTGGGTAGATGGCATCTCTAACTGGCCCTACCAGTGAGCAGCTCTATCCAGGTCTGCACTGTTTCTGCGGACTCTGTGGCCTTGATGTGTCGGAGGGTCTCATCCAGCAAAACGTCACCAGTTGGCGCATCTGACTTCAAGAGCACCTGGAAGGACAAAGTGGAAACATGGCATAAGGCTGGACGCAGACCTGAAAGAATGGCACCGGCCCTGGTGTACAGCGCTGCTTTGGCAAAGCTTGCTGCCAGCGGGCTTGGTTGGGGTGGACAGAGCCCCGAAGCCTGTCGGGCCCCCAGCCCAGCTCCTGTGGCACCTTCACCTTCCTCTCCAGCAGCCTCTTCTTCCTGATGGAGAGTGGCTCCAGGCAGATCCGGCCACGCAGAGCCAGCTCAATGAGGATGCCGCCCCGCAGGCCTGAAGAGATGCAGTCGTTCCAGAAGGAGGTGTACCCCTGGGAGAGAGAAGATGGATGGAAAGGGGAGAACAGAGATGGGAAGGGGAGCTCTGCTGAGCCCCCCACCCCTCCCGGCCTGCTCTGCCCCTGCCCAGATGACTCTCCCACCTCCTTTTAACAGCTCTGCCTCCCAGGCCAAAGGGAGAAAGGTGCTTTCCCCACGAGGGGAAAAGCGCCCGGCAGCCCCAACTAACCCCATCCCTGCACAAAACCTCCTTGTAAACATTGAGCAATTCAGGCCATGCCCGTCACGCTGCACCCACAACCACCCGACACACCCTAGCACTGGCCAGGTGGCTGCGCCCAACCCCGGATTGTTAGAAGTCCGAGGAAGAATAAGAAAAGCAGGGCCCTTTCCCCTGGCAAGCCCCTGGCCACAGAAGGACATTGCTGCTGCTGTGGGGCTGCAACCAGCAACATGAGCTCTGCTCTGCCCTGCCTCAGCGCCTGCTGCAGACATGCCTGGGGGAAATGGGAGGTGAAATCTGCTCTTCTCCTTGAAGAAAGCCCCCACCAGCTCCAGGTATGCCCCGAGAGTAATTAGCTGTACAAATAAATTGCTCGTCAGGCCCGTGAAGAAGTTTCCCCACTACCCACAGCACCATTCCACAGGGCGCAGGCTGCAGCAAGCCCCAGCTCCCACCACAGGGCACAAAAGCTTCCGCAGCCCCTCACCCACCCCACCGTCATCACCCCCCCTCACTCAAATCCGCCCACAGACTTCTGCAAGGGAAGAGAAGATTTCCAGCCAGGGATGAAGGACGGGAAAATACATCCCACCTCTTCCCCCAGAGTGGGCACCTTGGGGCTGGGGTGCAGCAGTTCAGGTCTCAGCAGTGGGGCAGCGCTGGGGCTGCTGCTGACCAGATCTGCTCGACGCAGCATGTTCCACACCTGGCCCCAAGCCCTGTTCTCTGAGCCCGCAACGGGACGTGGTCCTCATCCCAAGAAGTGCAAGCTCCAAAATCGTTAAGGCATTTGGTAAAGCAACACGAAGGTGCAGAGGTCTGGAAAATACGACCCACAAGGAATCAGCAACTGAATCAGGGTTCTCGGTCCAGGGAAGAGAAGACGGAGGGAAAATAGGATAAGGGGGGGTCAGACACATAAAAGGCAGCAGCAAAAAGGAAGGGAATGGCCAGTTCCCGCTTCCACTGTGCATGGGACAGAGTCCTGGGCTAAAATTGTAGCCAGAGAGATTGGAGCTGGCACCAGGAAGAAACAATTGTCCAGGCAAGAAAGCCCAGGAATGGTTCGCCCCTGGAGGGAGGGGGCAGGGAAAGGAAGTCTCTGTCCCTTGAGGTTTAAGAACATTCAACTGATGCTTCTCAGGAGAGAGCTGATCCTGGTTTGAAGCAACGGGACAGCCTAGGCAACCTCTCCGTTCCCTTCTTCCACTTGTCTTTTATCCCCTGATTAGAACAAAGCCCAGTTGTTCCAGTCCGATGACTGCTGCGTCGTGGCACAGACGCAGGGTGGCAGTCCTTGGATTTCAGGGCAAGCAGACAGCAGGCAGGGCTGCAGGGAGAGGCTCATCCAGGCAGGCAGCGGGGCTGGGAATGGGGCAGGCACTGGTGTTTGAGATGGGCCCAAGGGAAGGGTGAGCCAAGTGGGATGCAAAGTCACAACGTGCTTATTTGCAGGGGGATGCTGATACACCAGAAACGCTATGGCCCGCTCGTAACTCCCTTTTTGTTGCTCTTTTTCTCTGGAGGGAATGGGGGGGGAGGAGAGAAAGAGCAGGTCTAAAAGCTACCAGGAGACTGCAGACAAAGCAACCTAGCAAGCCCCTTTCCTAAGGAAAAGAGGCTGAGAACACGCAGCTCTCCGACATGGAAGGTTTTACAATCCGTATGGGTTAACTCTTGTGCCCAGCGTGTCTGTTTATACAGTGCATCTGCACACCAGGTTGCTCAGCTTGCATAGCACAGAGAACCATAAAAGAAATTAAAATCTTTATTTGCTTTCTTAATTTCCTTGTAAGGAAAGACAAAGCAATCTGTCATCCCTGCCCTGCTGATTTACGTCCATGGGAGACGCACTGTTTTTCGCACGTGCCCTTTAGGAACAAGTTCTCCAGAAAAGGGTGTGGAGGTGACTGAAAGTTCCAATTCGCTGGGCTAGAAGGCATGTTACCCCTAGAAAATTTCAAGGGGTCTGAAATCAAACAAGCCAAAACCTCCTGGGTTACTTTCAGCTTCTGGAATCAGACTGGTTACAAATGCCAGACTGGTGTGCAGCCAGCTTCTCCTAGATGGACAGACTCATACTTAAAATAATGAAATTACGCTGTGAGCTCATTGGATTTGGCTAAAATGGTCTTATTTTCTTCCAATCATTAAACCATGAGTGAACAACAGAGCTGGGAAAACCCAGCGTCTGGGAGCCCAGCTCACCGCCAGGCTGTTGCTGCCTCTGGTCTTCCTTCTGAGATGGAGGAATGCGGAAGGGCAGGATAGGGGGGGAGAAAAAAAAAAAAAGTGTGACAAGTTTTTTCCTTATCTATTGTGCTCTCCTGACTTCCTGGTGGCTGAAGGACCATTCCCAGGAATACATTAACCAAGCCAAGAATCCTAAACGTAGCCCAGGAAGAAAGCAGACCATGCCACGCTCCTAGGCTGCTCTCAAATATTTGCTCCAAAATTATTTGCGTGATGTTCTCTTTATAGCCCAGCTCTCCTGTTACTTCCTATTAGGCTCAGCAAGTCCTACATCTTATCTGGGTTTGTTAAACAGGACAGCTACAAGCCTCTGTCACTCACACAACCCGCAGCTCTTCCCTGCCGGATCTGCAAGCGTGGCTCACGTCAGAAGCCATGGCCCGAGCAGGTCTATGTAAGAGCAACACACCACCTCAGACTAACTCAGCAGTAGCAGGGCCCTAGGGAAAAAGAAGTTCAGGTACCTCACAAGGGCTTAATTTCAACCCAGAGAAACAGATGAAGAGAAGGTGGCCCATCTACCACAGCTTTGACAACCACAGTGTCTCCTTTCCTCAGGGTGGGAGACAGGGTCATAGGAAGAGTGCTCCTGGAGCTGAAAAACCTGCGTTTAAGGCTCTCCTCTGCCATTATCATCCCACGAAGCACTTTGGGCAACTGGCTAGCTTCCCCTGGTCTTGATTTCCCCATCTGCTTGACAGGAATAGCAGCATCAGATTCCCCCAAAGAGATCAAGATGATGCATGCACTAAAGAAGACAAGGCTGATAAGAGCCAAGCAGCTCAGAGAATTCAACACAAGATGTCTTCTCCTTTCCCCCACAGCTCGTTCTAGGCAGAGTTGAGAAATGAGTTCCTACCAGCTGATAAGCACAAAACAATTCAGTTTGACCAGGGTCCCTTTCCAGCAGAGAACAACCCCCTGAAAATAACTGGCTGTGAAGTTCATCCACTGCTGCCAAGGAAAGCCATTAAACCGGCACACGTGGGCAAGACAAAGTGCCCAGCAAAGAGATTCCCATCCAGTCCCACTCCCCGCAAGCCTGGAGCTGCATGATGCCATTCCTGCCCAGCTGAGGAAATTACCAGCCTGAAAACATGGAGACATGGCTCCTACCTCCTTTGCCATTGCTGTGTTCAGACCCATCCTGCACCTGCTTTCAACTCCTGGCCCAGCTGCCTTCTCTCGCCTTGCCCTCTTCTCTCAAAACCTGCCCCTGCCATTTTTCACATCCATTTTTAACAAAGTGGAAACAGCACTCAGCATGTCTCTGTGTTTCAGCTGATGGGAAAGTGCACTTGGGCCAGGGAAGAGGACATTTACCATCTGATGCACAAGGTGAGGCTCCTTTTACCCCATGCCTTTGGCCCTGGCAAAGAACAAGCCCAGCTTTGCTCTGCAAATGGCAGTAGCACAATAGCAAAGGCACCCCTCGCCTCCAGCCGCTTCTTACAGTTCCTGTGGCAGAGCTGGTGGGATGGCACTCATAAGCAATCTCCACAGCTTAGTTTAAGCTACAGGTGAAGGTGGTTTGAGCTAAGCAGGCTGACTTTGTTGAAGAGGATTCTCCTCTGAGTTCCTCTACTCATACAATCCCTTCACTGCTCACTGAGAACCTCACCTCCAGGTACACCAAGGCAGCGCTGCCACCGCTGCACACGCAGCCATTGGAGACGCCTGCCTTACCTCCTTGTCCTTCAGCCCCAGGAGCAGCACCTCCTCCATGAGTGTGAGGCGGATATCTTTGGAGTCATCGGGATCATCGTCATTCAGGTCTCTGTCCGCAGCCGCATCTTCCTCGCTGTCAGGCTTCTTGTCCAAGTTCCTTCCCGCCTCAGCACGCCGTCCTCGGTGCGTTAGTGTTGTCATCTCCACCTCCGGCTGGGCACACAGAGAACCAAGGTCTGCCCTGTTTTTCAACACAACAGACTACGACAGCGCTAAGCCCCAAGACCCAAAACCCTGGCCCCAGGGAGGCACAGACAAGGAAAGGGACGCACGTGCTTTCTACCCAGGAATTTTCGGCTCACCCTTCCCAGGATGGCTGCACAAGAGCCACTGATGGGGAGCGGCCGTCTGTCACCTAATGATATGCTCGAGGAGACGACTGCACGTTCAGGAAGAGGATGGAGATCTGAGCCACAGCCGAGCCCTTTCACCCAAGGGACCTCCCGGCTGCGTACTCACAACAGAGATGAGGTCCCACACCCAGACGAGATGTGGGACACCCAGCAGCGTCCCGCGGCGATGCATAGAGAGCACCTTCATTTGCACGTTCTCTTTCTCACCTCCCCCCTGTGCAACCCACCTGCCTGCAACCGACACTCGCCTCGTCACGGGGGTTAACGAGCTGCGCCTTCAGGTTTGCAACCCCAAGCCGCCCACCGGCACCCTAAACCCCACGCAGCAGCAACGAGATCCGACAACTTTTCCCCTGCGAAATGCGCAAAACCAGCAAACATGGGGGAGCGCGGCCGTGCCCCCCCACACCGAGTTTCAGGACTGAGAAACAAAACCCGGAATCGCGTCTCCCCCGGTTCCGCCGGTCTCACCCCTGCTCGCCGGGTCCTTCCCAAACCTCCCCCGCTCCTTCCCCTGCGATCAAACTTCGGGGCCGGGGAACGGAAAAGCTTCCTGGTGGGGCCGGGAGGGCGGGAGCGGCCCGGCGCCTTCCTGGGCTCCGGTAACCCCGCCCACTGCGCCGCGCCGGCAAATGGCAGCGCGGGCGGGCGGCAGCCTCCAACGAGCGCGGCCGGGCCGGCGGGGGCGGGATTCCCCCCCCCCCCCCCGGGAGGAAGGCGGCGTGTGCAGCCGGTGCTGGCCCCGCCCCGCCCCCGGCGGGTCCCGCTTTCCGGGCGGAGCCGGGCGAGGAGCCGGCTGCAGTGGCAGCAGGAGCGGGCGGCTCTCGGCTCCATTCTGAGCGCGTTCACGAACGACCTCGGCCCGAGGCAACGGCCGCGATCGCTGTGAACTCCCGGGACCCGGCGAGAAACGCGCGTCCCTCGGGCGGCGCCGGCCCCGCGCGGTCGCTTCCACTTCTTTGGCCACGTTCGCTCCCGCCTCGCCCTGGCCGCCCGCCCGCGCCGCCCGCCCGCGCCCCGGACACCCAGAGCTGGGGCGAGACCGAGCAGCCACGGCCCGCGGAGCTCCCGAGTGTCACCCGCCTTTCAGTGAGGCCCCGAAATGTACCCCAATCCCCGCGGTAAAGAAACACACATAGCAAGTAAATGTTAACATTTTTTTAATAGAGGAATGGTAAAAAGACATTCTTAAAAGTCAAAAAGGGTTTAGCTGTGTCCAGAGCAGCTCCTCACCATGCCAAAACAGCTTTACTCCAACGCATTTGCAGCACAGGAAAAATTAACAATTTTTTGTTAGAAAAAGAAACAGCACCACGTCCAACTTCTGCAATTAATCATTTTACATACATACAAGTTTCTTCTTCAAATAAGCTCACAGCATCACAATAGACACCTGCCACAGATCAATACTTTGTAATTACATACATATGTCTCATCACAGCTGTACAGAAATTCTGCATTTTTGGCATGACTGATGTAATTGAAGGTGTGAAGAACGCTTGTTTCTTATTCGAGTCTGGCACCTTCAGTCTGGAAGAAATGCAAAGGACCAAGCCCCCCAGCTGTCCCAGTAGCAAAGGCAAAAGACACGATATTGCTGTAACAGCACAGCCCTCCTGGCCCTGCCCTGTAAAGCTCTGGAAATTAACTAGAGTAAAGCTCTGGAAATTAATTGAGGGGTTGCGTGCCCTGTATGGCAGGTTCTGGACAAGGAGTTCCTCAGCTTTGAAATACAGCCCAAAGTTACCGGTTAAACCTTGTGTTGTGGGTAATGACCGTTACGCAACCACCATCGGGATTTAAACATGTTATCAGCAGGAGTCAACTCCCCCAAATCACCTTCATTACAGAAATTCTCTGTTACACCACTACTCAGGTATCATCTGTCTGATGGGGTATGACCTCCTACAAAAAATAAGTTCCGATTGCTTCAGCTGGGCTTCTTGACAGATTCTTTCCTTGAAATACACTCCATTTTGACTACAAATAGAACAGAAAAGATCCCTAAAAGGGATGTAAATATGAACATTCACATTAAACAACAAAATGGAAGTGGTGTGGAGAAGAACTTTGTAAACAAACAGCAGGGAGACGAGCATCTAAAACTGCTCCTTTGGCTCACTGATCTTCCTCCTTTTTGGCAGCACATCTTGACTAGATGAGAGTTCAAGGTGATGAACCTGCCAAGGGAAAATAAACATGGCATGACAGGCTGCCACACTGCCCAGACTGCACCCCGCTCCATGGCGTCAGCAAGTTTAACATGGGAAAAGCCCACCCTGAAGAAGATACTGCCTGAAACAGCGTGTGGAGCACCTGGCTCGACCTCGCTGTTACATGGTCCCAGCACTGAGGTGCTAAGCCTGGAGCACTTTTCTGGGAGAACTGACCCTCCCTCCAAATGACTGAAGGAGGGCTGGGCTGCATTTATGCTGTAACAGAAAGACCTCCCGGGGATCACAGCTTCAAGAGAATGTAATGAAGGCTGTTCCCTCCGCAGAGGCAACACCTGAAGTCCAATTCTGTGAGCGGCTGGAGCCGACACGGTGGCCCCAGCTGCAGACAGTCAGAGCTAGGTGGCACCTGGAGGGCTTTGCACAACAGCGGAGCACCCCATACCAACAGAGGGGGCTCAGCACCACACAGGCTTGTCTTACTGAGTTTAATCCAATTATTTCTGACTTGCACACATGTGAAAAGATGAGAATTTAGCCTTCAGCTCTGTTGTGCTTGTGATTATTTAAAGCAACTGCGCTTTGTTTAAATTCTAGTATTAAGTTCATTGACAAAACCTTTTTTTGAAAGAAAGATACAGTGATAGTGAGCATACAGCATGATGATGGGTTTTTTTCTTCACAGCAGTAAATACCAAAAAATACTGCATACAACCCTGGGGCTGGAAGTAAAAAAACCTCTATTCTGCAGTAAGCAGTACTTTACAAAAAGACTGAATCTACTTGTTCTATATTCTGAATTTAACATCTCCACTTCATGAATTTGTTGCAAACTGATAGCCCTTTTTTGCATGCAGCTTTCATACACAGATATTTTTAAGACACGGGCCAATTTCTCTTTTGGATTTCTTTAGAACATTCTGCTGAGGAATTAATTCTGCATGCTCTCAAGTTTGATTTCCATCAGCCTTTATAGAAATAAGGCAACTATTAGTTTAGGAGAAAACTACTGGCAACGATTGAGCTGCATATTATGAATCCTTACACAACTACTCTTCCCCAACCTCCACTAAAAATTAATGACGAGCTTTTCTGAACGGAGACAGGAAGGGTACGATTTTCCTTGCCCCTGACACATAATCTCCCCTCCTAACTGTAAATGAAGAGCACTTATTTCTAGAATGGTAGTATTCACCCCACAGCTTTTTCTGAGAAGAACCTACCAGTTACCCTGAACATTCAACAAGTAATAGAGATGTCAAGGTCTTGTGAAGGCCCCCCAGAGCCTCACAAAGCTCAAGCTACCCAGCTCAGGTGGTAAAGGCAGCAGCAGCAGACAGATGGTGGCCCCCAATGCCATCCCCAAAGGCCAAATTCCACCCTGACGACAACTTCTGCTCCACTTGTGCAAGGCTGGAAGAATTTGGCTCCCCACAGGTAGCACTGACTACAAGACTCATCTGCTGCAATGTGATTAAGCAAAGAAATAGCGGATTTTTCTTGGTATGAGTCATAGATCTGAGGTTAGAATTTTGGCCTCATGTTTTCCAAGTAAAATCACTAGCAAGCATATGGTACACTGGGCTGGGGATCTCTCCTGGCATGCAGTCCTATCAACAATGGATTAAACCACCAGGGAATTTGGCTAAATGCATTCTCAAGAAGATATAGATCAATCCTAATGAATCTCTCTCAGCCTGTGTTAACTGCATCAACACTCAGCTTTTAACTCTTTGGAACAGACTCTTTTTTGACACTAAGAATCCAAATGTGTTGAAGTTAATGGGAATTTTAGAAGTGATGAGAATTTCATTCTGTCAACAGGAAATGTATTAAAGCTTAGAGTTTTATTCACTGTTTGGAACAGAGAGAGGCTTAAAGAAGAACAGAAATAGAAAGAACAGAAGTAGAGAAAAACAGATACTAACAGTGCTGGTTTGAAATATCTTTCCACTTCTTGTCCTGCTCTCTGACACATTAAGTTCAGACGTCTTACTTGCCAAACGATCAACCTAAAATCAGAAAATACATGTTGCCTTGTGACAGCAGTAAAAAATATGTATCAGAGGCTATAGAAGGGTTCAGCGCTGGAGCATGCAAAGAGCTCTGGCTCTGCTCACCACAGTGCTTGAGCTGAAATTTAGATACAGGAGGATACCTATTGAAGTCAACAGCACTATTTACAGCTGAACATCTCGAAGGGCCCTGACAGATCAAAGCATCAGTTATCTTTATGCAGTAAGCCACTCACAGTTACCTAGGGCTATTCTGTTTTAAGAAATCTTAAGGACCCGTGTTTCAAGTAGTCCTCCACATTTAAATTACACCATTTTGCTATATGCATGGAATATAGCCTGAGTAATAAACCTGCGTTTTAAGTTTTAATCAACCTTTAATCAAGTTTTGGACTGTCAGAATTAGTAGAGAAATTTCTATTAGGCAGAGTGTTTAGTTACAGCAGTTTATGCACATGGAAATTATATTCGCATTTATCTTAGTATCAGTCAGACCATCCGTTTGGTTTGAAAACCGTATCACAGAGGAACAGCAATATTCTATTGCTTTAGAATATTCACTGGTTTTGTAAAACATTGGAAAGTAAAACGTAAATGCATTTTATTGCTGAAAGTACTGACTGTGGTAAATAAACCTTTAGCAGATTACCTATTAATCACTCAAAGTAGGAAAGAAGCTTCACAAAAGCTCTAGTAAAAGTTTAAGATGACAGAGTGCAGTTTTCATACCTGAGGATTAGAAACATACAGATTCTGGTTCCCTCCAGCCTTCGTAACTTCATCCTCTTCACAAGTTAAATTTGGTCCTATAAAAGAGTTGTTAAATAATAAAGCACACTGTTGACAAGACACTAGCAATCTCTTAACACTGATGTTCTGCCACAAGGAACACCTGCACATTTTAAATGCAGCAAACAGGTGCTTCAAAAGGGCTCCAACTCTCTATGTGCAAGCAAGTCCTGAACTCCACCAAGCATTACACACTCTTACATAATTAATTCAGCCATTTCCTATCATCACTTCCTATCACAGGCACTTAAGAGATGCTTATGCCAAGTAGTACAAATTTACACACAGGATCTTTGGAAGAGTGGGCTTGATCCCCAAACTCGTTTATACACTGTACTGCTAAAGGCTTGTCTACCTTGGGATTTGCTTACAAGTAAAAAGCCTCAGGAGCCCATTTTGCACTGCAGAATGGGCAGACAGCACTGCAGGGCCACTCTGGCACAGCTCCTGCATATTCTGAATCCACTGCCAGCAGATGGCTCCCATTTTGTAACCCAACCACACACAACTGAGCAACTTTGGCTGCAGTTCCCGTAGCTACAGTTCCCCTTGTTGCTGCCTGCAGCTGCATGAACAGGCCACAAAGAATGAGCAGTCAGTTCTGGAGATTTTTTTGTTGTTTCTAATCCATGTTGTTTTTTTCTAGGACACAGATACAAGCATGAACTGGTTATAGATGACTGTGCTTCAGCTGTGGAAATGACTGAAGAATTTCAGGGTGACAAATGCATTTTCCTGTGTCTTGTAGTTCCTGTAAATAAAGCATTATACCAACTCCGTAAGACTAGCAATTTGCTGCATTTTTGCATGGGTTTGGAATTTCTGTGGATTTCTGAAAGCACCAAATACCACTTTATGTGGTTATTCCAGTTCTGCAGCTGTGGGATAATTGCTGAGGTGACTTAGAAATTAGAACTTATATTCACACTTTTAGGTAAGGCACAACATTGAAGAAACTCCCCAGGTGGAATGCGGCTGACATGCAAGGAATCCATTGCATGGGAGTTCCCTAGGCCTGCAACCTTAGATGTTGGTAATGCCAGGGGAACCTGGTGTGCTGACTCTAAGAGGCGCTGCCCCGAGGGTGGAGTGGTGTGGAGATGCCGCGGCCAGGCTCTGTAATAATATGGGAACTTGAAGGTATCATGGAACTGATAAGCTGCATATTTACTACCCTGGGCCAACAGCCTGCCACGTTTTTGACAAAATGCTGTCCTTTTGGTGAACTTTGCTCGTTATAGCATCATTATAATACCAAAACACACCTCCATCCCAAAAGCTACCCACCTCCAAGGTGCGACCACCCCTCACTGAGCTTGCACTCTGAATTTTCCTAGCTTACACCTTTAAAAGCGAAGTGAGAAAACTTTACACCAATCCTAAACAAAGGTATGTATGACTAGAGTCACTCAAGCTCCACCTGAAAGGTGAAAAACAGTATAAAATAGCTTAAGAGAGAGAGAATGTTAGGGAAGACACCATCCTGTACCACTCTCTTCCCCCCCATCGGGACGCCTTTGGGTAAGAGTCGAACACTTGGTTATACCAAGTGCCTCCCCGGGAAACTTAGAAATCTCTCTAGAGTGGCTTTACTATCTTTTAACACGTTTATAGCCGGCAGTGTTACTCATATTCTTGGTCTTTGCATGTGCTTTGCAGACAGTGAATTTATCACCAGTAATCCAAAGAATCTGTGTGTCTGTTGCTCTAATAAACTGCACTCTTCGTTGATCTAGCTGTGGTAGTTCTCATTGAACACAACCAGACTCTTTATGTGTGGCCGTGATAGTTCATGCAACACAACTAGACTGGGGCTGTCAGCGCATTATTAGTGAATCCGTAATCGTGAAGTTCAGTACGCTGGACACGACCGGACTTACAATGTTGTAAATTAATGCTGTCGCCTCAGCTAAAGCCCTGAGAGGGCTCTGGTTCTGATAAGTGGCTATACACACAGTCCTTAGAAAATAAACCGTTGACCAAGTCTGAGACTAAGACTGGACCTAGCTGCACCTAGACTCCTCTCTGAGAAGGAGTTTAGAAAGCAAGGGGGTCCTGTCTGAACCTCCTGACTCAAGGGGAGGGTTCCCCCCCCCAGCCACTCCTCAGACTCCTATTTGTATGTGACAGTGTACCCTTAACACAACAGCAGCGTACTAGCATCGTCAAGATAAAAACACTGATCTACATATGCCGTTTCCTACACACGTCCATGATTATTTTTGAACAGCACGGAAGCCTTAGCTGTTTTTGCAAAGCTGCACATTTTATTTCTGAAAAAACATTAATGCCGCTGTTTAAATACACAGAGCAGCCTGTTCAGTGTTGGGCTTGAATGACAAGACACTCCAACCCATTGTCAAAAAAGAAAATCTAGGCTCAACTTGCTTTGTCCAGCTGCCTCCACAAGCACTTACCATGGCAGCCCCAACAAGCTCCTAGTCTTGTTCAGGTTGGGACAACCAAAAGCCTCAGCACTGACACAGTCACTGCTTTTACAGTTATGTGGAAAGCAACACGTCTGGAAGTTTTTATGGCAAATTGGTGTTTCTGAACTCTGCAGAACCAGAGTTATATTTCAAAGCAGATGCAACTTTAGGGAAATGCATTAAGAAGAGTGAACAGAGCAAGCAGCAGCACTAACAGGCATTTCTTCTAGGAGTGCCATATATTTATCATCTCCACAGAAGCCTCTACCTCTGCTACAGAACAAAGCATTTTACACAGGCTTCTCATCCAAATAAAGGGGTCCCATCCCATCCCACACCCCCCCCCCCAATTTTGGTCATAAAGTTTGGTTTACTTCACGGTCTTGAGTACTGTGTTCCTTTAGCTATCCTATTTTACATGAGCGTATCACAGCAGTTCTGAGCATACCCGTCTACATCATCTCTACTTAATCTTCTTCCAAAAAGGGCACTTACTTCCTCTTTTGCTCTTTCTTTGCTATGTTTCAAATGCTTTATGTACAGCAAATGGGTACTGGTGTTGCCTGGACGCTTCCTATATAGCCTCTCCAAGATGAGCAGATCAACAAGCAGCAATTCATTCTTCAGTTTGTTTGGTAGCAAAGTTCAATCTTTGAGCCCCTGGGCTATCTTGGGGAATCTGAAGATAAATCACTTCTACTTTTCCTCCTAGTTTCTCTGAAATCTTAAAGGGAAGCTTCTGCTTACAGAGATCCCCGAGGACAGAGTTTGCTGTCTCATGTTTTGAATTGGAGACAGTCTGGGTCCACATCTTGGAGCACCAATTTAAAAAAAAAAAACAAAACCTAGTAGAGTGCTTCCAGGGCATGTTTCTGGTAGCAGCTGCGGTCAGGCTGGTGTAGGCAGGACAGTTATTTTATTGGCACTTCTGCATTCAGAGCTTACAGGGGAGGACATTTATATGATTGTAAGCAAACAGCACAGAAACTATCTATTTATAAAGGGTAAGAAAAATTCAACAAGACAGGCGCTGCTGTTTCTCATCAGAAAGGATGAGCAGGTACTTCCTGATGTCCTGCACAGCAGGAAGGGCATAATCATTTATTTGGTAACAAAGGAGAAGGCAGCTTTGCCTTGCAGTGTTGAGAGTCCTCAGAGTGCTTCCAAAAATGTAAGATTTCATTTATATTCACTGCAGCATTCTCAGTTCAATTGCTAATTGAAGTTATATGAAACTTTTTAAAAATAAAACAGAAGTAAATGGTTTTGGTACCTTCTTGAGCAGTGCTGCTTCCACCTGAAATTTGCTTTTTGCTGCTACTCACATTGTTTCCATAGTTTTACACTGACAGATTTCATGGTGTTAGGATTTTACTTGAGGAAACTCAGTTTGCTGAGATTCATACTAACAAAAATGCCCCGCTAGAACTTGTACCTATTAAAACTGAAGTTAAAGTTCACTTGCAATTATCAAAATTCTCTATATACACAGTAACAGAAAAGGGCACACAGGTCCAGAGCAAGCTGTGAAACCAAGCAGCTAGAACAGGCATTAAAATAGCCAGCAGCACAGACAATCATACAATCATTCATAAAACAAAACATATTTTGAGATGAAGTTACTGATTGTATCAGGAATAGCAAGCCACAGTAATGAACAGCTTTCTTCGTATAGAAGAACATGCATCATACAGATAGGTATTTTTACATGCGTATCATTCAGTCTACCACAATGTAAAAACGTGTACACAAGCCCTGATGGTCTTGATTCCTCCACAACCACATAGACTGAAGCCTGTACTGATTGCAGAATCAGACCGTGGTCCTACTGTAGTCAGACCTTAAGGAAAAAAGGTGGCTAAAAGTGGTATTTCTGCTAAACTTTAGTGGCTGAAGCTGTGAGGATACAGTCCAAACAGCTGTGATTTAAACAAAAATAGACCTGGACCATTTTTTGCACAGAGAATTCTGCTTTCAAAGTCTGCAATATAAACTCAAGAGCACAATACCTCTGGAGACTTAATGTGGAAATTAAATATATTAGTAAAAACATAGTAACAACAACAACAGAAAAAAGCAACAAAATTTACTTCTAAATACATAACCCATTAAATTTAGCTTATCTGATAAAATGGAACAATCAGAATTTTATAACAGAAAGATGAAAACATGCGTGTGCTAACCAAGTACTTTACAGAATAAAGCCACGATAGAAAATAAAGGCACAGTGATGTATGTGAAGAAAATAGAATGTAAATTTGAATATTGTGGTCTACATCATAAAATTGACTTTTCATTTTAGTAACACCAGGAAAAAGAGGCACACACTGAAGAGACTTTAAAAATATACATAAATGTTACCTTGAGCTTCTGAAATATTTACATTATTCCTATCTTCCACTTTATTAGCCAAGACAGGATCTTCCTAGATTAAGAAAAAGGCCTATCACTTACTGCAAACAAATAAGGAAGAGGGTTTTACTTAGAGGCTTAGGGCCAGAGCTTATTAGATGGATTCTCAGTGGAACAAACTGTATTGAAATAGTTGAATCTGGCATGGAATGTATAGGCTAGCTCAGCATTACTTAATTATTAATGCAAGCACACATTTAGTTCAACTACCAAGAAAAACATGTGTACAAAATACTAAAATTTTGTTACAATAGATATTGAAAGAATACTATTGGTGCATCAATTACCACCTTCCCATTGCCTGTGAAACAGCAATTCAGAGGCACATGCAGACTTAGAGGGCCAAGCAGTTTATTTCCATCACATTACCCACAGGCCTCCCGAGCAATGCGAATTGAGGGGAAGGGGCCAGAAGCCTTGAAGCTCCGCCTCCTTCTCACCTATGGCCAGTATAGATCAGCACACATATTTGCACATTCTAACATGACCAAAGGTATTTGCTGCCTGCCTCAACTTACCCCAGAAATATATGCCTCCAATTGCTGAAGCCTGCACAAGTGCAGTCCCGAGAGACATCTCAGGCACTCCAGCATCAGCAGCAGGATGCACAAGTCTGTCACACACTTGTGCCTGCAGCAAGTTTCACTTCGTGCTTTTGTCTAGGTGGATTCCCCCAGGGAAAAATCCCAATACAGAATCAAGTTTGTTTTAACTGTAGCTCTGGTATCACTAGCTGTACAACATTTCTTGCCAGTCAATACTGCCTGGCTGCAGCAGCTCGCTTGGGACCAGTACGGGACAGCTCCAGGGAGGTTTCACCTGCGTCCTGTGATTGGAGCTGAACAAACGGCACCAGTACCCACAGCAAGAAGCTGCTTCTCACCCTGCTGCTCCTCTCCAGTCTCGCGGAGAGATGACTACCAACAGTGCTGCTGCTGACAGGCGTTATGCTGATGCACTTGTTCAACACTGCTTTCACAATGACAGATTGCTAACTGGAGCACTAAATTAAAGCAAAAATGCATTGAAGACATTTTGTCTTGCTTAAATATATCTGGAAACACAGAGTTTTTAATTAATGTTATAGTAAGACATGCAGTAAAACAATTAGTGGCCCTTTTCTAGACTATAAATCACAAAAAATTTCAACAAGCTACACAAAACATTGGCACTCTTACATTCATGTCCTGGTTCTCTTCTTCTGGATCATCTCTGTCCACTCTGAGCACCTGGAGAGGCACATTAGTCTCTCTGTGCGTTAGGATGCTTTTGTCAACATTTTCCATTCGTTGTTTTTCAGTTGTAACTTTAACTTTTAGCATATGAAAAGGCGTTGGCACTTCACCCACATTAAGATACATAGGCTCCCCCTCAAATATCATCCCCTCACATTCACCCTCCTTAAAACCAGGAGGTTGGTAATCAGATGGTGTAACTGCAGAAAAGAATTCATTAAATGTGTCAGCATGAAACACATTCTTGTAAAATTAATTTTAACTTGTGTGGCTAAAAGACTCTTTTGCCCTTTAAATACAAAGAGCTACTCAAAAACAATTGTGTATATGGGGAGGGGAATAACCAATATTCAACTCATACTAAATGAAGTTCTTTTTCCCCTACACAACAGGCAAACCCCAATTAAAGCTATTTGAAACAGTTTATATATGCAAAGAGATGAGCTTGAAGCTCTGGGTTTTTGTTACAAAGCAGTAATACATTCTACTTTGTAAGCTAGTGTTAGAAATGTAAAGCAAATGAAAGTTAGAAATGAAAGCAAAGCTAGTGTTAGACATGTAAATAGTCATCCAAACTAGAACTAGTCTGGCAAACATGTTACATCCTAACATACTCAGGAAAACTCCCTTTGTTTTTAAAACACACTGAAATCCTTGCTCCAATGAAGTCAGTGACAAGAGTGTGTTCCTACAGCAAGATCAAATCCGTTCCCCTTAGATTTTAGAAATTGTTGTGAGAAACAGACACATGCAAAATAACATCATTTAATGAGTCCCAGCAACCATATACATTAAAATATTTCTTTGAATTGTTTCCCAGTGTCTGAACACCATAAATCAAGGTAATACAAAAATACTACCTTCATCATAATAAAACAGCTTCATAGTCAGGCAAACATCATTTGGTAATGGACTCAGGTTTTGCATCAGAACATAAATCTTGCGAATGAGGAGGATACTTGCTTTCTTGGTGTCTGCACAGGTGATTGTGGAATGATTCCTGTTATTCTTACTAAAAAGTGACAAAGTATTCAGATTTTTTTTATATACAGAGTAAGCTGTTTCTAGTATTAAGATACACGACTGTTTAACAGACTCTATGAATGTCAGAAACAGACATCACATTTATTGCCTAAGGTCTGAGATTACAAGCACTGCAATTCCTAATACTAAGTGACCTGTGTGTTCTCTGCCCCTTGGAAGATCAAATCCTGAGCCAGGGACAACATGAAAGCATTATGGCTCAGCAGCTGTGACCAACTACTGTGTTTTACATTACACAATGCTTAAATACCCAAAATCTGAAAGAAAGAAAGAAAGTAGGTACTTCTGAAAGCCCCAATTCTGCAAAGTCTTACGTACTTACTTTCCCTTAAATAAAACAAGTAACACTATTGACTTTGACAAGGATGGTTACCGATTAGAAAATGTGTGCCCAAGTGAATCTTGGCATCCAGCTCTGACATTTCCATACTCCTGTTCTATCAGCAGCTGACCCAAAGCCTACCTTACTGCCTAAAAATGCTTTCCATCTGCTCCCCTGCTCCTCAGCACCACACAACATGGAGAGGCACCTGAGGACCTGAACAGCCAGCACAAGGCAAGCAACTGTGAGTTACTTGACTGGGTAACCCTGTCTTTTGGACGCACACCCTTAACTGCAATGGTTTCAAATGTTTCACCCCTCTGCAGATGGTTATCTCCTTCCCTGCAGAGTGACAGAGAAGCAGGCTCATGCCTTGTATTTTCAAATTAGTCTGGTGTGAATATATGATAATACACTAAGGCAACCTGGTGTGGCTGAGATAGTCACATCCCCTTCCACCAGTCTTTTTATACGACTGACAACCTCTTTCAGAGGTACCTAACTAAACTCAGCCCAAAGGACCCAGGTTTGCAGCACTGCAGCCTTTTTTTTTTCTAATTTAAAAAGCATTTTATGCAGGAGGAAACCTGGGAGAAGTATGAACTTGCTACATTTCAATTACTTGTCTTCAAATAAGCCATTTCCTTGCAGCTGTGACTGACCAGTAAACCCCTACAACGGAAGAAGGCTCAATGGAGACAGGCAAGGGTGGTGTGCCCATGAAGCTCAGGGAATAATGCAGCATGTCACTGACCACAGCTGCTGCAAAGAAAGCTGACTTTATCTCAACACCCAGGGGACCTGAGTGTGGCCTTCGTTTTAGATAAACAGCTGTGTCAGTTGAGTAGATCAACTCGTGGTGTAAATGTTTCTCCCTGACTTCATTAAAAGTGTGTGAATGTCTCCTTGAGTTAGCCAGCCCACTATGGGGGAAGTGAGTACATGGCTCAGGCCAAAGAGTACAAAAACTAAACAACTAACAAAAGAATTCTGAAGAGAGCAATGGGCTGGAGCTGGCTTCAACCCATGTATTCCTTCCCCATGACTGGGGATGCCCAGCATTGTGACAGGGAGCATATTAGAGACCAGTAATGGGAATCATATTGATATTGTGATTGAACAGTGTATTGCAATAGCTACGCTTTGCTAAGCATAGTTTACATTTGTATTGCATTTTCAGTGTATTTTGTATCATCCCTGCTAAATGAGAAATCCCATGCAACATCAAGTATCTTCAGATAAGTAAATCTGATATTAAACATTTCACCCTCCACGCATGGAATATCTTCCAAGAACCTCACCAAAGAGTATTGGACTCTGACACTAAGAATCATCTTTTGAGTGGCTATTTAAAAATATGACCATAATCTGACAAAATGATTCATCGTATTTTAAGAAGTCTAAGCTAATAGTACACACTGATAAAATTAGTCTTAAGATCCATAATTAAAAAGGAAACACCAAACAGATAAAATCCAAAGTTTTTACATTCAGGTGTATGCAATGGACTGTAAAACCACAGAGCAGAATAAAGTCACAGTGACAGTACCTGCTGAAATCCAGGAGTGGCCCATTGTGGGTGTACTTGAATTTGAAGTGGTAACATTCTGTAATTGTCTGCAAACAAATCCAGTAATTATTAAACTATCAGCTGTCAAGCAAACTACTACTGCTGCTTCTGTCTAGTAATCTATTAACTTTGCATTTAAAGAAAATGATAGCTCAACTCCTGTCTGATGCACTTATATGCACTGAATACAGCTTTCAAAAGCTGTAACAATTAATGGTATTCATGTATATAATTGTCATCAAATAAAAATTAAGATCTACATTATTTTCCAGGAATCACCATGATATTTTGAAAAATCAGCTTAAGTTTTTAGAATTAAATATTCAAATCTTAATCACTATGATAATGTTTCACACACATAACAGACACAGTGACACCCAGTGGTCACTTAAAACACACTGTGTTTTCCCCAAAGAAGTTCCATAAATTTGTTTTGCAGAGTTAGGATTATGCATCTTTACAGGCATTTAACTCTGCAACAACACTTTGGGTTTCTTGTACTGGCCTGAAAACAACCTGACACTAGATATTCAAAGGCAATTCACTATGTGGCAATTCTGATTAGTTCTAGTGATTTTTAAGTTTGGTATTTTGTCTTTTTTTTTTAATGTGCATTAATGTGAGTGTTAAGTACTATAGCTTGTATACACATTTCACTATATCCATACTATCATTAATCATCCAGTAAAATATTCTAGCAGATTTACCTGAGGATCTTCTGGATGGGTATAGACCTGTATTTTTAAAGTAAAGAGAGGAAACACTCAAGTAAGAACTGTACATATCTCTAAGCATCTACCTTAAAAAATCTGTACCTTACTTTTCAAAGATACTTACTGCTAGGACAATCATTCTTAGCTGTCAGAAATATAATGAAAGAAAAAGAACATTAAATTTATTCCATAGCCCATTTCTGCTTACCAAGCTGTTTTGTTTCTCTAGCTCAGGAAACCAATATAGAAAACTATGGGCCTGTTTGAAGAGAAACCTCTTCATATGCTTACCTCCTTATCTGTTTAAGAAAGGACTTAACTGGCAGAAGAAAATTCCTAAGTATCCCTGCCTTTAAGTGTTTGTTTACAAAGAATATTACCCTGAAATGTCTGTGCATCCCACATTGTAGTTAACTGGTTTAACATATTATAGCACAAGCTATTCCCTAACCAGAAAGTCCTACAACTACACTGGCAGCTAATGGACTTTATAAATTAATGTTTAAATAAATTTAAAATAGCTAAAATGATACTTCAAGACTTACGTATTTCTTCTGCAAGGCATCATAGCATCCTAACATCCTGCAAAAATCAAATAATATTGTCTATCTACTACTAATTTCCATCTGCTTTGCTTCTGACTAAATAAAATAGTCCCAAAAATTGAAATTCTTGTGTTTAGCTTTCTTAATATTAGACCAATAAAGAACACTTATTCCATTACACTGTCTTTTTATTAGTAGTGATACAAGCAATTACTATCTTTGTAACACCCCAAATCATCCTAACCTCTTTGCAGAGTAAGTAAAAATATAATCTGTAAGTAAGTAATTTATAAGTAAAAACATAATGCAATTGTACAGCTACCATTTTCAAACACCGCTTAACACATATTTATTAATTAGTTTATAAATAAGTACTTTAGCTGAACACTGACACCTCTGAAGCACAAAGGAGTTATGTTATTGCCTTTATTTAGATGTTGCAATTTGCTTTTCCTGTAACATGCAAACAACAGTCAAATAGTGAACCAAAACTTACCCCAATTTTTTTCTAACATTTCTTTTGAATACAGTCAACAAGCAAAAATTGGTTTTGGTGTGTACATGATGCTGACTTAAGAAAGGCTACTCACCTGTCAACTCCAAACAGGTAGCACACACCCTTCACACAAAAACCAGAGAGCTTTTCCTTGTCAGCATCCACAGGCTGCCACGCCACTGCCCTCACTAATATTTGATGCATGAGGGTAAGGTGAAATGCACTCGGCACCACTTGAGTTTCCTCTACCACAGAGGATCGATTAAGAAATTCCAGGTTACAGTAAGCAAGTCTTTTTTCTCCCCCTCTCTCACTGACAGCACATGCACAAAGAGCAGATGACTAATTACACCTTTAACATCAGAACTCAGACCTATGTCTCTGAGCACCTCAACACTGACAGCAGCTGCAAACCCCCTCTGCTGAATACAGCATCATTTCTGATGCCTTACCTTGTACTACAACTGGTAAAACAGTGAAAAGAACAAAGATGGCCTTTATAGAGGTAACAAAACCAAGGAGAGAAGCCATGAACAAATCTTGCGGTTATTGTGAACAGAAGGAAAATCAAAATAAATGCCTCTAGTCCCAAGTGACATACTTACACTCAACTGTGTGAATGTACAAGACTATCATTTGCAGATACAGTTGTGCCTTTGAACATAAAGGCCAACAGTATCACTTCCTGATACAAGTCTGGAGCAAGACCTTTAAATACGAGATGGAAAACTGTAACACTGCATCTCCTATTTAACTAGAGAGGAACTACTGGTTAGATTTTTGCATTTATGTGCACCTTGAGCACTCATATACACCCATGGAAACGAAATGTATACTAAAACACATTAAAAATATACTAAAATGTTACTAAATAAAACTAAAGTATAATCACTCTGCAAACAAAGATTTGTGCTGTTAAGCACTGAGTCATAAGCCTTTCTAGAAACACAACTGTACAAGTCAATTGCATCTTTACCAAAACACACACAATTTGATTTTCCATTTCAAAAAAACCAAAAAACTGTCAACATAGTAAATACCATGCACTAAAAGCATTGCCTGGGGAGCTGTTCACTCACAGCAAGGGAAATTTTTTCTTTATATTTGCAAAAAACCAGAAAGGTATCTTTCAGAATTGACATGCTATGGAAGTGTTATATATGCACTGTAATTAACATACCATTTCACAAGCTGAGTAGAGCCAGGACAGTTTTTGTCTTCCCTCAGAATTTTGACACAGACATCTCAAAAAAGAATATATACATGCATATTAGGACAAAATGCAACTACATTGCTAAGAAAGTCAAGTTCATTCCCTAAAAGTATATATCAAAAGCAGACTAAAATTAACGTTACTGACAGATGTCAGCACAGCTTTAATTGTTGACTTAACATCACCTCATCTTTAACAACATTCAATGAAGATTGCATTAGTGAAGTTTCCATTACAGTCATTGAAAATGGCTATTAGCTTTAATCAAGAAGACCAAGTGGCTTTCAAAAACACTCATTAACTTCACAGCAATCCTATGACAATAGATATTGCAAAGAATCATGAAAACAGCCTGTTACCATCCATGTATCTTGTTCCATAGGCACTTTCCGGAAAGATTCCTCTCAGATATGTAATGCAGGATACTGCTACTGCTAGGAGCCTCTTCACTAGCATCAGGGATTGCTGTTCAGTAGATATTTTGTTAGGAAATACAACTGCACTCTGAAAGTTAAGGAAAGAAAATAAATAATCTCTGTCCACAACAACAAACCTGTACAGTCTACAATTTGGTCCAATGCCTGCTTAACATTTTAACTTAATTGAAAAGTATGACTTTCGGTATTTATAAAGTTAAGCATATTCTTAACACTTGGTATTACTATGTTTTTAGGACATAGCTGATTTCTGCCAAGTATACGACCACAAAGTTCAGACTCAAACTATTTAGCTACTAAGCATCTCTACTGACAGTTAAAAGATTGAATTAGCCTGTAATTGTCAAGTGAAGAAATATTAAAGAGCACCTGGGTGCACTACTTCAGCTAAAATTCACCAATTTTTCTGATTCAAATAATATACTGTGCTGAAATACACAAGAAAATCGCACCACGCAATTCCTTTGCTTCTGAGCAGTTGCCATTCTGCAGATCCTCTTCTGTCTGTTAATAAAACATCTGCATTAACACATGTATGACCACCATTCACAAGTGCACACAAGCCCAGACCACAGCTATTCAGCTTTAACTAGTCAGTACCTGAACCTACAAACATTTCCTATGCAATTCATCTGTATCGGTTCAAACAAACCCCGTAATTTTAAGGAAACAGGACAGTTCATCTAATAATCACCAATATCAGATTCTTGACTTTCACACCAGCACAGACATCCTCCAAGGCTGCAGCATGCAGTAATTAAAATATTGTGTGCCTATTTATATGAAACATGAGCCTTTTGAAGTGATGCTCTGAGGTGCTAACGTGTACCTAGCCTAACAGATTTTCAAAGGACCCCGAGAAGAGGCTCCCCAACCTCCCACCAAAGCTGAGCCATCACCTTTAGCAAACACCTCCAGGCTTGGGTAGTTTTCATCTGTAATTTAAACAAGTATTGTAGAAACATAGTACTTGTATTGTAGAAATACAACACTTGCATATTGTTTATTGTAGAAATACAACACCCTCCAGCCACTCTTTTTGTTCACCCATGTTTTGATTAAGCCTTTAACCCTCAGCGCTGTGAGCCTGACTCCACAAGACAAGCCTTCCCGCATCATCTCTAAAAATGAGATGCATCTACACCTAAGGACACAGAAAATGCCTTTCCCAAGTAGGAGGTAGGCCCTGGACCATGCAGGGAACTGAGCTCCCGCTTAGCTGAGCCTCCTCCACAAACCCATCTGATCTCAGTTCGTGGCTAAGCTCAGCGCTTCTGTGAGAAATGCAGACACTGAGGCACCCCTTCCCAAGATTAGCACCCCTAGAAAAGACAACCTGCTTCGTCAGGGTATAAAGGCCACCCACAACCCGAGGCGGAAGGCAAGAATAGCACGGGCAGCGTGTGTCAAAACCCCGCAGGACGTGAGGAACCGGACACTACCCGAACGCGCGGGGGTAGCGGGGCTGCCCCCTGTCCCCGACCGGCAGGCACCACCTGACCACCCGCCGCTTCCTGTGCCCGCCCCCCCGCCCCTGCTTTTATAAGGCAAGGGGCCGTGTGCAACAGCGGGGGCAGGGCTCGCCCTCCCAGCACGAGCCCCTGCGGGCCGTGCGCAGCGCCGCCGCGCAAACCGCGGCCCGTCCCCCCACCCATCGCTCACCCCAGCCGAAGCTGGCTTTTCATTTAACCGCCACACAGGCTTCAGGTAACGCGAGGGCACCCTCTTAGCTCTTCAGCCCAACTAAATACAAAAGTGTTTCACCCCAGCTGTTGTCCACTAAAACATTTTTTAAGCCAGCGTGTAGGCCTAATGTCAATGTAATCTATGCTTAAATGTAAAGAAAAGGTTTTGGTGAGATTGCAGCCTCAAACAACAGTTTATCCACAAAGACGTTTTTCCTTCAGAATTGTTTTTACCTCCCCATTCAGTGCAAGCACTGTGCTTGATCCAAGGTTGTGTTGTGTGGGTGCGGCGGCAGCTGAAGGTGCCAGTGACAGCATCTATATCTCAGTGTCATCATCATGAAAACTTCTGTCAACGTGAAGCCACTGACAGTGGATAGTTTCCCTCCCCATGCTTTTGGCAGCGGTGGGATGGTCCATATCCTCCATTCCCAAATCACAAACAAAACAAAAATAAAGACCTGGCCAGGCTAAGAGTCCTCAGTGAGACGCTGGGAGGCCAGGACACTCGGCCTCTGGAGGCACTGCCTTCAAGAAGACCCGTTCTACCTGAAGCTCTTCTCCAAGCAGCAGGAGATGTGTGCACAGCTTTGTGACCCCTCTGTCAGATCATGGGATCTGAGCCCTGCTTCTGGATAACAGAAATGTATTAAATAAAGGGCATATACTCCCTATATACCTGAGCAGACACCCTGAGCCCCGCAGAGTCCGGTGCATGCAGCACCCTCCCCTTGCCTCCCCATGGGCGGAAGTCCCATGGACGGGTTTCCCTCAGCAGCGGGTCACACTCGGGGATCTGGCTCTGAAGGGAAAAAGATCCTGTTGGAAGAAGGCTGAGGCCAGTCAAAGATTCGGCCCCTGTCACAGATGGATTTACCCTGTGAGGCGTGTTGGAGCACACTTGCATCTGCCGTCTCCTGGTCTACAGGTGTGCTGACGGGCTGTGAGCTGGCTGACTTAGAGCCTGGCATGTCTTTGCCTTGCTTTCCAGATGTCGTTACTATTTGGAGCAGTGTGTCTAAGCATGTTCGGCAACAGCTCCTGCAGACAAAGGTGGGATCCGACCCTACCCCTCCCCTCGCCCAGACGGCTTCAGGGGTCCCGGCAGCCCTGTGCCGGCAAGTGCCATTGTTCTTCCCAGAACTGCACGGCGATGTACAGATTTGCCACAAATGTGCCAAAGAGCAGCTTCTCCGTAAATTGAGAGACATAAAATAAATTAAGGAAAAAAAAAAGGAACATAAAAATATATTTTTTTATATATGCAATATAGAAATACAGAAATAAAAATGTGGTTGAGGTGTGCAAAAGTGGTGTGCACCAGGCGTCGGCAGGGCACAAGGCCACCCCCCCTTGCAAGCTCTCCCAAGTCCTCCCTCTGTTTTTCAGCCTACAAATCCTTGCCCTTCTCTTCTTTTTGCAGCCTCAGGCTGTCAGCATAACAGGACTGGGGACATTTCATATTCAAAAATGGCGCTCTTTTGAAAACGGCGAGGTGCTCACGTTTCAGAGACCTCTGTTTTTGCTGTCCGCGACTGTTGCAGAGATCCGTGAGCTGCGACATGCTTCGGTACCTGTTCCTGGTAAGAAGAGCGATGAATGAAAGTCTGTGTTTTCCCTTACGTCCATATATTCGGGGTTTATGCTGGTTGCTGTTTAGAAGCAGTGATGGACACATGAGAGGCCTTCAGAAGGCCCTGAGAACAACCTCTGTGGGACGATACAAACAGCCCGCCAATTAGCAATGCCTAGAAAGGGGTCCGTCCTTTTGGACTAGTTTTTATTAAGGCTGTACAAAGTTAGACCGTCTCTCCGTGATCTGCTTTAGCAACTGGCTTCGTGCCAGCCACCTTTATCGATTGGTAGGATGCCTGCTGGCCGATGGTCGTTTATTGGAACTGTTTACCATAAAGCCGTTGAGATGATGCCGATACTTTGTTCTTGCACCACACCAGACCTTGTTGAGGCAAATGCCCACAGGTCCGTAGAGCTACTTGTATGCAGAGAAGTGGGTCAAAGTCAGCTGTAGGGAGCCTTGAACAAGAGACGGAAATGATAGCTAGCACAGAAACCTGCCCCTGGCCAGATCTGCTGCCATTTCTGACCATTGCTGCCGTTGCTGTATCTGCAGCGTGCCATTGCTGGGGCCTGTGCAGCACTAAGAGCTTGGTGGTTTATTTGTGTTTGTATGCAAGTCTTCCCAGACCGGGAGTGCGCTACATGTGGGCTCAGCTCCGTGGCCTGGCACCCTCTGCTCTTCCCATGGGAAGCAGCCCCATTCTTCCCACCTTGTCCTGCCCTCCTGCGCAGTGTGGGCACAGATGGCCAAGGTCCTTGGCTCCTGTTTCTGTTTAGGGAATTACGGCTGGGGCTTGGTACATCCGACGATGGAGTGATTTGACCCTAACTTGAGGAGAGGAGAGGCCTACATCAGCTCCTTTAAGGAACTGTACCAGGTGGTTAGACCAGACAGTGCTATAGCAATGTATTTTACCTGAGAGCTGCTGGCGCTTTGTTTGAGTCCGCTGAACTGCTGTCTGAGTTAACAGTCTTCCTCCTGTCCCGCCCCTCCCCCCCCCGCCCTTTGCCGCGGTGCTGCGCGGTCGGCGGGCGGTTTCCCGCGGTCAGCCACAGAGCGGGCCGTCCGCTGGGAGAGCGGGGGCAAGGGCCGCGCCTCGGCCCGGCCCGGTCTTCCTCGCCTGTCCGGTGTCGGTTCCCGGCACTCCCCGCGCCTGAGGGGACGCCGCCCGCGGGCCGCGCCGTCTCTGTGGCAACGCCCGGAAGGGGCGTTTCGAGGCGGCCTCGAGGCCGGAAATGACGCTGGGGCTGGCGCGGAGGTGGTGGAGCCGGGCCGGAGCCATGTCAGCGGGTGGTGGAGGGCAGCGCGACGCTGGGGCGGCTGGCGGGTGAGGCAGGGCCGCGGGCGCGGCGGGTCCTCGGGCGCCCCTGGAGAAGGGCCTCGGTGCGGCGGTTCCGAGGCGCGGCAGGTCCTGGAGCTCCCGCAGGGCAGCGGGCGGGAGGCGGCCGGGACTGAGGCCTCTGTCTTTTCCAGGCGCCGCAGTAAGTGGGACCAGCCTGGCCCGTCCCCTGCCTTCCTTCGCCCTGGCACGGCGCCGCTGCCCGGGCGCCCCTTTCCCGGCGGCGGAGATGGTGGCTCAGCTGTGGCGGGCTCCGAGAGCTCCGCAGCCCCCTCGGGAGCGCTGGACGCGGCCGCGGCCGTGGCCGCGAAAATTAACGCGATGTTAATGGCCAAAGGGAAGCTGAAGCCGGCGCCCAGCACGGCGGACAAGGTGAGTGCCTGCAGGGGCGGCAGGAGCCGTGCCGGTGGGACCGCTAGGCCCGGGGGTGGTGGGCGAGGGTGGGCGTCACGTCTGTTTTCTGGAGACCTGCGGACGTTTTTTGTCGGAATAGCTCTCTGAGATGGGAAATAGTGAAGGTTTGCTTCGTAAAGTAGGATATAGCAAAAAACAATCGGAAAACCTTTTTTAAATTTTTTTTTTCAGAATAACAGAAACAGTGGTATAGCTGTAAGGTCAGTGCTGCCACTTCTCCTTAAGGCTTAACCGAAGTGATCTGTAGGAAGGTGATGAACTTTTTTCTGAAGTATTTTCTAAGTAGTGCACCTGATATAAAAACTGCAGTATAAAACAGCTGGTTTAAAATATGAGACCAAATTATTTTCATGCTTAAACAAGTTATCAGTAGGAGCTGTATGTCCAAGTTCTAAACAACTTGGTCAGCTTCTGGTCAGCCCTGATGTGAGCCTTGGTCAGCCCTGAAGTGGTCAGGCAGTTGGAGTAGGTGATCACTGTAGGTCCCTTCTAACTAACTTTTATATTCTAAAGCAAGTATAACTTAAAGCCTATTTTCCAGTTTCAGTAATGGGAACAGTCTTGCTTTTCTGCATGTTACTAGCCTATGCTAGAGCCAAGTTTAGAAGGCTGTTTCACGTTTCTTTCCAAGCTTGTTTGAATATAAAGTTAACAAGAAGAGTATGTTTTCACGGTGTATCGTGTCTTTTTTTTTCACGTGCACAGTATTGGTAGGACTGCCAGTTATGTTCTAAGGGTTTGTCTTGTGAAGCAGCATTAAAATGAGTACTCGTTTTGTTATTGGATTTATTCACAGATAATACAAGAAAGAGTGGCAAATGTACCCTGCCACGTATTCACCGTAACTGGTTCTCTGCAGGTTCTGTATCCAAAATGATCGTTACAGCCTTTTTAATATGTGAAGTTTAGTAGTGAGTGTTTCTTTGATCATTGCTGTCAGCAGTCCTAGGTGGTTTTACGCATTGTTTGCTGCACGATGGTGTCTGCTTCTCAATGCTTAACATCCACCTGAGGGTGTGACAGTTTCAGCATTGAAGAACATGTGGCTTGGTTTCAGGTAGTCCTCTGTAGTCGTACCAGGTGGAAGTCAAGTCTATTCGCTGACTAGCAGTTTGAGACACCTAAAAATTGGAAGATACTGTGGTGTCTCATTCTTCTATCTATGTTTTTTCCATAAGCTCTAGTGGCATTCTGGCATCCTGTGACAAATTGTATTGCTGTGGGAACGACTTAACCAATTAATTAATTTGCTAATGGGATTTTTTTTTTTTACTGCATATGTTACTTTTGTTAGGAAATGTCCAGTGATTACATTTCCAGAGTAATTAACTCTGACAGCACTTAAGATTGTGCGTGAATGGAAATTCAGGAGCCTGCAGGTTAATGAATGTACTTTTTTTTTTTTTTTTTTTAAGTGAGGAAGGAATAGAGAAATAGAACGCACGTACAATGCATTAGACTTATGTCCCTCAGTAGCTGCCTTCTGGCTCTCATGCAAGTGCCGTGCTTCGTGTGATATTTATGAGAGTGGATAGATACCTTTTGGATGTTACTGGAAGGTTCTCTTTTGATAGAGTCTTGTTTTCTCTTTATGTCCCCAAAAGCATTTCAGAATTTTTAGAAGGATGGACTATCTAACTCTCTATATGTGGAAAAAGCAGTAAGGTCTTTGTTGTAACTCTAACTCTTCTGCCATATCGTCTGAATCTGTTTGTGACTCTGTGGCTTTTTCTTTCTTAGCACTTGGATACCGACACAAAATATTATACCCTTGTTTTAAAAAAAGAAGGGGCGGGAAGTGCAGTCATAGTGTGGATGAGTTTAGATCTTGAACAGAAATTCTAAATTCTATGTAAGGGGAGTTGAGAGAAGTATGAATTGCATGTTTTATGTAAGTCTCACAGCTTTCTGTCAGAGATGCCAATTCAAGTGTAAAATGCCCTGGTTTCTGTTTGAGAAACTTTACTGCCTAGTTCTACATCTGTTTCTCCATTTATAGAATAGAAACAGTAATTACTTACTATATTAAAATATGCTGAAGATAAAACTAGTGTTTTTATTTGGGCTTACGGTTGTGAAGAGGTAGATTATTAAGTAGTAGATACAATGTGCTTTCTGCTAATATTTGTAGAGTGTTCGGGTTCAACAGCTGAAAGGGGAGAATGAAAAGGATATTCACCTCTAGAGTACTAGGGTCAATTTGTTTGTTACGTCATTTATCTCTGCTTTCCAACTGCTGGTCTTTTGCAATGGTTGTCTTTGAAGCTGCAGGCTCTGGGGAAGGGTCCAGCTACGAGTAAAAGCAAAGATGATCTCGTGGTGGCAGAGGTAGAAATCAAGGATGTCCCCCTCACGTGCAGAAACCTGCTGACAAGAGGACAGACTCAGGATGAGGTGTGTTCAGGATCTACATCTGATTTGTTGGGCTTGGCAGCATGTTTGTACCTGTTTGTAAGAGCCTGCAATAAACTATATTCAGGGGCTGTTTCCTCTTTTTACAAAACTCACTGAATGCTAACTGGCACCTGCCCTTTATTTGCAGAACAAAGACAGCCCGATAGAATGGAAAGAAAAGTGCCGGATGGTGAGATCTGGGGATGGCCCCGTTGACGAGCACTGCCTGCCCTCAACTGTAGAGGCTGACTTGGGAGAACTGGTTGACCGATACCGCAGGAATGCCGTCAGGAGCTATCTGAAGAGCTCCAGGCTGTGCAAAGAGCGCGACGTTCACATCACCGACCCAGCGCTGCAGAAAGGTAAAGCAAAGACCAAGGGCCTGATGTGAATGCGCTACATCTGACAAGTTCATGTCTCTTCCCGAGCCCAGAAGCGGGACTAACGTCAGGGGGCGCTGCCATTAATGGAGCATGTTTGCACTTCCCATGGGAAGCAGCCCCATTCTTCCCACCTTGTCCTGCCCTCCTGCGCAGTGTGGGCGCAGATGGCCGAGGTCCTTGGCTCCTGTTTCTGTTTAGGGAATTACGGCTGCGGCTTGGCACATCTGTCAATGGAGTGATTTGACCCTAACTTGAGGAGGGGCCTACATCAGCTCCTTTAAGGAGCCATGCCACGTGGTTAGACCAGACAGTGCTATAGCAATGTGTTTTACGTGAGAGCTGCTGGCACTTATATTTGAGTCTGCTCAACTGCTGAGTTACAGTCTTCCTCCTCTCTTCCAGGTGAGATTAAGAAAGTGTCAGTGAGCTACAAGAAGATCCACTCGGACGTCCCCTATTCTGAGGAAGTTGTGCAGAACTGTATGCAGGAGACCCTGAACTTTTTCTACTTCATCCTAAGAAACAGAGAAGACACGGACTTCATTTTAAAGGATGTTGGCACTCTTGCCATCCGGGGAACAGAAGTGACAATGGCATTTTGCGAAGACTTTTTACTAAGCCTCAACAAGTCTACATACATGGTAGAGAAGTTGCTCACTGTAAGTTTATTGTTTTTCCAGTGCTACTTAGAGTGGGTTTGACATCCCATCAAAGGACTGGGGAACTGAGCCCTGCTGGCCAGCTGTAACCTGCTGGGTCACTCGGGCTAGGCACGGTCTGTAGCAGTGGAAGCTTTCTGTAGTTTCTTTCTTTTATTTGCTGTGGTTTAAGGGTGCTGGGAAGGTACGCAGTACTACTTTTGCTGGGCAAGGGAAAGCCCTGGAAGGGCCTTGCCATAAATCGGAAAAAGGCCAAAGGAATGGCAGGGGTGATGATGTTCACCCCACACTCTGGACATGAGGCTGAGGCGCAGAGGCACCAAGGCCTTGCTGAGACCAGCCCCTTCGTGGCTGCTGGCACGCTATTGGTGTAGTTCTCCTGGCCTGAGGGAAGAGAAGGAGAACCCAGCGTGGCTTCCTCCACGCTGCAGAGGCATGCAGACTCTTTGGGAGTCTCTGGAAGGACTCGGGGGATAACGCCAGCTCGGAACCATTTGCTCTCGGTTCAGCAATAGTTAAAGCAAGCCACCTCACTGCAACCAGCAGCCAGGAACCCAGGCTTGTAATGGGCCTTCCCTTGTGTTTGCCTCCATTGACTTCTTCCCTGGTAAACAAGGAGTCTCCTGCCTGACGCCGCCAGCTCTCGTCCTTGCAAAAAGGCTGGCGACGTTCCTTGCCCTAGCAGATGATATGCTGTGCAGCTTGTTCAGGAGGGGCTGGGCTGAAGCACTTGGCCAGAAGTTTGCTGAGAGGCCGCTGATTCTTAGAGCTATGGAAAGGCCGTTGTGAGCATTGAGTTCCTTTCCCTGGAGTCACGTCAGATGTTTCTGTCCCTGTTGCAGAAGAAATGGGTCATATCGGACAAAGAAGTCAGTCTCTCTCCGAGCTGTTTTGGCCGTGTCTACCAGTTTCCACAGTGAGTATATTTGTTTCTGCAGCCCTTGTCTGACCAAGCGCAGACGTGCTCAGCTCGTCTTTGGTAGCGCTCCGTCAAATTACTGGTTTGCAGCTAATTTCATCCTTGCTTTTGCTTCGTCTGGAGTTACGCATCCTCCATTACTGATTGTGGTTTGCATTTTACCATTACTCCCATCAGAGGGAACTGGTTTGCTAGGCAGAGGAATTGAGGCAACCCCCCTAACGTTTCATCTGCTCGTTCTCTTTCCATTGGTAGCGACTGCCCAAACGTTTAACAGAAATAAGATCCTAATATTTCCGTTGTTTTGAATATACCATGGAAAGCTTCTCTTAGCGGCTTCTCTTCTCAAAGACCAGATGCACGCAAGTCCTCTGTCTGACGTTTCCGTGCCTCCTGTGACACTCACGTGACTCAAAGGCATATCTCCGAAACGCCGCCTTGGGTCAAGATGGCACAGGAGGGCTGAGGCAAAAAACCAAAACCTCTGCCTAGCGAGGGGCTGCTGAGCCGTTCCTGAGGCCAGCACTGCTCGGGGGTTCCCTTAATGGCCTAGGACGTGGGGTCGACTCTGTGGAGATACCTTGACATTCATCTGGCAAAGAAGCCCTTTTCTCAGAATGGTGCCTTCTTCCTATTCCCAGGTTTGAGATGAGGGCAGTGCCTCGAAGAGCTTCTCTCACAGACAAAGAGATACTTACAGAATTCGAGAGTGCTTTGAGCAGCATGGGAGTAAGAGGTAATGCTACTGACCGATTCCTGGCAGAGGTTTGTGCCTTTGCCTGTCTTCATTGCTGGTGGGTGTCTAAGGCCCAGGCTACAATAGGTGCCTGGGATGGTAGAGGCACCCTGTGTGCCTCTATTTACCCCTCCTGGTAAATCTCAAGGGACTCGTGTTGGAGCAAGATCCCAGGCGGGCTCAGCACCACCAACTGCAGCTGACGGTGCTGGAGTATGTTTTGCCCCTGCACTCCGTGCCCTGGAGTATACCTCTTCCATTTTCGGAGTCTGTCTGTGCAGGAGGGAGTAAATGTTTGGGGAATTCCATCGGCACTGTGAATCAGAAACTCTGCCTTGAGTTGTGGGAGACTGGGGGGTTGGCGTATCTCTTGGAATCACCGCGGCGTGATTCCCTGAGAAAAATCATGCGGAGAACAACTGTGCAAGGGTTGCTAAGCTGTGCCGAGACCTCGCTTCTCTTTTAAAGCTGGGAAGTCTAGCTCCTCGACCTTAATTCCTCAGAAACATCAGAGCTATAACGTGTTTGAGTTGAACGCGCCATGATAGCCTTTTTTTTTTTTTATACCGAACACGTATGCAACGCCAAGAAGTTGTTCCCCCAGAAGAGATTGTGAAGCACCAAGATCTGTCTCCCTCCAAAAGCCGCTGTGCAGAGGAAGGACTAGCCGCGGCACGAGGAAACTCACACCAAAGAGAACAGTGTGGCTATCGAGGGTTGAACAGGGTCAAGGGCTGGTGTCAGGAAGGGCTTAAGATCTCCCTCCAAGAAAACAGGTCTCGGAAGGAATCCCAGTGAGGCCTCAAACAGCTTCTAACATTGCGGAGCAGACCTGTGCCTCCTCCTGCCTGTTCTGAGAGGTTTTCTCCTTTCACACTTGCAGCGGCTGTTCATCGCACATTATGCCTTCTGCGAAGGGGCCTTTCTCCAAGCCACTTAGCCAGAGCTGCGATGGAGGAAGAAGCAGAGGGGAAAACGGAGGGAAAAGGGCCTCACGGCAGGTGAGACTCTGAAAGGACTCCATTAGAGTGGCCTTGTGCTCTAGTGCTCGTGCGGGATGTTTTATAGGCTCATACAATAATGGAGGTTGGAGGGGCTCTCGGGAGGTCCTGGTCCAGCCAGCTGCTCCGAGCAGAGTCAGCTATGAGCTGAGGTCGGACCAGGTTGCTCAGGACTTTATCCAGTCTTGTCTGCAAAGCCTTCAGGAACGGAGACTGCCCAAGCTCTCTGAGAAACCTCTCCTTTGGACCCAGTGTTCGTATTAACTCAGAAGGGCTGTCCACACACGTCACCACACAGTGGTGTGGTGGATGGGAGGTCCCACAGTATTTGGGACTGCTTTGCAGTGGTCAGTGTAATGGCCAGGAGGGGGATACCAGTATCTCCAGGTGCCTGTCATTGCACAGGATGCAAATCCTCTCTCTGTTCCATCGAGAGGGCCGCATCAGGCTGCGTGTCCCGCAGCCTTCCTTATGGAAAAAGCTCATCTCCTTGATTTCCCTGCTGGCACATCTGAGCGTTACAGCTCAGGGTTTCCCTGTCTCTCTGGGGAAGAGAGCTCGCTCTGCTGCCGAAGCACGTGAGCAGCGTGAGCACAGGATGGACTCTTCCTGCACTCACACCAACTCACCCCGGTGTGTATTTTCAGACTGTTGCCAAAACGTACAGGCACAGAAGGAAGGCAGCACAAAGAAACTCCTTTCGAGAGCCCTGAATTGCCATTGCCTACTTCTGAAGAACACAGGCAGCAGACAGGACAGGTACGTAATATGGATTGAGGCAATTGTTGTGTCACTTGGTTGCAGAAAATCAAGTTGGGCATATCTTAGGAGAAATCGGTACATAAAAAAGTACGCAGATACCGATTGTGAGTAGGTCTCTTACTGTGGCTCATTTTCCCATTCAGTTACCTATTTTGGGTATTGTTCCTCTCAGAAAAGGAACCGTAGCCCTTTTCAAAAAGTAGCTCTTTGATGGCGTAGTTCATTGGTCTGGTTCACGGGTGATTAGCCCAACAGAAGGGCTTTCTGGGTGCACCTGTAAGAACTGTCGACCGAAACTGGAAAAAAAGGGAGGATGAGAAAGAGAAGAGCAGTATTAAAAAAAAAAAAAAAAAAAAAAAAAAAAAGACAAGACAAATGAGGCTAACCGCTGCTATTGCATTTCTGGGTTCCTGTAGAAAGGACAGCTTGTATTTGGGCTGAACGGTAGAAGAAAACTGGAGGCATCCGTGGCCAAAGGGGAGGAGAAAGAAGAGAACAGAGAAGCAGGAAGGGTCACCTTGCCAAAACTGCCTCAACAGCAAGCTGGGACAGAAAGCGACAGGATGCGGAGGGCCCAGGTATGGGAGAATCAACAGAGCGGCCTTTTTCTGGTTGGGGTGGCACTGAGCTGGGAAGGTCTCCAACCCCAGCAGCGTTGCTCCCTCCAAAGAGCCGGGCAGGTGGCTGTGGTTTTCATTCTCGCCTGCTCGCTGCTGTGAGGGAGGAATTGCCGGTAGAGGCCAAGGGGCAAAGCGAGCAGCCAGGCAGGGTGAGGCCATCAACGGGCCTGCTCCATCCCTGGAAAGGAGGCCACCTCTGCCCAGGCGCCGGCTCTGGAGCTCGAGCAGGAGCTCTCCCAGTCACATGGCTCGAGCCAGCTCCAGCCGGCAGTGTGGAGGGGGAGAGCTGTCTCTCCAAGTAGCACGGAGAGCACTCCGGCCGTTCTTCATAAGCAAAATGGCCGACATGTTATTTCAGCAGCTCCTTGGTGGCAGGGAGCCAGCATTTTGTGAAGTGGCAGGGCCCACCTGTTTTCGTGCTGCTCTATGGTTTGCTGATGGCCCTGCGTCCACCCCACCCCACCCCACCCCTCCTGGTTCAGCCAGAAGCACGTCAGAAACGGAGGCCCCTGCCCACTACACGCACGGAGGCCGCCACTTCTGACCACATCCTGCCATGCCTGTTTCCATACTGTTCTGTGGTGGATGGGCTTGCTGCCGTTTTTGGAAACCAGCTCTCGATTCTGCAAGAAGGACGTCGCGTTGTCGCGTAAAGTCACGTCCCATGCGTGAGCAGCGAGGATGTGATCGAGGGTTTGACTAACGTCAAGCCAGAAGTAGTCTTGGAGCGTGGTTT
This sequence comes from Mycteria americana, assembly GCF_035582795.1. Classification (NCBI taxonomy): domain Eukaryota; kingdom Metazoa; phylum Chordata; class Aves; order Ciconiiformes; family Ciconiidae; genus Mycteria; species Mycteria americana. Next base: position 939,945 of record NW_027445640.1, read on the forward strand.
CCAATGACACGGTTGGAGAAATAGGTATCCAACTTTTGCCTTAAACTGAAAGCCAGCAGGTGTGGGCCATCCGAATCCAGACGTCACATTGTTTTTGCTCCACCTGTGGCAAGACCAGCTTCTCCCTTTTTGAAACCAACTCGGGCCACAGATTTCTGCCATTTGTCTGTCTTGCAGCTGCCCCAGGAGGAAGAAGACGGCCTCAGCTCCCCAGAGATCACCTCCGATACAGAAGAGGGCCTACAAATGGCGGAGGCTTGGATTCAGGCGAGGAGGCAGTTTCGAACTGAGCTGGAAAGCTTAGGGGACATTGAAAAATGGCTGGCTCAAAAATCTTCCCTCAGCAATCAAGAAAAAAGATGCTGGCAAAGAATAAAGGCACACAGAGCAGACAGGAGGGCTGCTGTCAAATCAGCCGTGACCGACAGCCTGGACGTAAGTACGGAAGTGCATGGGAAATAGCGTCTGCTGTGAAATCAGTAGACTGGCGCTGCTTTACCCCAGCTGATGCCACATTGGCGGGCATGGTGATGCTGGATAACGGTGATCTCAGGGTATTTTTCTAATCCTTTTCAGCGCTCACCACCAAAGAGCAGCCAGCCCCGGAAGAAGGGTACCATTCCCCTTATTTGTGCACCATACCCCCAGGCTCTTGTCACGCTGCATAACCTCCTGCACAAACAGAAGCTGAGGATGGTGGATGTATTCAGGAAGGCTGGTATGGACGGGAGGAAGATCAAGAGAGCAGACTTCGTCAGAGTCATCAAGGAGGTACGTAGCGAACAGAAAAATAATGAAGAGCTGCAGCTCTGCCCTATTTTCCTGCGTGCCAACCCAGAGCAAATGGAAGCGCTTCAGCAAGGGGCGGTTTTGCTTGCCTTGCTCTCAGAGAACGGCTCCCACAACCTGTGACAAGCTGAAGGGCAAAGGGAAGGGAAAGCTGCAAAGATGCACCTAGAGCGAGTCCCAGGAGGGAGTGCAGAAACCCACTGCCTCACAGACTTGGAAGACAGTCACTGCTCAGTAACGTGGCTGTCGGGATCCTGCTGTAGACCCTGAACTGGCATCGAATTTCCCCGTGTTGATACTTGGTCTTTCCCCCACCAGGCTCCTACATCTCCCCAACACTGCACTGCCTCTCAGTACGTGTTTGCACAGCACGGCTCACACTGGGCCTCGCTTTCCACAGGCCGCAGCGTTACAGAGCTGCGAAGAGCACGTTCAGGTTTATTAGGGCTTAGCAGTTCAGACGTTAGCTGATATTCTAGTCCGAGCCAAAATATCATCCTGAAACCCAGAGGGCTGGGAAGTTTGGCACAGTAAAAGCCGAGAGCTCTGCGGGGGCCAGCAGAAGACTGGTCAAGTTGTGAATGCTTGATAAACCCAAGGAAACCTCAGCAGGTTTTGCAGGGGAGCACGCTTCCCTGCAAAAGCATCTCGAACAACAGCAAAGCTCACCCCTCCCACTCTGGGGCAAGCCTTGATCTTTTGGTGATCCCCCTGTCATTCTCTGTTTTGGTTGCCAGACCAAAGTTCCCATCAGCAACAAGGATCTGGAGGACGTGGTCATCTTCTTGACTTCCTCAAAACCGGGGAATTTTATAAGCCCCGAAGATCTGGTTGAATGTCAAAAGCAGTGGCTGGAAATGAAGAAAGGACAATCCCAAGAGACCAAAACAGGTGAGAGGAGAGCACTGGGTTGGGAAAGCGCCTCTATCCAGACAGGAAATGCCAAAGGGGGTCCAGAATATGGCTTCTTGAGACCATTGTCCTAGAGCAGAGTGGCCAGAAGAAGACTTCTAGGGAAAAGCTGAAGGATCCGGGGCATGTGCAGCACCGTCGCCAGCCCAGTTGCTGGAGACAGGTTATCCAGTCTTTCAGGTTGCGATCAAAGTCTGAACCCTGCAGCTTAACATCCTGTACTGGACTTTGCTTGTTAGCATTCATCATCCAGCCCATCCAAAGCAGGCCCTTTCTCCAGCTGTTGGTGGCAGCTTGGAAAACACCGATCCAGAACAGCTTATTCTTTAGGAAGCTCTGTTGGGAGTTCCAATCAGCACATCATGCCAAACCCCTTTGTCTTAAACATGGATTGGATGTTCCTTTCTGCTCTGCTCTAACGTGGCTTCTCTGGGCTTTTTGTTTGGTTGTTTTTTTAACCTGTCCTAGGTGTAGAAGCTCAGTTCCAGAAAGCCACCTGCAAAACTGCCACTTATCCACCTTCTGCTGGAGACACAGCCAGACAGATGAAGCCTCATGCTCCTACCAAGCCCGAAAGAAAGTTAATACACTTGGAAGTTCCGCCAGTCAACACCGAGCCAGAATGACAACATCTGAGCTGTGATGAAATGGAAGAGACTGGAAAGCTCTTAAGAGAGAGGAGGCGGTGGGAGAAGGTACTGTGTATGTGGCAGGAGAACAAGCGCACCTGCGTGCCTTGACGAACGTGGTTTAGAGACCAGTGCAGCAGTAAAGGAAAGGGCAAGGGGTTATTGTGCGTGTTAGCTTCTGTAGTCCCTTGACCACATGGTGCCTCGCAGCTGAGGCGCTACAAGCCATCTCAAACACTTTGTTCTGCTTCTGAACATGCTGGTGAGAGAAACACTTTTTCTCGGTAACTGGCAAGAAGAAGAAGAAGGAGGAGGCGGAGGAGAAGTTGAAGCAGTTTCTGGGTCTGGGGAGGGAGTCGTCTGCTGATCATCTAGTCGGCCTATCCACCAGACTGTGATTTCTCCCTTAAGGTGCTGATGAGCACTTTGTCCTGTTCAGTTGTGAGGCACAGTGCAAGACAGTCCCATGGAAGTGAAGCAGTGACTCACTCATTCACTCAGTCCCAAAGGTCGTCTTTGGAGCATCTTGGGTTGGATGAACTCTGGCAGAATCCAGGGCTACCTCCTCTTGCCAATGTGCTGCCCTACAGTCACGGGCTATGGGGAGAGACTTTCTTCGTCTGAGGCACCTGTGCCCGGTGTGCTGCTCTTCTGCTAAGCCCTCCAGGGAGTATCTGTCTGAGGACCCAGCTCTGGATAGGAACTGCACTCCCAGAGGCGTGCCTGTCCCTGCGATCCCACTGCGGGGTGCCGACTCCCGTTTGCACACACTTTTGAGATGAATCCCTGCCTGTAGCTTCTCTGAAGGGAATACAGCGACTCCAAGGCCTCACTGAATGCTAACTGGCACCTGCCCTTTACTTGCAGAACAAAGACAGCCCGATAGAATGGAAAGAAAAGTGCCGGATGGTGAGATCTGGGGATGGCCCCGTTGACGAGCACTGCCTGCCCTCAACTGTAGAGGCTGACTTGGGAGAACTGGTTGACCGATACCGCAGGAATGCCGTCAGGAGCTATCTGAAGAGCTCCAGGCTGTGCAAAGAGCGCGACGTTCACATCACCGACCCAGCGCTGCAGAAAGGTAAAGCAAAGACCAAGGGCCTGATGTGAATGCGCTACATCTGACAAGTTCATGTCTCTTCCCGAGCCCAGAAGCGGGACTAACGTCAGGGGGCGCTGCCATTAATGGAGCATGTTTGCACTTCCCATGGGAAGCAGCCCCATTCTTCCCACCTTGTCCTGCCCTCCTGCGCAGTGTGGGCGCAGATGGCCGAGGTCCTTGGCTCCTGTTTCTGTTTAGGGAATTACGGCTGCGGCTTGGCACATCTGTCAATGGAGTGATTTGACCCTAACTTGAGGAGGGGCCTACATCAGCTCCTTTAAGGAGCCATGCCACGTGGTTAGACCAGACAGTGCTATAGCAATGTGTTTTACGTGAGAGCTGCTGGCACTTATATTTGAGTCTGCTCAACTGCTGAGTTACAGTCTTCCTCCTCTCTTCCAGGTGAGATTAAGAAAGTGTCAGTGAGCTACAAGAAGATCCACTCGGACGTCCCCTATTCTGAGGAAGTTGTGCAGAACTGTATGCAGGAGACCCTGAACTTTTTCTACTTCATCCTAAGAAACAGAGAAGACACGGACTTCATTTTAAAGGATGTTGGCACTCTTGCCATCCGGGGAACAGAAGTGACAATGGCATTTTGCGAAGACTTTTTACTAAGCCTCAACAAGTCTACATACATGGTAGAGAAGTTGCTCACTGTAAGTTTATTGTTTTTCCAGTGCTACTTAGAGTGGGTTTGACATCCCATCAAAGGACTGGGGAACTGAGCCCTGCTGGCCAGCTGTAACCTGCTGGGTCACTCGGGCTAGGCACGGTCTGTAGCAGTGGAAGCTTTCTGTAGTTTCTTTCTTTTATTTGCTGTGGTTTAAGGGTGCTGGGAAGGTACGCAGTACTACTTTTGCTGGGCAAGGGAAAGCCCTGGAAGGGCCTTGCCATAAATCGGAAAAAGGCCAAAGGAATGGCAGGGGTGATGATGTTCACCCCACACTCTGGACATGAGGCTGAGGCGCAGAGGCACCAAGGCCTTGCTGAGACCAGCCCCTTCGTGGCTGCTGGCACGCTATTGGTGTAGTTCTCCTGGCCTGAGGGAAGAGAAGGAGAACCCAGCGTGGCTTCCTCCACGCTGCAGAGGCATGCAGACTCTTTGGGAGTCTCTGGAAGGACTCGGGGGATAACGCCAGCTCGGAACCATTTGCTCTCGGTTCAGCAATAGTTAAAGCAAGCCACCTCACTGCAACCAGCAGCCAGGAACCCAGGCTTGTAATGGGCCTTCCCTTGTGTTTGCCTCCATTGACTTCTTCCCTGGTAAACAAGGAGTCTCCTGCCTGACGCCGCCAGCTCTCGTCCTTGCAAAAAGGCTGGCGACGTTCCTTGCCCTAGCAGATGATATGCTGTGCAGCTTGTTCAGGAGGGGCTGGGCTGAAGCACTTGGCCAGAAGTTTGCTGAGAGGCCGCTGATTCTTAGAGCTATGGAAAGGCCGTTGTGAGCATTGAGTTCCTTTCCCTGGAGTCACGTCAGATGTTTCTGTCCCTGTTGCAGAAGAAATGGGTCATATCGGACAAAGAAGTCAGTCTCTCTCCGAGCTGTTTTGGCCGTGTCTACCAGTTTCCACAGTGAGTATATTTGTTTCTGCAGCCCTTGTCTGACCAAGCGCAGACGTGCTCAGCTCGTCTTTGGTAGCGCTCCGTCAAATTACTGGTTTGCAGCTAATTTCATCCTTGCTTTTGCTTCGTCTGGAGTTACGCATCCTCCATTACTGATTGTGGTTTGCATTTTACCATTACTCCCATCAGAGGGAACTGGTTTGCTAGGCAGAGGAATTGAGGCAACCCCCCTAACGTTTCATCTGCTCGTTCTCTTTCCATTGGTAGCGACTGCCCAAACGTTTAACAGAAATAAGATCCTAATATTTCCGTTGTTTTGAATATACCATGGAAAGCTTCTCTTAGCGGCTTCTCTTCTCAAAGACCAGATGCACGCAAGTCCTCTGTCTGACGTTTCCGTGCCTCCTGTGACACTCACGTGACTCAAAGGCATATCTCCGAAACGCCGCCTTGGGTCAAGATGGCACAGGAGGGCTGAGGCAAAAAACCAAAACCTCTGCCTAGCGAGGGGCTGCTGAGCCGTTCCTGAGGCCAGCACTGCTCGGGGGTTCCCTTAATGGCCTAGGACGTGGGGTCGACTCTGTGGAGATACCTTGACATTCATCTGGCAAAGAAGCCCTTTTCTCAGAATGGTGCCTTCTTCCTATTCCCAGGTTTGAGATGAGGGCAGTGCCTCGAAGAGCTTCTCTCACAGACAAAGAGATACTTACAGAATTCGAGAGTGCTTTGAGCAGCATGGGAGTAAGAGGTAATGCTACTGACCGATTCCTGGCAGAGGTTTGTGCCTTTGCCTGTCTTCATTGCTGGTGGGTGTCTAAGGCCCAGGCTACAATAGGTGCCTGGGATGGTAGAGGCACCCTGTGTGCCTCTATTTACCCCTCCTGGTAAATCTCAAGGGACTCGTGTTGGAGCAAGATCCCAGGCGGGCTCAGCACCACCAACTGCAGCTGACGGTGCTGGAGTATGTTTTGCCCCTGCACTCCGTGCCCTGGAGTATACCTCTTCCATTTTCGGAGTCTGTCTGTGCAGGAGGGAGTAAATGTTTGGGGAATTCCATCGGCACTGTGAATCAGAAACTCTGCCTTGAGTTGTGGGAGACTGGGGGGTTGGCGTATCTCTTGGAATCACCGCGGCGTGATTCCCTGAGAAAAATCATGCGGAGAACAACTGTGCAAGGGTTGCTAAGCTGTGCCGAGACCTCGCTTCTCTTTTAAAGCTGGGAAGTCTAGCTCCTCGACCTTAATTCCTCAGAAACATCAGAGCTATAACGTGTTTGAGTTGAACGCGCCATGATAGCCTTTTTTTTTTTTTATACCGAACACGTATGCAACGCCAAGAAGTTGTTCCCCCAGAAGAGATTGTGAAGCACCAAGATCTGTCTCCCTCCAAAAGCCGCTGTGCAGAGGAAGGACTAGCCGCGGCACGAGGAAACTCACACCAAAGAGAACAGTGTGGCTATCGAGGGTTGAACAGGGTCAAGGGCTGGTGTCAGGAAGGGCTTAAGATCTCCCTCCAAGAAAACAGGTCTCGGAAGGAATCCCAGTGAGGCCTCAAACAGCTTCTAACATTGCGGAGCAGACCTGTGCCTCCTCCTGCCTGTTCTGAGAGGTTTTCTCCTTTCACACTTGCAGCGGCTGTTCATCGCACATTATGCCTTCTGCGAAGGGGCCTTTCTCCAAGCCACTTAGCCAGAGCTGCGATGGAGGAAGAAGCAGAGGGGAAAACGGAGGGAAAAGGGCCTCACGGCAGGTGAGACTCTGAAAGGACTCCATTAGAGTGGCCTTGTGCTCTAGTGCTCGTGCGGGATGTTTTATAGGCTCATACAATAATGGAGGTTGGAGGGGCTCTCGGGAGGTCCTGGTCCAGCCAGCTGCTCCGAGCAGAGTCAGCTATGAGCTGAGGTCGGACCAGGTTGCTCAGGACTTTATCCAGTCTTGTCTGCAAAGCCTTCAGGAACGGAGACTGCCCAAGCTCTCTGAGAAACCTCTCCTTTGGACCCAGTGTTCGTATTAACTCAGAAGGGCTGTCCACACACGTCACCACACAGTGGTGTGGTGGATGGGAGGTCCCACAGTATTTGGGACTGCTTTGCAGTGGTCAGTGTAATGGCCAGGAGGGGGATACCAGTATCTCCAGGTGCCTGTCATTGCACAGGATGCAAATCCTCTCTCTGTTCCATCGAGAGGGCCGCATCAGGCTGCGTGTCCCGCAGCCTTCCTTATGGAAAAAGCTCATCTCCTTGATTTCCCTGCTGGCACATCTGAGCGTTACAGCTCAGGGTTTCCCTGTCTCTCTGGGGAAGAGAGCTCGCTCTGCTGCCGAAGCACGTGAGCAGCGTGAGCACAGGATGGACTCTTCCTGCACTCACACCAACTCACCCCGGTGTGTATTTTCAGACTGTTGCCAAAACGTACAGGCACAGAAGGAAGGCAGCACAAAGAAACTCCTTTCGAGAGCCCTGAATTGCCATTGCCTACTTCTGAAGAACACAGGCAGCAGACAGGACAGGTACGTAATATGGATTGAGGCAATTGTTGTGTCACTTGGTTGCAGAAAATCAAGTTGGGCATATCTTAGGAGAAATCGGTACATAAAAAAGTACGCAGATACCGATTGTGAGTAGGTCTCTTACTGTGGCTCATTTTCCCATTCAGTTACCTATTTTGGGTATTGTTCCTCTCAGAAAAGGAACCGTAGCCCTTTTCAAAAAGTAGCTCTTTGATGGCGTAGTTCATTGGTCTGGTTCACGGGTGATTAGCCCAACAGAAGGGCTTTCTGGGTGCACCTGTAAGAACTGTCGACCGAAACTGGAAAAAAAGGGAGGATGAGAAAGAGAAGAGCAGTATTAAAAAAAAAAAAAAAAAAAAAAAAAAAAAAAAAAAGACAAGACAAATGAGGCTAACCGCTGCTATTGCATTTCTGGGTTCCTGTAGAAAGGACAGCTTGTATTTGGGCTGAACGGTAGAAGAAAACTGGAGGCATCCGTGGCCAAAGGGGAGGAGAAAGAAGAGAACAGAGAAGCAGGAAGGGTCACCTTGCCAAAACTGCCTCAACAGCAAGCTGGGACAGAAAGCGACAGGATGCGGAGGGCCCAGGTATGGGAGAATCAACAGAGCGGCCTTTTTCTGGTTGGGGTGGCACTGAGCTGGGAAGGTCTCCAACCCCAGCAGCGTTGCTCCCTCCAAAGAGCCGGGCAGGTGGCTGTGGTTTTCATTCTCGCCTGCTCGCTGCTGTGAGGGAGGAATTGCCGGTAGAGGCCAAGGGGCAAAGCGAGCAGCCAGGCAGGGTGAGGCCATCAACGGGCCTGCTCCATCCCTGGAAAGGAGGCCACCTCTGCCCAGGCGCCGGCTCTGGAGCTCGAGCAGGAGCTCTCCCAGTCACATGGCTCGAGCCAGCTCCAGCCGGCAGTGTGGAGGGGGAGAGCTGTCTCTCCAAGTAGCACGGAGAGCACTCCGGCCGTTCTTCATAAGCAAAATGGCCGACATGTTATTTCAGCAGCTCCTTGGTGGCAGGGAGCCAGCATTTTGTGAAGTGGCAGGGCCCACCTGTTTTCGTGCTGCTCTATGGTTTGCTGATGGCCCTGCGTCCACCCCACCCCACCCCTCCTGGTTCAGCCAGAAGCACGTCAGAAACGGAGGCCCCTGCCCACTACACGCACGGAGGCCGCCACTTCTGACCACATCCTGCCATGCCTGTTTCCATACTGTTCTGTGGTGGATGGGCTTGCTGCCGTTTTTGGAAACCAGCTCTCGATTCTGCAAGAAGGACGTCGCGTTGTCGCGTAAAGTCACGTCCCATGCGTGAGCAGCGAGGATGTGATCGAGGGTTTGACTAACGTCAAGCCAGAAGTAGTCTTGGAGCGTGGTTTCCAATGACACGGTTGGAGAAATAGGTATCCAACTTTTGCCTTAAACTGAAAGCCAGCAGGTGTGGGCCATCCGAATCCAGACGTCACATTGTTTTTGCTCCACCTGTGGCAAGACCAGCTTCTCCCTTTTTGAAACCAACTCGGGCCACAGATTTCTGCCATTTGTCTGTCTTGCAGCTGCCCCAGGAGGAAGAAGACGGCCTCAGCTCCCCAGAGATCACCTCCGATACAGAAGAGGGCCTACAAATGGCGGAGGCTTGGATTCAGGCGAGGAGGCAGTTTCGAACTGAGCTGGAAAGCTTAGGGGACATTGAAAAATGGCTGGCTCAAAAATCTTCCCTCAGCAATCAAGAAAAAAGATGCTGGCAAAGAATAAAGGCACACAGAGCAGACAGGAGGGCTGCTGTCAAATCAGCCGTGACCGACAGCCTGGACGTAAGTACGGAAGTGCATGGGAAATAGCGTCTGCTGTGAAATCAGTAGACTGGCGCTGCTTTACCCCAGCTGATGCCACATTGGCGGGCATGGTGATGCTGGATAACGGTGATCTCAGGGTATTTTTCTAATCCTTTTCAGCGCTCACCACCAAAGAGCAGCCAGCCCCGGAAGAAGGGTACCATTCCCCTTATTTGTGCACCATACCCCCAGGCTCTTGTCACGCTGCATAACCTCCTGCACAAACAGAAGCTGAGGATGGTGGATGTATTCAGGAAGGCTGGTATGGACGGGAGGAAGATCAAGAGAGCAGACTTCGTCAGAGTCATCAAGGAGGTACGTAGCGAACAGAAAAATAATGAAGAGCTGCAGCTCTGCCCTATTTTCCTGCGTGCCAACCCAGAGCAAATGGAAGCGCTTCAGCAAGGGGCGGTTTTGCTTGCCTTGCTCTCAGAGAACGGCTCCCACAACCTGTGACAAGCTGAAGGGCAAAGGGAAGGGAAAGCTGCAAAGATGCACCTAGAGCGAGTCCCAGGAGGGAGTGCAGAAACCCACTGCCTCACAGACTTGGAAGACAGTCACTGCTCAGTAACGTGGCTGTCGGGATCCTGCTGTAGACCCTGAACTGGCATCGAATTTCCCCGTGTTGATACTTGGTCTTTCCCCCACCAGGCTCCTACATCTCCCCAACACTGCACTGCCTCTCAGTACGTGTTTGCACAGCACGGCTCACACTGGGCCTCGCTTTCCACAGGCCGCAGCGTTACAGAGCTGCGAAGAGCACGTTCAGGTTTATTAGGGCTTAGCAGTTCAGACGTTAGCTGATATTCTAGTCCGAGCCAAAATATCATCCTGAAACCCAGAGGGCTGGGAAGTTTGGCACAGTAAAAGCCGAGAGCTCTGCGGGGGCCAGCAGAAGACTGGTCAAGTTGTGAATGCTTGATAAACCCAAGGAAACCTCAGCAGGTTTTGCAGGGGAGCACGCTTCCCTGCAAAAGCATCTCGAACAACAGCAAAGCTCACCCCTCCCACTCTGGGGCAAGCCTTGATCTTTTGGTGATCCCCCTGTCATTCTCTGTTTTGGTTGCCAGACCAAAGTTCCCATCAGCAACAAGGATCTGGAGGACGTGGTCATCTTCTTGACTTCCTCAAAACCGGGGAATTTTATAAGCCCCGAAGATCTGGTTGAATGTCAAAAGCAGTGGCTGGAAATGAAGAAAGGACAATCCCAAGAGACCAAAACAGGTGAGAGGAGAGCACTGGGTTGGGAAAGCGCCTCTATCCAGACAGGAAATGCCAAAGGGGGTCCAGAATATGGCTTCTTGAGACCATTGTCCTAGAGCAGAGTGGCCAGAAGAAGACTTCTAGGGAAAAGCTGAAGGATCCGGGGCATGTGCAGCACCGTCGCCAGCCCAGTTGCTGGAGACAGGTTATCCAGTCTTTCAGGTTGCGATCAAAGTCTGAACCCTGCAGCTTAACATCCTGTACTGGACTTTGCTTGTTAGCATTCATCATCCAGCCCATCCAAAGCAGGCCCTTTCTCCAGCTGTTGGTGGCAGCTTGGAAAACACCGATCCAGAACAGCTTATTCTTTAGGAAGCTCTGTTGGGAGTTCCAATCAGCACATCATGCCAAACCCCTTTGTCTTAAACATGGATTGGATGTTCCTTTCTGCTCTGCTCTAACGTGGCTTCTCTGGGCTTTTTGTTTGGTTGTTTTTTTAACCTGTCCTAGGTGTAGAAGCTCAGTTCCAGAAAGCCACCTGCAAAACTGCCACTTATCCACCTTCTGCTGGAGACACAGCCAGACAGATGAAGCCTCATGCTCCTACCAAGCCCGAAAGAAAGTTAATACACTTGGAAGTTCCGCCAGTCAACACCGAGCCAGAATGACAACATCTGAGCTGTGATGAAATGGAAGAGACTGGAAAGCTCTTAAGAGAGAGGAGGCGGTGGGAGAAGGTACTGTGTATGTGGCAGGAGAACAAGCGCACCTGCGTGCCTTGACGAACGTGGTTTAGAGACCAGTGCAGCAGTAAAGGAAAGGGCAAGGGGTTATTGTGCGTGTTAGCTTCTGTAGTCCCTTGACCACATGGTGCCTCGCAGCTGAGGCGCTACAAGCCATCTCAAACACTTTGTTCTGCTTCTGAACATGCTGGTGAGAGAAACACTTTTTCTCGGTAACTGGCAAGAAGAAGAAGAAGGAGGAGGCGGAGGAGAAGTTGAAGCAGTTTCTGGGTCTGGGGAGGGAGTCGTCTGCTGATCATCTAGTCGGCCTATCCACCAGACTGTGATTTCTCCCTTAAGGTGCTGATGAGCACTTTGTCCTGTTCAGTTGTGAGGCACAGTGCAAGACAGTCCCATGGAAGTGAAGCAGTGACTCACTCATTCACTCAGTCCCAAAGGTCGTCTTTGGAGCATCTTGGGTTGGATGAACTCTGGCAGAATCCAGGGCTACCTCCTCTTGCCAATGTGCTGCCCTACAGTCACGGGCTATGGGGAGAGACTTTCTTCGTCTGAGGCACCTGTGCCCGGTGTGCTGCTCTTCTGCTAAGCCCTCCAGGGAGTATCTGTCTGAGGACCCAGCTCTGGATAGGAACTGCACTCCCAGAGGCGTGCCTGTCCCTGCGATCCCACTGCGGGGTGCCGACTCCCGTTTGCACACACTTTTGAGATGAATCCCTGCCTGTAGCTTCTCTGAAGGGAATACAGCGACTCCAAGGCCTCACTGAATGCTAACTGGCACCTGCCCTTTACTTGCAGAACAAAGACAGCCCGATAGAATGGAAAGAAAAGTGCCGGATGGTGAGATCTGGGGATGGCCCCGTTGACGAGCACTGCCTGCCCTCAACTGTAGAGGCTGACTTGGGAGAACTGGTTGACCGATACCGCAGGAATGCCGTCAGGAGCTATCTGAAGAGCTCCAGGCTGTGCAAAGAGCGCGACGTTCACATCACCGACCCAGCGCTGCAGAAAGGTAAAGCAAAGACCAAGGGCCTGATGTGAATGCGCTACATCTGACAAGTTCATGTCTCTTCCCGAGCCCAGAAGCGGGACTAACGTCAGGGGGCGCTGCCATTAATGGAGCATGTTTGCACTTCCCATGGGAAGCAGCCCCATTCTTCCCACCTTGTCCTGCCCTCCTGCGCAGTGTGGGCGCAGATGGCCGAGGTCCTTGGCTCCTGTTTCTGTTTAGGGAATTACGGCTGCGGCTTGGCACATCTGTCAATGGAGTGATTTGACCCTAACTTGAGGAGGGGCCTACATCAGCTCCTTTAAGGAGCCATGCCACGTGGTTAGACCAGACAGTGCTATAGCAATGTGTTTTACGTGAGAGCTGCTGGCACTTATATTTGAGTCTGCTCAACTGCTGAGTTACAGTCTTCCTCCTCTCTTCCAGGTGAGATTAAGAAAGTGTCAGTGAGCTACAAGAAGATCCACTCGGACGTCCCCTATTCTGAGGAAGTTGTGCAGAACTGTATGCAGGAGACCCTGAACTTTTTCTACTTCATCCTAAGAAACAGAGAAGACACGGACTTCATTTTAAAGGATGTTGGCACTCTTGCCATCCGGGGAACAGAAGTGACAATGGCATTTTGCGAAGACTTTTTACTAAGCCTCAACAAGTCTACATACATGGTAGAGAAGTTGCTCACTGTAAGTTTATTGTTTTTCCAGTGCTACTTAGAGTGGGTTTGACATCCCATCAAAGGACTGGGGAACTGAGCCCTGCTGGCCAGCTGTAACCTGCTGGGTCACTCGGGCTAGGCACGGTCTGTAGCAGTGGAAGCTTTCTGTAGTTTCTTTCTTTTATTTGCTGTGGTTTAAGGGTGCTGGGAAGGTACGCAGTACTACTTTTGCTGGGCAAGGGAAAGCCCTGGAAGGGCCTTGCCATAAATCGGAAAAAGGCCAAAGGAATGGCAGGGGTGATGATGTTCACCCCACACTCTGGACATGAGGCTGAGGCGCAGAGGCACCAAGGCCTTGCTGAGACCAGCCCCTTCGTGGCTGCTGGCACGCTATTGGTGTAGTTCTCCTGGCCTGAGGGAAGAGAAGGAGAACCCAGCGTGGCTTCCTCCACGCTGCAGAGGCATGCAGACTCTTTGGGAGTCTTTGGAAGGACTCGGGGGATAACGCCAGCTCGGAACCATTTGCTCTCGGTTCAGCAATAGTTAAAGCAAGCCACCTCACTGCAACCAGCAGCCAGGAACCCAGGCTTGTAATGGGCCTTCCCTTGTGTTTGCCTCCATTGACTTCTTCCCTGGTAAACAAGGAGTCTCCTGCCTGACGCCGCCAGCTCTCGTCCTTGCAAAAAGGCTGGCGACGTTCCTTGCCCTAGCAGATGATATGCTGTGCAGCTTGTTCAGGAGGGGCTGGGCTGAAGCACTTGGCCAGAAGTTTGCTGAGAGGCCGCTGATTCTTAGAGCTATGGAAAGGCCGTTGTGAGCATTGAGTTCCTTTCCCTGGAGTCACGTCAGATGTTTCTGTCCCTGTTGCAGAAGAAATGGGTCATATCGGACAAAGAAGTCAGTCTCTCTCCGAGCTGTTTTGGCCGTGTCTACCAGTTTCCACAGTGAGTATATTTGTTTCTGCAGCCCTTGTCTGACCAAGCGCAGACGTGCTCAGCTCGTCTTTGGTAGCGCTCCGTCAAATTACTGGTTTGCAGCTAATTTCATCCTTGCTTTTGCTTCGTCTGGAGTTACGCATCCTCCATTACTGATTGTGGTTTGCATTTTACCATTACTCCCATCAGAGGGAACTGGTTTGCTAGGCAGAGGAATTGAGGCAACCCCCCTAACGTTTCATCTGCTCGTTCTCTTTCCATTGGTAGCGACTGCCCAAACGTTTAACAGAAATAAGATCCTAATATTTCCGTTGTTTTGAATATACCATGGAAAGCTTCTCTTAGCGGCTTCTCTTCTCAAAGACCAGATGCACGCAAGTCCTCTGTCTGACGTTTCCGTGCCTCCTGTGACACTCACGTGACTCAAAGGCATATCTCCGAAACGCCGCCTTGGGTCAAGATGGCACAGGAGGGCTGAGGCAAAAAACCAAAACCTCTGCCTAGCGAGGGGCTGCTGAGCCGTTCCTGAGGCCAGCACTGCTCGGGGGTTCCCTTAATGGCCTAGGACGTGGGGTCGACTCTGTGGAGATACCTTGACATTCATCTGGCAAAGAAGCCCTTTTCTCAGAATGGTGCCTTCTTCCTATTCCCAGGTTTGAGATGAGGGCAGTGCCTCGAAGAGCTTCTCTCACAGACAAAGAGATACTTACAGAATTCGAGAGTGCTTTGAGCAGCATGGGAGTAAGAGGTAATGCTACTGACCGATTCCTGGCAGAGGTTTGTGCCTTTGCCTGTCTTCATTGCTGGTGGGTGTCTAAGGCCCAGGCTACAATAGGTGCCTGGGATGGTAGAGGCACCCTGTGTGCCTCTATTTACCCCTCCTGGTAAATCTCAAGGGACTCGTGTTGGAGCAAGATCCCAGGCGGGCTCAGCACCACCAACTGCAGCTGACGGTGCTGGAGTATGTTTTGCCCCTGCACTCCGTGCCCTGGAGTATACCTCTTCCATTTTCGGAGTCTGTCTGTGCAGGAGGGAGTAAATGTTTGGGGAATTCCATCGGCACTGTGAATCAGAAACTCTGCCTTGAGTTGTGGGAGACTGGGGGGTTGGCGTATCTCTTGGAATCACCGCGGCGTGATTCCCTGAGAAAAATCATGCGGAGAACAACTGTGCAAGGGTTGCTAAGCTGTGCCGAGACCTCGCTTCTCTTTTAAAGCTGGGAAGTCTAGCTCCTCGACCTTAATTCCTCAGAAACATCAGAGCTATAACGTGTTTGAGTTGAACGCGCCATGATAGCCTTTTTTTTTTTTTATACCGAACACGTATGCAACGCCAAGAAGTTGTTCCCCCAGAAGAGATTGTGAAGCACCAAGATCTGTCTCCCTCCAAAAGCCGCTGTGCAGAGGAAGGACTAGCCGCGGCACGAGGAAACTCACACCAAAGAGAACAATGTGGCTATCGAGGGTTGAACAGGGTCAAGGGCTGGTGTCAGGAAGGGCTTAAGATCTCCCTCCAAGAAAACAGGTCTCGGAAGGAATCCCAGTGAGGCCTCAAACAGCTTCTAACATTGCGGAGCAGACCTGTGCCTCCTCCTGCCTGTTCTGAGAGGTTTTCTCCTTTCACACTTGCAGCGGCTGTTCATCGCACATTATGCCTTCTGCGAAGGGGCCTTTCTCCAAGCCACTTAGCCAGAGCTGCGATGGAGGAAGAAGCAGAGGGGAAAACGGAGGGAAAAGGGCCTCACGGCAGGTGAGACTCTGAAAGGAC
Organism: Mycteria americana; assembly: GCF_035582795.1. Classification (NCBI taxonomy): domain Eukaryota; kingdom Metazoa; phylum Chordata; class Aves; order Ciconiiformes; family Ciconiidae; genus Mycteria; species Mycteria americana. The sequence goes on from NW_027445640.1 coordinate 955,576, forward strand.
TCCATTAGAGTGGCCTTGTGCTCTAGTGCTCGTGCGGGATGTTTTATAGGCTCATACAATAATGGAGGTTGGAGGGGCTCTCGGGAGGTCCTGGTCCAGCCAGCTGCTCCGAGCAGAGTCAGCTATGAGCTGAGGTCGGACCAGGTTGCTCAGGACTTTATCCAGTCTTGTCTGCAAAGCCTTCAGGAACGGAGACTGCCCAAGCTCTCTGAGAAACCTCTCCTTTGGACCCAGTGTTCGTATTAACTCAGAAGGGCTGTCCACACACGTCACCACACAGTGGTGTGGTGGATGGGAGGTCCCACAGTATTTGGGACTGCTTTGCAGTGGTCAGTGTAATGGCCAGGAGGGGGATACCAGTATCTCCAGGTGCCTGTCATTGCACAGGATGCAAATCCTCTCTCTGTTCCATCGAGAGGGCCGCATCAGGCTGCGTGTCCCGCAGCCTTCCTTATGGAAAAAGCTCATCTCCTTGATTTCCCTGCTGGCACATCTGAGCGTTACAGCTCAGGGTTTCCCTGTCTCTCTGGGGAAGAGAGCTCGCTCTGCTGCCGAAGCACGTGAGCAGCGTGAGCACAGGATGGACTCTTCCTGCACTCACACCAACTCACCCCGGTGTGTATTTTCAGACTGTTGCCAAAACGTACAGGCACAGAAGGAAGGCAGCACAAAGAAACTCCTTTCGAGAGCCCTGAATTGCCATTGCCTACTTCTGAAGAACACAGGCAGCAGACAGGACAGGTACGTAATATGGATTGAGGCAATTGTTGTGTCACTTGGTTGCAGAAAATCAAGTTGGGCATATCTTAGGAGAAATCGGTACATAAAAAAGTACGCAGATACCGATTGTGAGTAGGTCTCTTACTGTGGCTCATTTTCCCATTCAGTTACCTATTTTGGGTATTGTTCCTCTCAGAAAAGGAACCGTAGCCCTTTTCAAAAAGTAGCTCTTTGATGGCGTAGTTCATTGGTCTGGTTCACGGGTGATTAGCCCAACAGAAGGGCTTTCTGGGTGCACCTGTAAGAACTGTCGACCGAAACTGGAAAAAAAGGGAGGATGAGAAAGAGAAGAGCAGTATTAAAAAAAAAAAAAAAAAAAAAAAAAAAAAAAAAGACAAGACAAATGAGGCTAACCGCTGCTATTGCATTTCTGGGTTCCTGTAGAAAGGACAGCTTGTATTTGGGCTGAACGGTAGAAGAAAACTGGAGGCATCCGTGGCCAAAGGGGAGGAGAAAGAAGAGAACAGAGAAGCAGGAAGGGTCACCTTGCCAAAACTGCCTCAACAGCAAGCTGGGACAGAAAGCGACAGGATGCGGAGGGCCCAGGTATGGGAGAATCAACAGAGCGGCCTTTTTCTGGTTGGGGTGGCACTGAGCTGGGAAGGTCTCCAACCCCAGCAGCGTTGCTCCCTCCAAAGAGCCGGGCAGGTGGCTGTGGTTTTCATTCTCGCCTGCTCGCTGCTGTGAGGGAGGAATTGCCGGTAGAGGCCAAGGGGCAAAGCGAGCAGCCAGGCAGGGTGAGGCCATCAACGGGCCTGCTCCATCCCTGGAAAGGAGGCCACCTCTGCCCAGGCGCCGGCTCTGGAGCTCGAGCAGGAGCTCTCCCAGTCACATGGCTCGAGCCAGCTCCAGCCGGCAGTGTGGAGGGGGAGAGCTGTCTCTCCAAGTAGCACGGAGAGCACTCCGGCCGTTCTTCATAAGCAAAATGGCCGACATGTTATTTCAGCAGCTCCTTGGTGGCAGGGAGCCAGCATTTTGTGAAGTGGCAGGGCCCACCTGTTTTCGTGCTGCTCTATGGTTTGCTGATGGCCCTGCGTCCACCCCACCCCACCCCTCCTGGTTCAGCCAGAAGCACGTCAGAAACGGAGGCCCCTGCCCACTACACGCACGGAGGCCGCCACTTCTGACCACATCCTGCCATGCCTGTTTCCATACTGTTCTGTGGTGGATGGGCTTGCTGCCGTTTTTGGAAACCAGCTCTCGATTCTGCAAGAAGGACGTCGCGTTGTCGCGTAAAGTCACGTCCCATGCGTGAGCAGCGAGGATGTGATCGAGGGTTTGACTAACGTCAAGCCAGAAGTAGTCTTGGAGCGTGGTTTCCAATGACACGGTTGGAGAAATAGGTATCCAACTTTTGCCTTAAACTGAAAGCCAGCAGGTGTGGGCCATCCGAATCCAGACGTCACATTGTTTTTGCTCCACCTGTGGCAAGACCAGCTTCTCCCTTTTTGAAACCAACTCGGGCCACAGATTTCTGCCATTTGTCTGTCTTGCAGCTGCCCCAGGAGGAAGAAGACGGCCTCAGCTCCCCAGAGATCACCTCCGATACAGAAGAGGGCCTACAAATGGCGGAGGCTTGGATTCAGGCGAGGAGGCAGTTTCGAACTGAGCTGGAAAGCTTAGGGGACATTGAAAAATGGCTGGCTCAAAAATCTTCCCTCAGCAATCAAGAAAAAAGATGCTGGCAAAGAATAAAGGCACACAGAGCAGACAGGAGGGCTGCTGTCAAATCAGCCGTGACCGACAGCCTGGACGTAAGTACGGAAGTGCATGGGAAATAGCGTCTGCTGTGAAATCAGTAGACTGGCGCTGCTTTACCCCAGCTGATGCCACATTGGCGGGCATGGTGATGCTGGATAACGGTGATCTCAGGGTATTTTTCTAATCCTTTTCAGCGCTCACCACCAAAGAGCAGCCAGCCCCGGAAGAAGGGTACCATTCCCCTTATTTGTGCACCATACCCCCAGGCTCTTGTCACGCTGCATAACCTCCTGCACAAACAGAAGCTGAGGATGGTGGATGTATTCAGGAAGGCTGGTATGGACGGGAGGAAGATCAAGAGAGCAGACTTCGTCAGAGTCATCAAGGAGGTACGTAGCGAACAGAAAAATAATGAAGAGCTGCAGCTCTGCCCTATTTTCCTGCGTGCCAACCCAGAGCAAATGGAAGCGCTTCAGCAAGGGGCGGTTTTGCTTGCCTTGCTCTCAGAGAACGGCTCCCACAACCTGTGACAAGCTGAAGGGCAAAGGGAAGGGAAAGCTGCAAAGATGCACCTAGAGCGAGTCCCAGGAGGGAGTGCAGAAACCCACTGCCTCACAGACTTGGAAGACAGTCACTGCTCAGTAACGTGGCTGTCGGGATCCTGCTGTAGACCCTGAACTGGCATCGAATTTCCCCGTGTTGATACTTGGTCTTTCCCCCACCAGGCTCCTACATCTCCCCAACACTGCACTGCCTCTCAGTACGTGTTTGCACAGCACGGCTCACACTGGGCCTCGCTTTCCACAGGCCGCAGCGTTACAGAGCTGCGAAGAGCACGTTCAGGTTTATTAGGGCTTAGCAGTTCAGACGTTAGCTGATATTCTAGTCCGAGCCAAAATATCATCCTGAAACCCAGAGGGCTGGGAAGTTTGGCACAGTAAAAGCCGAGAGCTCTGCGGGGGCCAGCAGAAGACTGGTCAAGTTGTGAATGCTTGATAAACCCAAGGAAACCTCAGCAGGTTTTGCAGGGGAGCACGCTTCCCTGCAAAAGCATCTCGAACAACAGCAAAGCTCACCCCTCCCACTCTGGGGCAAGCCTTGATCTTTTGGTGATCCCCCTGTCATTCTCTGTTTTGGTTGCCAGACCAAAGTTCCCATCAGCAACAAGGATCTGGAGGACGTGGTCATCTTCTTGACTTCCTCAAAACCGGGGAATTTTATAAGCCCCGAAGATCTGGTTGAATGTCAAAAGCAGTGGCTGGAAATGAAGAAAGGACAATCCCAAGAGACCAAAACAGGTGAGAGGAGAGCACTGGGTTGGGAAAGCGCCTCTATCCAGACAGGAAATGCCAAAGGGGGTCCAGAATATGGCTTCTTGAGACCATTGTCCTAGAGCAGAGTGGCCAGAAGAAGACTTCTAGGGAAAAGCTGAAGGATCCGGGGCATGTGCAGCACCGTCGCCAGCCCAGTTGCTGGAGACAGGTTATCCAGTCTTTCAGGTTGCGATCAAAGTCTGAACCCTGCAGCTTAACATCCTGTACTGGACTTTGCTTGTTAGCATTCATCATCCAGCCCATCCAAAGCAGGCCCTTTCTCCAGCTGTTGGTGGCAGCTTGGAAAACACCGATCCAGAACAGCTTATTCTTTAGGAAGCTCTGTTGGGAGTTCCAATCAGCACATCATGCCAAACCCCTTTGTCTTAAACATGGATTGGATGTTCCTTTCTGCTCTGCTCTAACGTGGCTTCTCTGGGCTTTTTGTTTGGTTGTTTTTTTAACCTGTCCTAGGTGTAGAAGCTCAGTTCCAGAAAGCCACCTGCAAAACTGCCACTTATCCACCTTCTGCTGGAGACACAGCCAGACAGATGAAGCCTCATGCTCCTACCAAGCCCGAAAGAAAGTTAATACACTTGGAAGTTCCGCCAGTCAACACCGAGCCAGAATGACAACATCTGAGCTGTGATGAAATGGAAGAGACTGGAAAGCTCTTAAGAGAGAGGAGGCGGTGGGAGAAGGTACTGTGTATGTGGCAGGAGAACAAGCGCACCTGCGTGCCTTGACGAACGTGGTTTAGAGACCAGTGCAGCAGTAAAGGAAAGGGCAAGGGGTTATTGTGCGTGTTAGCTTCTGTAGTCCCTTGACCACATGGTGCCTCGCAGCTGAGGCGCTACAAGCCATCTCAAACACTTTGTTCTGCTTCTGAACATGCTGGTGAGAGAAACACTTTTTCTCGGTAACTGGCAAGAAGAAGAAGAAGGAGGAGGCGGAGGAGAAGTTGAAGCAGTTTCTGGGTCTGGGGAGGGAGTCGTCTGCTGATCATCTAGTCGGCCTATCCACCAGACTGTGATTTCTCCCTTAAGGTGCTGATGAGCACTTTGTCCTGTTCAGTTGTGAGGCACAGTGCAAGACAGTCCCATGGAAGTGAAGCAGTGACTCACTCATTCACTCAGTCCCAAAGGTCGTCTTTGGAGCATCTTGGGTTGGATGAACTCTGGCAGAATCCAGGGCTACCTCCTCTTGCCAATGTGCTGCCCTACAGTCACGGGCTATGGGGAGAGACTTTCTTCGTCTGAGGCACCTGTGCCCGGTGTGCTGCTCTTCTGCTAAGCCCTCCAGGGAGTATCTGTCTGAGGACCCAGCTCTGGATAGGAACTGCACTCCCAGAGGCGTGCCTGTCCCTGCGATCCCACTGCGGGGTGCCGACTCCCGTTTGCACACACTTTTGAGATGAATCCCTGCCTGTAGCTTCTCTGAAGGGAATACAGCGACTCCAAGGCCTCACTGAATGCTAACTGGCACCTGCCCTTTACTTGCAGAACAAAGACAGCCCGATAGAATGGAAAGAAAAGTGCCGGATGGTGAGATCTGGGGATGGCCCCGTTGACGAGCACTGCCTGCCCTCAACTGTAGAGGCTGACTTGGGAGAACTGGTTGACCGATACCGCAGGAATGCCGTCAGGAGCTATCTGAAGAGCTCCAGGCTGTGCAAAGAGCGCGACGTTCACATCACCGACCCAGCGCTGCAGAAAGGTAAAGCAAAGACCAAGGGCCTGATGTGAATGCGCTACATCTGACAAGTTCATGTCTCTTCCCGAGCCCAGAAGCGGGACTAACGTCAGGGGGCGCTGCCATATTAATGGCAGCATGTTTGCAGCCCTCGGAGAACCGTGGCAGATGCTGCCAGTTAGGATCAGCAATATCATCAGCAGGGCCAGAGCAGGGCTGAGATGTCAAAGGGTGCTGCAGATCAGCCAGGGCCCCGTCCCGTTGCCCCTGGGATGGTAGTCAGGTTCAACCGAGAGTGCAGCTCACGAGGCAAGTTCGTGGCGATGGGGCAGGTCCAAAGTCAAGCCGGGAAGTCAGACCATAGTCAGGATCGGGGCGGGTCCATAGCCAGGAACAGACGTGGCTGTGGCTCAGCTGAAGGCTGCTACGCCTACAACATGTGAGCTGGAACGGGGCTCCTGATGCCAGGGTGAGGCATGACTGTTTTCTCTGTGCACTTTTTGGCAACAGCCCTGCTGCATCCAGGAGACAAGATCATCAAGGAGGGAGAAGACATAAGGAAGATCAGGCAGCCTGGAGGATACTACAGCGCAGGACGTGCTGATGCTCCATCGCCTGGGAGCACCTCCAGACCAGGAACTGCATCTGGAAGCCAGGCCAAGGAGGCGGAAAACAGGTTTGTTCAAAGAGGACTTAAGATCAGTCCCCTCCTGCTGCCCCCGCTGTGCATCACCCCTCTGTGCTCAGTCCCCACGGTGTCAGAGGCAGTACCAAGGTACCGGAGTGAACCATTAGGATGCTGCAAGGGAGCAGCGAGCGAGAGCGAAGAGGCGGATCCTCTTCTCAGCTACACGGCCACTCCTGTGTTTTACCTAAGTCATTGCGTTGCAGTGGTGCCGGTGAACAGTTTGTGGTGCCTGGCAGGTGCCTCGCAGACTAGTTGGCACTAGCTCTGTGCCCTGAACTACAGAGGTGACAAAACTTCTCCTCAGACCGACCCAACGGCTTGTCTGAAATCCCCTCAGAGAATGTTTATTCTTGTGGAAGAAAGACAGTCCTGAAGAGCCGAGCTTTGGAGAAGCTTTTGGAGAGAAAAATACATTGCAAAGCAGAGCACAATCTTCTTCGTTTATCTCACTTAAAGTGTTTAGATGCTACAGTGATGGGCAACATACCAGCTCTTCAGATAGCTTCACAAGCTGGCACTTCCAGTGTCACTCATGTCTAATAAGGACCGACACGGTCTGCACAGGTGTGGCAGAGCTTCCTGGGGCCGGGAAGCCCAGATAGCTGGTTCTTGTCGGGCTCACTTTTGCCCTTACTAAGAGAAGCAGTGAAACTGCCCACAGTTTTATTTCTGTAAAGCATCCTATTCTCTCTTATTTTATTTTTTTTCTTCCCCTTCCCCCCCCCCCCCCCTTTTTTCACAGGCATCTTCAGAGGAATAAGCTGCAAAAGTCAAGCGACAATAACTTCTGGCCAGGTCATCTCCTGGACAAGCTATGCCTTTACTTTCCTGAAAAGCAGCATGACAGGGCACACGCCTTGTTCAGCTATGTTCATCCAACCAGGCCCGCCTACCATGGCATCTAAAGCCCTGACTGCGGCTAGCTCTTCAGCGAGCCAGGACACTTGGCCTCTGGAGGCACTGCCTTCAAGAAGACCCATTCCACCTGAAGCTCTTCTCCAAGCAGCAGGAGATGTGTGCACAGCTTTGTGACCCCTCAGTCAGCTCGTGGGATTGGGGCCCTGCTTCTGGATAAAAGAAATGTACTAAATAAAGAGCGTATACTGAAGATGAAGGTGTGGGAGGGGAACATGGCTTGTGAGAGGTCTCCTTCCTGGGGGAGCCCTTCAAACACCTTCCCTTCCCCAAGGAAATGTTTCTGTCCTGCTTTTTCAACAAAAAGCCTCAGCATTTTGTGACAGCTAACGACCACCACGCTTCCCAAGCCCAAGAGCTGCAGCTGAATTGTGTTTGTGGGCAGCAGGTGGTGGACAGGCAACCTGCTCAACATCCAGCCACCAGGATCCAACCCTTCCCTGATGGCACTTGGCGCTGCCAGGTCCCAAGGTCTGACCCTGTCTGGTGGCAGGGGGACGCTGGGGTCTCTGTGTAGCAGCCATCTGCAAAACACATGTGGCAGGGCTCAGGTGGTCACCAAGTCACTGAGCCTGTAGTTCAGTCCTAGGAGAGAAGATCAGACTGGTGGAACCTGGAGAAGGGGGATTGCAGGAACCCCAGTTACGATTGCAAAGAACAAAGCAATCTTTAGTTAATGCAGATAAATGACCCTTCCGCAGGAGCCTGTCACAGTACTTGGTGCCACAATGGCCCCCTTCCCTTGTGACACCTGAAGAGTCATTACTGGTCCAGCATTCATCAGTCTCCTCATGGGGCAGGGCCAGTTCCTGCTGCCACCCTTGACATGGCAAGTCCCCACCTGACTTCTTCCCGCTTTTTCCTTCAGGAATAAGATAATTTGGAGGGGAACATGGCTTGTGAGAGGTTTCCCTCCTGGAGAAGCCCTTGAAACACCTTCCTTTTCCCAAGGAAATGTTTCTGTCCTGCTCTTTGAACAAGAATTCACCATGCCATGGGCAAGCAAACTGTGGCATAGTTGCCAGGGACAGCAAGTGGGCAAATCTTAGTGTCAAACAGACACCACATGGAGGATTTTCAGACTGATCTGAAACTGATCTTTAATTCTTTGAAGAAAGTCTACCAATCCATCCATGCTGCACAGAGATAAAGTGATACCTCTGTCATGGTCACAATACTCTGTACTGAACTAGAAGGAGGAAAATGGGATGTCCTTTATGACAGGAAATCAGAGTTCTACTCGCAAAGAAAGATCCCAAAGACCCTCCAAGTGCCACCCAATACCCTCCAAAAGCCTCTCAGTACAGCCCAGAAAGTCGAAAACAGATCTGCTCCTGCTGACTTATGGTGACCCTTTCTGAGGAAGTGAGGCTGAACAGAGAAAGGGAAAGACCAGGCACCTGCGCAGACCCTCCAGCACCCCCTCTTCCCCACACCATCTGGACACCTGCCTACGGGCAGGCCTGGGGCGTCCTGGGGGACCAGGAGCAGAATTTAGGGGGGGACTTCAACGGCCACTGGGCTCAACATGGCGGGCGCTTCCGCCGCCGCGGCTTAGAGGTGCCAGCACGGCAGACGGCAGCCCGCATGCGCCAGAGCGCGGCGCGGGGGGTGACTCGCGGCAGGGCGGCAGGGGGCAGTGGGCATGCGTCAACCGCCCGGCGGCTGTACCGGTGTGTAAACAGCTGACGGGGGGCAGCATGTGGGAGACCGTGGTGCGCATGCGTCAGCAGCCTGGCTGCAGTACCAGTGGGCAGCCCGCTAGGGACAACAGTGCGCATGCGTGAGGTTCCTGCCTGCAGTGCCCAGGGCGCGCGTGCTCGACTGCAGCCGCCGTCTTCCGTGATGTCATCGGCGGCAGCCCCGCGGTGCGGGCGCTCCCCGGCCTGTCCCGCCCCTCCCCCCCCCCCGCCCTTTGCCGCGGTGCTGCGCGGTCGGCGGGCGGTTTCCCGCGGTCAGCCACAGAGCGGGCCGTCCGCTGGGAGAGCGGGGGCAAGGGCCGCGCCTCGGCCCGGCCCGGTCTTCCTCGCCTGTCCGGTGTCGGTTCCCGGCACTCCCCGCGCCTGAGGGGACGCCGCCCGCGGGCCGCGCCGTCTCTGTGGCAACGCCCGGAAGGGGCGTTTCGAGGCGGCCTCGAGGCCGGAAATGACGCTGGGGCTGGCGCGGAGGTGGTGGAGCCGGGCCGGAGCCATGTCAGCGGGTGGTGGAGGGCAGCGCGACGCTGGGGCGGCTGGCGGGTGAGGCAGGGCCGCGGGCGCGGCGGGTCCTCGGGCGCCCCTGGAGAAGGGCCTCGGTGCGGCGGTTCCGAGGCGCGGCAGGTCCTGGAGCTCCCGCAGGGCAGCGGGCGGGAGGCGGCCGGGACTGAGGCCTCTGTCTTTTCCAGGCGCCGCAGTAAGTGGGACCAGCCTGGCCCGTCCCCTGCCTTCCTTCGCCCTGGCACGGCGCCGCTGCCCGGGCGCCCCTTTCCCGGCGGCGGAGATGGTGGCTCAGCTGTGGCGGGCTCCGAGAGCTCCGCAGCCCCCTCGGGAGCGCTGGACGCGGCCGCGGCCGTGGCCGCGAAAATTAACGCGATGTTAATGGCCAAAGGGAAGCTGAAGCCGGCGCCCAGCACGGCGGACAAGGTGAGTGCCTGCAGGGGCGGCAGGAGCCGTGCCGGTGGGACCGCTAGGCCCGGGGGTGGTGGGCGAGGGTGGGCGTCACGTCTGTTTTCTGGAGACCTGCGGACGTTTTTTGTCGGAATAGCTCTCTGAGATGGGAAATAGTGAAGGTTTGCTTCGTAAAGTAGGATATAGCAAAAAACAATCGGAAAACCTTTTTTAAATTTTTTTTTTCAGAATAACAGAAACAGTGGTATAGCTGTAAGGTCAGTGCTGCCACTTCTCCTTAAGGCTTAACCGAAGTGATCTGTAGGAAGGTGATGAACTTTTTTCTGAAGTATTTTCTAAGTAGTGCACCTGATATAAAAACTGCAGTATAAAACAGCTGGTTTAAAATATGAGACCAAATTATTTTCATGCTTAAACAAGTTATCAGTAGGAGCTGTATGTCCAAGTTCTAAACAACTTGGTCAGCTTCTGGTCAGCCCTGATGTGAGCCTTGGTCAGCCCTGAAGTGGTCAGGCAGTTGGAGTAGGTGATCACTGTAGGTCCCTTCTAACTAACTTTTATATTCTAAAGCAAGTATAACTTAAAGCCTATTTTCCAGTTTCAGTAATGGGAACAGTCTTGCTTTTCTGCATGTTACTAGCCTATGCTAGAGCCAAGTTTAGAAGGCTGTTTCACGTTTCTTTCCAAGCTTGTTTGAATATAAAGTTAACAAGAAGAGTATGTTTTCACGGTGTATCGTGTCTTTTTTTTTCACGTGCACAGTATTGGTAGGACTGCCAGTTATGTTCTAAGGGTTTGTCTTGTGAAGCAGCATTAAAATGAGTACTCGTTTTGTTATTGGATTTATTCACAGATAATACAAGAAAGAGTGGCAAATGTACCCTGCCACGTATTCACCGTAACTGGTTCTCTGCAGGTTCTGTATCCAAAATGATCGTTACAGCCTTTTTAATATGTGAAGTTTAGTAGTGAGTGTTTCTTTGATCATTGCTGTCAGCAGTCCTAGGTGGTTTTACGCATTGTTTGCTGCACGATGGTGTCTGCTTCTCAATGCTTAACATCCACCTGAGGGTGTGACAGTTTCAGCATTGAAGAACATGTGGCTTGGTTTCAGGTAGTCCTCTGTAGTCGTACCAGGTGGAAGTCAAGTCTATTCGCTGACTAGCAGTTTGAGACACCTAAAAATTGGAAGATACTGTGGTGTCTCATTCTTCTATCTATGTTTTTTCCATAAGCTCTAGTGGCATTCTGGCATCCTGTGACAAATTGTATTGCTGTGGGAACGACTTAACCAATTAATTAATTTGCTAATGGGATTTTTTTTTTTTACTGCATATGTTACTTTTGTTAGGAAATGTCCAGTGATTACATTTCCAGAGTAATTAACTCTGACAGCACTTAAGATTGTGCGTGAATGGAAATTCAGGAGCCTGCAGGTTAATGAATGTACTTTTTTTTTTTTTTTTTTTTAAGTGAGGAAGGAATAGAGAAATAGAACGCACGTACAATGCATTAGACTTATGTCCCTCAGTAGCTGCCTTCTGGCTCTCATGCAAGCGCCGTGCTTCGTGTGATATTTATGAGAGTGGATAGATACCTTTTGGATGTTACTGGAAGGTTCTCTTTTGATAGAGTCTTGTTTTCTCTTTATGTCCCCAAAAGCATTTCAGAATTTTTAGAAGGATGGACTATCTAACTCTCTATATGTGGAAAAAGCAGTAAGGTCTTTGTTGTAACTCTAACTCTTCTGCCATATCGTCTGAATCTGTTTGTGACTCTGTGGCTTTTTCTTTCTTAGCACTTGGATACCGACACAAAATATTATACCCTTGTTTTAAAAAAAGAAGGGGCGGGAAGTGCAGTCATAGTGTGGATGAGTTTAGATCTTGAACAGAAATTCTAAATTCTATGTAAGGGGAGTTGAGAGAAGTATGAATTGCATGTTTTATGTAAGTCTCACAGCTTTCTGTCAGAGATGCCAATTCAAGTGTAAAATGCCCTGGTTTCTGTTTGAGAAACTTTACTGCCTAGTTCTACATCTGTTTCTCCATTTATAGAATAGAAACAGTAATTACTTACTATATTAAAATATGCTGAAGATAAAACTAGTGTTTTTATTTGGGCTTACGGTTGTGAAGAGGTAGATTATTAAGTAGTAGATACAATGTGCTTTCTGCTAATATTTGTAGAGTGTTCGGGTTCAACAGCTGAAAGGGGAGAATGAAAAGGATATTCACCTCTAGAGTACTAGGGTCAATTTGTTTGTTACGTCATTTATCTCTGCTTTCCAACTGCTGGTCTTTTGCAATGGTTGTCTTTGAAGCTGCAGGCTCTGGGGAAGGGTCCAGCTACGAGTAAAAGCAAAGATGATCTCGTGGTGGCAGAGGTAGAAATCAAGGATGTCCCCCTCACGTGCAGAAACCTGCTGACAAGAGGACAGACTCAGGATGAGGTGTGTTCAGGATCTACATCTGATTTGTTGGGCTTGGCAGCATGTTTGTACCTGTTTGTAAGAGCCTGCAATAAACTATATTCAGGGGCTGTTTCCTCTTTTTACAAAACTCACTGAATGCTAACTGGCACCTGCCCTTTATTTGCAGAACAAAGACAGCCCGATAGAATGGAAAGAAAAGTGCCGGATGGTGAGATCTGGGGATGGCCCCGTTGACGAGCACTGCCTGCCCTCAACTGTAGAGGCTGACTTGGGAGAACTGGTTGACCGATACCGCAGGAATGCCGTCAGGAGCTATCTGAAGAGCTCCAGGCTGTGCAAAGAGCGCGACGTTCACATCACCGACCCAGCGCTGCAGAAAGGTAAAGCAAAGACCAAGGGCCTGATGTGAATGCGCTACATCTGACAAGTTCATGTCTCTTCCCGAGCCCAGAAGCGGGACTAACGTCAGGGGGCGCTGCCATTAATGGAGCATGTTTGCACTTCCCATGGGAAGCAGCCCCATTCTTCCCACCTTGTCCTGCCCTCCTGCGCAGTGTGGGCGCAGATGGCCGAGGTCCTTGGCTCCTGTTTCTGTTTAGGGAATTACGGCTGCGGCTTGGCACATCTGTCAATGGAGTGATTTGACCCTAACTTGAGGAGGGGCCTACATCAGCTCCTTTAAGGAGCCATGCCACGTGGTTAGACCAGACAGTGCTATAGCAATGTGTTTTACGTGAGAGCTGCTGGCACTTATATTTGAGTCTGCTCAACTGCTGAGTTACAGTCTTCCTCCTCTCTTCCAGGTGAGATTAAGAAAGTGTCAGTGAGCTACAAGAAGATCCACTCGGACGTCCCCTATTCTGAGGAAGTTGTGCAGAACTGTATGCAGGAGACCCTGAACTTTTTCTACTTCATCCTAAGAAACAGAGAAGACACGGACTTCATTTTAAAGGATGTTGGCACTCTTGCCATCCGGGGAACAGAAGTGACAATGGCATTTTGCGAAGACTTTTTACTAAGCCTCAACAAGTCTACATACATGGTAGAGAAGTTGCTCACTGTAAGTTTATTGTTTTTCCAGTGCTACTTAGAGTGGGTTTGACATCCCATCAAAGGACTGGGGAACTGAGCCCTGCTGGCCAGCTGTAACCTGCTGGGTCACTCGGGCTAGGCACGGTCTGTAGCAGTGGAAGCTTTCTGTAGTTTCTTTCTTTTATTTGCTGTGGTTTAAGGGTGCTGGGAAGGTACGCAGTACTACTTTTGCTGGGCAAGGGAAAGCCCTGGAAGGGCCTTGCCATAAATCGGAAAAAGGCCAAAGGAATGGCAGGGGTGATGATGTTCACCCCACACTCTGGACATGAGGCTGAGGCGCAGAGGCACCAAGGCCTTGCTGAGACCAGCCCCTTCGTGGCTGCTGGCACGCTATTGGTGTAGTTCTCCTGGCCTGAGGGAAGAGAAGGAGAACCCAGCGTGGCTTCCTCCACGCTGCAGAGGCATGCAGACTCTTTGGGAGTCTCTGGAAGGACTCGGGGGATAACGCCAGCTCGGAACCATTTGCTCTCGGTTCAGCAATAGTTAAAGCAAGCCACCTCACTGCAACCAGCAGCCAGGAACCCAGGCTTGTAATGGGCCTTCCCTTGTGTTTGCCTCCATTGACTTCTTCCCTGGTAAACAAGGAGTCTCCTGCCTGACGCCGCCAGCTCTCGTCCTTGCAAAAAGGCTGGCGACGTTCCTTGCCCTAGCAGATGATATGCTGTGCAGCTTGTTCAGGAGGGGCTGGGCTGAAGCACTTGGCCAGAAGTTTGCTGAGAGGCCGCTGATTCTTAGAGCTATGGAAAGGCCGTTGTGAGCATTGAGTTCCTTTCCCTGGAGTCACGTCAGATGTTTCTGTCCCTGTTGCAGAAGAAATGGGTCATATCGGACAAAGAAGTCAGTCTCTCTCCGAGCTGTTTTGGCCGTGTCTACCAGTTTCCACAGTGAGTATATTTGTTTCTGCAGCCCTTGTCTGACCAAGCGCAGACGTGCTCAGCTCGTCTTTGGTAGCGCTCCGTCAAATTACTGGTTTGCAGCTAATTTCATCCTTGCTTTTGCTTCGTCTGGAGTTACGCATCCTCCATTACTGATTGTGGTTTGCATTTTACCATTACTCCCATCAGAGGGAACTGGTTTGCTAGGCAGAGGAATTGAGGCAACCCCCCTAACGTTTCATCTGCTCGTTCTCTTTCCATTGGTAGCGACTGCCCAAACGTTTAACAGAAATAAGATCCTAATATTTCCGTTGTTTTGAATATACCATGGAAAGCTTCTCTTAGCGGCTTCTCTTCTCAAAGACCAGATGCACGCAAGTCCTCTGTCTGACGTTTCCGTGCCTCCTGTGACACTCACGTGACTCAAAGGCATATCTCCGAAACGCCGCCTTGGGTCAAGATGGCACAGGAGGGCTGAGGCAAAAAACCAAAACCTCTGCCTAGCGAGGGGCTGCTGAGCCGTTCCTGAGGCCAGCACTGCTCGGGGGTTCCCTTAATGGCCTAGGACGTGGGGTCGACTCTGTGGAGATACCTTGACATTCATCTGGCAAAGAAGCCCTTTTCTCAGAATGGTGCCTTCTTCCTATTCCCAGGTTTGAGATGAGGGCAGTGCCTCGAAGAGCTTCTCTCACAGACAAAGAGATACTTACAGAATTCGAGAGTGCTTTGAGCAGCATGGGAGTAAGAGGTAATGCTACTGACCGATTCCTGGCAGAGGTTTGTGCCTTTGCCTGTCTTCATTGCTGGTGGGTGTCTAAGGCCCAGGCTACAATAGGTGCCTGGGATGGTAGAGGCACCCTGTGTGCCTCTATTTACCCCTCCTGGTAAATCTCAAGGGACTCGTGTTGGAGCAAGATCCCAGGCGGGCTCAGCACCACCAACTGCAGCTGACGGTGCTGGAGTATGTTTTGCCCCTGCACTCCGTGCCCTGGAGTATACCTCTTCCATTTTCGGAGTCTGTCTGTGCAGGAGGGAGTAAATGTTTGGGGAATTCCATCGGCACTGTGAATCAGAAACTCTGCCTTGAGTTGTGGGAGACTGGGGGGTTGGCGTATCTCTTGGAATCACCGCGGCGTGATTCCCTGAGAAAAATCATGCGGAGAACAACTGTGCAAGGGTTGCTAAGCTGTGCCGAGACCTCGCTTCTCTTTTAAAGCTGGGAAGTCTAGCTCCTCGACCTTAATTCCTCAGAAACATCAGAGCTATAACGTGTTTGAGTTGAACGCGCCATGATAGCCTTTTTTTTTTTTATACCGAACACGTATGCAACGCCAAGAAGTTGTTCCCCCAGAAGAGATTGTGAAGCACCAAGATCTGTCTCCCTCCAAAAGCCGCTGTGCAGAGGAAGGACTAGCCGCGGCACGAGGAAACTCACACCAAAGAGAACAATGTGGCTATCGAGGGTTGAACAGGGTCAAGGGCTGGTGTCAGGAAGGGCTTAAGATCTCCCTCCAAGAAAACAGGTCTCGGAAGGAATCCCAGTGAGGCCTCAAACAGCTTCTAACATTGCGGAGCAGACCTGTGCCTCCTCCTGCCTGTTCTGAGAGGTTTTCTCCTTTCACACTTGCAGCGGCTGTTCATCGCACATTATGCCTTCTGCGAAGGGGCCTTTCTCCAAGCCACTTAGCCAGAGCTGCGATGGAGGAAGAAGCACAGGGGAAAACGGAGGGAAAAGGGCCTCACGGCAGGTGAGACTCTGAAAGGACTCCATTAGAGTGGCCTTGTGCTCTAGTGCTCGTGCGGGATGTTTTATAGGCTCATACAATAATGGAGGTTGGAGGGGCTCTCGGGAGGTCCTGGTCCAGCCAGCTGCTCCGAGCAGAGTCAGCTATGAGCTGAGGTCGGACCAGGTTGCTCAGGACTTTATCCAGTCTTGTCTGCAAAGCCTTCAGGAACGGAGACTGCCCAAGCTCTCTGAGAAACCTCTCCTTTGGACCCAGTGTTCGTATTAACTCAGAAGGGCTGTCCACACACGTCACCACACAGTGGTGTGGTGGATGGGAGGTCCCACAGTATTTGGGACTGCTTTGCAGTGGTCAGTGTAATGGCCAGGAGGGGGATACCAGTATCTCCAGGTGCCTGTCATTGCACAGGATGCAAATCCTCTCTCTGTTCCATCGAGAGGGCCGCATCAGGCTGCGTGTCCCGCAGCCTTCCTTATGGAAAAAGCTCATCTCCTTGATTTCCCTGCTGGCACATCTGAGCGTTACAGCTCAGGGTTTCCCTGTCTCTCTGGGGAAGAGAGCTCGCTCTGCTGCCGAAGCACGTGAGCAGCGTGAGCACAGGATGGACTCTTCCTGCACTCACACCAACTCACCCCGGTGTGTATTTTCAGACTGTTGCCAAAACGTACAGGCACAGAAGGAAGGCAGCACAAAGAAACTCCTTTCGAGAGCCCTGAATTGCCATTGCCTACTTCTGAAGAACACAGGCAGCAGACAGGACAGGTACGTAATATGGATTGAGGCAATTGTTGTGTCACTTGGTTGCAGAAAATCAAGTTGGGCATATCTTAGGAGAAATCGGTACATAAAAAAGTACGCAGATACCGATTGTGAGTAGGTCTCTTACTGTGGCTCATTTTCCCATTCAGTTACCTATTTTGGGTATTGTTCCTCTCAGAAAAGGAACCGTAGCCCTTTTCAAAAAGTAGCTCTTTGATGGCGTAGTTCATTGGTCTGGTTCACGGGTGATTAGCCCAACAGAAGGGCTTTCTGGGTGCACCTGTAAGAACTGTCGACCGAAACTGGAAAAAAAGGGAGGATGAGAAAGAGAAGAGCAGTATTAAAAAAAAAAAAAAAAAAAAAAAAAAAAAAGACAAGACAAATGAGGCTAACCGCTGCTATTGCATTTCTGGGTTCCTGTAGAAAGGACAGCTTGTATTTGGGCTGAACGGTAGAAGAAAACTGGAGGCATCCGTGGCCAAAGGGGAGGAGAAAGAAGAGAACAGAGAAGCAGGAAGGGTCACCTTGCCAAAACTGCCTCAACAGCAAGCTGGGACAGAAAGCGACAGGATGCGGAGGGCCCAGGTATGGGAGAATCAACAGAGCGGCCTTTTTCTGGTTGGGGTGGCACTGAGCTGGGAAGGTCTCCAACCCCAGCAGCGTTGCTCCCTCCAAAGAGCCGGGCAGGTGGCTGTGGTTTTCATTCTCGCCTGCTCGCTGCTGTGAGGGAGGAATTGCCGGTAGAGGCCAAGGGGCAAAGCGAGCAGCCAGGCAGGGTGAGGCCATCAACGGGCCTGCTCCATCCCTGGAAAGGAGGCCACCTCTGCCCAGGCGCCGGCTCTGGAGCTCGAGCAGGAGCTCTCCCAGTCACATGGCTCGAGCCAGCTCCAGCCGGCAGTGTGGAGGGGGAGAGCTGTCTCTCCAAGTAGCACGGAGAGCACTCCGGCCGTTCTTCATAAGCAAAATGGCCGACATGTTATTTCAGCAGCTCCTTGGTGGCAGGGAGCCAGCATTTTGTGAAGTGGCAGGGCCCACCTGTTTTCGTGCTGCTCTATGGTTTGCTGATGGCCCTGCGTCCACCCCACCCCACCCCACCCCTCCTGGTTCAGCCAGAAGCACGTCAGAAACGGAGGCCCCTGCCCACTACACGCACGGAGGCCGCCACTTCTGACCACATCCTGCCATGCCTGTTTCCATACTGTTCTGTGGTGGATGGGCTTGCTGCCGTTTTTGGAAACCAGCTCTCGATTCTGCAAGAAGGACGTCGCGTTGTCGCGTAAAGTCACGTCCCATGCGTGAGCAGCGAGGATGTGATCGAGGGTTTGACTAACGTCAAGCCAGAAGTAGTCTTGGAGCGTGGTTTCCAATGACACGGTTGGAGAAATAGGTATCCAACTTTTGCCTTAAACTGAAAGCCAGCAGGTGTGGGCCATCCGAATCCAGACGTCACATTGTTTTTGCTCCACCTGTGGCAAGACCAGCTTCTCCCTTTTTGAAACCAACTCGGGCCACAGATTTCTGCCATTTGTCTG